>NC_068289.1:35666950-35981950 GCF_025860055.1 Xyrauchen texanus | reverse complement strand
CTAACCTGTGTGGATCTTCTCATGTCTCTGAAGCAGGTACTTCTGAATAAAACGCATGTCACACTGATTGCACTGGAAAGGCTTTTCACCTGCCAAAAAAATAAGTATTTTTCATTTTGTTCTTTTATATGTAAATTACTTTCTTAGGACGGCACATGTAGCTTTATCTTACCTGTGTGAATAAAGACATGTCTTTGTAAATGGTAGTTTGTCCTAAAAGCTGCATTGCAGTGCTCACAGATATGAGATTTTGGATTCTGGTGTCCGAGGGAGCCATCTTCTTTAATAGTGAGAATCTAATAAAATGATGGAGAGAATCAATAGTTCAATACTATTTCACAGAAAATGTAATAAGCTGTCATACCCGAGCACCTTTGTAGTGTTATGATTCCGGTGGACAATTAGAGGACGTAAAAAAGCTCAGTTCTGGTGTGCCAGCTATCTTATAGAGGTGCATAATAGTTTTTAAGGAAATACGATTTATACGAGTACAAACAATCAGCTTTGTACCCTTATAATACATGGGAAAATATACAGCGAGAAAGTCCACTATAAAAAAATAAGCAACTTCAGGACAATTCTAAAATGTAATTACTTTTAAAATTACTTTATTCAACCAATGTCATGCATCCTGTAAAGTATCCCTCACTTAGAAATGTTATAGCATACTGTTCGTTTATCAAAGGCATCTCTGATGCTGTTTCATATTTAACCTTTGCAGGCGATCGCTGCTTTCTCTTCTTCTTTTTGTGACAGTCGGTTGAGTCCCTCCCTTGTTTCTTCTCCTTCTTTTTCAGTATCAACGAATCTGTCACTTTCATCTCCTGCTTTATATTTACCTACAAAAGCAAAAACAAAATAATAATTACATTCATTTACTGAATTTCTCAGTGTCTAAAAGCATACAAAGTAACATGTAAAAGACTTTTAAAACACCTTCTTTTTTAAAGTTGACATTTCGCTACAAAATGTCAAAGATAACTTGATTTGAAGAATGCCTTATTACTAGTGCCAGTATCCTAATATTAATCTTTATGAACACACTTTATATTAGGTGTCTTTATCTACTGTTCTACTAACATTAAAATACAATGTACTTATTGTGTATTTACTTGTTGTTCTGCAAAAATTCTCATAAGATTCACATTAGCTGCTACTGAGGTTGAAGTATGGGTAGATTTAAGAGTAGAGTTATGGTTTAGTTTAAGGGTTGGGTTAGATTTAGGTTTAGGATTAGAGATTAAGGTTAACAGTGTAACAACAGATGTAATTAAATGCATGTACTTTAAATTTAAGTACAATGCAAAAACATATATTTACAAAATAAGTACATTGTATCAAATGCTTACAAAGTGTGCAAAGTACATAGTTAAAGACTGTAAGAATGTTAAGTGGGTCCATATTTACCCAAAATAAGGCAATTTATCATCTGTCATATTGTTTAAAGGCTACAGACTATTGATCGACTGATATTGTTTTTTCAAAGGTCAATGCAGATACTAATACACAGAGAGGAGGGATGCTGTTGGCCGATATATACATATTTACAGTATGTACAACAACAGCAAATGAGATGTACAAAACAAAAATGTACAAAAAAAGAAATACCTGCTGATTTTACACAAAATTCACAAAGAAATTTAGACATTTTTACTATCCATTGAAAAAGCTGTAGATTTCATAACTCTCTGAAACAAGGGGAAGCAATCGGTCATGCAGAGACGATTAACAGCTACGCCTATGATAATGTCTAATCTTTATGCCCTCTTTGGAGATTAAATAAAGAGTTTTGATTAAGCGCAGCAATCAGGTCTTAATCACCTCAATAGGCTTTAGACTTACTGGCATACTGAGTGTATAGTGTAATTTATGGGAGATTCGCTGTGAGAAAGTGGACTCATCCTGTCCATCATTCTTCACTGTCTCCTCATGAACCATCATGTCATCCTGGGACATCAGATCATGTGAGGTCAGCCCACCACCTGCCAAGTCTTCATCATCATCATCATCATCCTCATCATCGTCGTCCTCTGCCAAAAGGGGATGATTGGCCAAGCCCCGTTCCCCAAATGTCATATCCAGACTGCCTCTTCTTCCTCTTCCATCCACCATTGAAGGCCCCAAACTTCTGGATGAGTGGTGAAGCCCCATAGGGCCACATTTCATAAGCATCCCCTCCAGCTTGTCATCAATGTTCATCGCTGAATTCTGAGCAGTTGAGCTGAAGCTACAGGAAGAGACCGGTCCAACATGGATTCCTAACAGCAGTCAACACTGTTGTGTTCACAGCACTTGCATTCCGACAACCTGACTGAAAGAAACAACACACTTGAGTTTGAGAGAAACAAACTAGGAGACCACTACTGAAAAGGCTGCTATTTTGCATTCTAATTTATTATTAAAAACAATATAAATTAAATTAATTAAAAATGATATGTGAAAAGAAAACATGATATGACATAACATGAATTTCAGAATTTCAGTATTTTGTATGTCCCCTGTTTGCTTAAATGACAGCATGAACTCCACAGGTTTGTGCAAGATGCTCCAAAGAGCAAGACTGGTACATTGGTAGTTTGACAAATACAAATGTCAAAGTCATTGCTTACATCTGATTAATGAACTAAAAATAGTGCATAATATGAAATATTTCTTCGTCATCATATATCATCACTTTTCTTTGTTTTACATACTAAAAAAAATTATTTTTGCCGGTTGTTCAGTTTACTTAATTAAAACGAACTAAAGCAACACAATTCTAGAACATTTTGTCACAACTTGATTTCACTGTGTTCTATCCAATTTAATTTGTAAAATTGAAGTTTTCTTAATCCATTTGAGATTGAACTATGTGAATACTTTTTGTAGCATTGATGAAACAGGGCAGGAGATTTTCATTTCCCAGCATGCTTTGCACAGGACTGGATGGGGTGAACAAGTAGTGTTGAAATTAAGTGTTATTTTTTGCATTTTGGGGCAAGATGAGAATAGGAGGAGGTTTGTTATTGTTTTAATGTCCTATTACATTGTTTTTTAAAAAGAGTCTGTTAGGCTGGAGTTTTGGAGGTTAACATTGTGAAGATTGGTGCTTGTACTTAGGTTGGGGATGGATTTTCACATTCAAGTGATGTTTGATTCGAGTGCTGCTTAGCTCTATAAACAGTTGTTATAAACTTACAGTGCAACAGTTTCACTGTCTGTACATTTGCTCACCTGGCATATACTAATAATTATTCAAATAAATTAAGTTGGACCAACAAAAGAAAATTAATCAAATTAAACATGAGTATATTTAGTTTGATGAACCTAATAAAATTTAATTAAAACTACTAATGTACATTGATTTCACCTAATCCAACTAAATTATGTTGGCTGAATGAAACTGATTTGACCTGAATAAAATAAATTAAATTGCTTGTAAAAACTTTCTCAAATTCAATTAAGGGTAATAAATTGGATAACAAAGTGGATTTTTCAAAATCCCAAAACATTGTTTTATTCCAGGTTTAAATGGACATTTGGACAAATATCAGAATTTTGGACCATATTGTATCATTGTTTCATCTCCTGCTATGCAGATAATAAATTACAATAATCCCAATTTAACTTGCAATTACTTCAGTGTCAGAATAGCTACTGGAGCATAGAAATAATAAATGAGGCATCATTCTTACCTTATTAGGCTATGCAAGATTCAATTTTTCTTTCAAAACAGTCACCTGTTGTATCTATGTAATACATCACGTCTTATTATTGTTAACACTAATCATCCAAGCAAGCATCCTACAGTATATTTAGTCAATGAGCAATAATGTATCTAATATTCTGTGTTTCTAACATAATGAGCCCATAATATGGATCGCAAAAACCAAACCTCTGCATGATTATTCTCTTACACATATGAGCTGGTCAGCATTCAGCAACTCTTTACAGTAAAAACTTAAAGGAATATTTTTGATTCAATACAAGTTAAACTCAATCTACAGCATTTGTGGCATAATGTTGATTACCACAAAAAAATATTTTGACTTGCCACTCCTTTTCTTAAAAAACAAAAAGCAAAAATCTGGGTTCCAGAAAGGAACTTACAATGGATTTGTGATAAAATCGCTAACATTTTCTATGTGAAGTTATAGCCAATTTTACAACTTTGTTGCCATGACAACGTAATGTCAACCAACCCTAAAATTACTGTAAAAATTACAATTTAAACAACTTTACAGCTCAAATAAAATTATAAGCTTCACATTTCTGCCTTAAAACCCTCCAAAAATTGGCCCCATTCACTTCCATTGTAAGTACCTCAATATAGCATTTATGTTTGCTTTTTTAAAATAAATATATTTTTGTGGTAATCAACATTATGCCAAAAATGCTGTCGATTCAGCTTAACTTGTATTGAACCCAGAACACAGTATTCCTGACTGCAAATTTCTGTTGACATACGACATGTCAATTATCACCCTAGAACTAAAGACAGAGAAACTGGATCAACTAATGATTTTAATGCTAAATAGACAACGTTAATGGTTAAAACTCTGTGCAAGCAGGTTTATTCATATTAATAAAAATAAATACAGAATTATCAGAAAGTTACTGTATTTATTTACAGTGTGACACTACTAACATATACAGTAACACTCAACCACAATACAGGCTGCCTGTTTCCACTGTCAGAGCTCATAATGCACGCAAATACACCACTCATTTAATATAATTTGTACTTTATGTGTCTAATGCGTTTTAATAATGTGTTTAATGTATTTGAAAATAATCTGGAGTTTCAAATTGGCCTGATCTCCATCACTGCTGCTATTTCATCGCGCGTGCAGAAACCAGGATGCATACATTTTCACGGATGATTCAGATGCAGTCCCGCATGGATGAAGAGTATACGTACCCCTTGTGCTGTCACACGGCAATGACGGCGGGTTCGAGCTGCATATGACGTGTTTGTCAAAGTTTACTGCGATGCTTTGGCGGCTAGCGCGCGAAGCTAGCGAACTACGTTCCATCTGAAACTGCGCATGCGCTCTGATGACATGCGCGGCGGATGCGCTCTGATGACTATCGGATATTGTTGGGTTTGTTTGCTAGCTGGAATATATTTTAAACAGTGTAAATGGCAGGGGAATTACATGTAGATAAAAATAATGGCAGGATAGCCTGGGTACGTATGAAGGTTTTATAAATGTATACCTGAATTTATAAACTGGATAAAAAATGTACCTATAAAAGAAGGAGACAGGTGCATTCAGAATGAGCTTTATTGCCAAGGAATTTGTCATGGTGACAGAAGTTTCCACTACAAATGCAACCGGATATACATACATACCAACATATACATTTAAACATAGATACATATAGTGACATTAATATATATATATATATATATATAACAGATGAAAAAAAGAGAAATATAAAAAAAGAGCAATAAAGTTGTTTTTGAGATGCAGTTATGTGCTGATGCAGTTATGTGCTGGTGATGTATTGAAGAAGAGATAGAATATGTTACAACAATATAAATGAGATATAAATATAAGTAGGAATTTATTGATTTTATATTGCATGTGTTTGTATTGATAAAAGGAATGTATTTTGGTTAAGGTTTAACTGTTCATGAGGTGGATGGCCTGAGGGAAAAACTGTTCCTGTGCCTGGATGTTCTGGTGCTCAGTGCTCTGTAGAAGCAACTGCTAGAAAGGGAAGTGTGCTGGGGGAATGGGGGTCAAGAGTAATTTTACCAGCCCTTTTCTTCACTTTGGATGTGTACAGTTCTAGCAGGATGGGTAGGGGAGCGCCAGTAATCCTCTCAGCAGTCTGGAATATCCTTTGATGCCTTCTGATGTCTGACTTCGTAGCTGAACCAAACCAGACAGTTATTGAAGTGCAGAGGACAGACTCAATGACTGCTGAGTAGAACTGTATCAGCAGTGCCTGTGACAGGTTGAACTTCCTCATTTCGCAAATGAAATATAACCTCTGCTTCACCTTTTTCAAAATTGATTCTATCTGGGTCTCACACTTCAGATCCTGTGAGATGGTAGTGCCCAGGAACCTGAATGACTCCATTGCTGCCACAGTGCTGTTCAGAATGGTGAGTGGGGGTAATGCTGGGGTGTTTCTCCTGAAGTCCACAATCATCTCCACTGTTTTGGGCATGTTCAGCTCCAGGTTGTTCAGGCTGCACCAGACAGCCAGCTGTTCAACCTCCCTTCAGTATGCAGACTCATCGGCATCTTAGTTTAGGCCAATGACAGTAGTGTCATCTGCAAACTTCAGGAGCTTGGCAGATGGGACCTTGGAGGTGCAGTCGTTGGTGTACAGGGAGAAGAGTAGTGGGGAGAGCACGCATCACTGGAGGGTGCCAGTGCTGATCGTACAGGTGCTGGAAGTGAATTTCCCCAGTCTCAATAGCTGCTGCCTGTCCGTCAGAAAGCTGGTGATCCACTGACAGATAGAGGTGGGAACAGAGAGTTGGAGAATTTTGTCCAGAGAATAGCTGTGGTAATGTAGTTTAAAGCCAAACTGAAGTCCACAAAAAGGATCCTTGCATATGTCCCTGGGCTGTCCAGATGTTGCAGGATATGATGCAATCCCATGTTGACTGCATCATCCACAGACCTGTTTGCTCAATATGCAAATTGAAGCGGGTCCAGAAAGGATCCATGTCCTACAGGTTGGCCAACACCAGTCTCTCAAATTACTCCATGACCCCAGATGTCAGAGAGACAGGCTATAGCGTTAAGTCCTTTGATCTTGGGTTACTTTGGGCTGGGGATGATAGTGGAGCATTTGAAGTAACAGGGAACTTCACACTGCTCTAGTGATCTGTTGAAGATCTGTGTGAAGATGTGGCCAGTTGGTCAGCACAGGCTTTTAAACAGATGGGTGAATCGCTATCTGGGCCTGATGCTTTCTTTGATTTCTGTTTTCAGAATTCACATCCTCTTCACAGATCCTAAGTGCAGGTTGAGTAGCAAGAGGGAGGTCGCAGGAGGTGTTGATGTTTGTGTGAAGAGAAGGTCAGATTGGGTGTGGGGAGTCAGACTGGGCTTTTCAAATCTACAGTAAAACACATTCAGGTCATCAGCCAGTTGCTGATTCATATCGCTCTATCCCTAAAGCAGCTTTGAGACTCTCTGATCACTGTCTTGTTCATCTTCTTCCGACCTACAAGTAGAAACTTAAATCTGCTAAGCCTCTAGTAAGGACTGTAAAAAGTTGGACCAATGAAGCAGAGCTGGAACTACAAGCCTGCTTTGACTGCACTGAATGGAGTGTTTTTGAAGCTGCAGACACCACTCTGGATGAGCTCACAGATACTGTGACATCATATATCAGTTTCTGTGAGGATATGTGCATTCCTACTAGGACTTATTTAATGTTCAACAATGACAAACCATGATTTACAGCAAAACACAGGCAGCTTTGTCAGTCCAAAGAGGATACTTACAGAAGTGGGGATAAAATCAGGCCAAAGATACACTGACAAAGGAGATTAGAATGGCTGAGAGAGGCTACTCTGAGAAGCTGAAAAACAAGTTCTCAGCTAACAACCCTGCATCAGTTTGGAGAGGCCGGAAAGACATAAACAAGTGCAAGACACCCCCCATCTCTGAAGGGTGACCTTTAATGATGTGTAGCAGTGATCCAGTACATTTCTGTCTCTGATGGGGCATGTAATGTGCTGTCTATATTTTGGCAGTTCATGGGTGAGTTTAACTTTGTTAAATTCTGCAAGAATTATAATAAGTGAGTCTGGGTATTGTTCTTCCGTGTCTGTGATCTGATCAGCCAGCTGTTGCAGCGCTGCACTCACACGTGCTTGCAGAGGAATGTAAACACTCACCAGAATAAATGAGGAGATCACCCACAGTAAGTAGAAAGGCTTACAGTTAATAAAGAGTACTTCCAAATTAGGACAGCATATCTTCTTTAACGTTGTTACATCAGTACACCAACTTGATTGATATTAAAGCATGTTCCACCACCTCTCGTTTTCCCCAATAACTCCGCGATGCGATCCACTCTGAACAGCTGTTATGGGATCAAAATGCCACCAAAACTATTGCGGTCACAGATTCAAAAATAATATGCGTGAATCAAAAAAAATAAGTGCAGATAAAAAAAAATTATAGGCCTACATGCAAAAATACATAAAAAGCGCAGATAAAAATAATTAGTGCAGATCAAAAAATAACAAGCATGAATAAAAAAATATATAAATACATTTAAAATATGCTGCCAAAAAAACAACGTATAATGTTGTCATATGAATTGCAAACAAAATATTTTTTTCCTTGGTTTTATTACTGTTTTTAGTACACTTACATTGTATTTTTCTTTGCTTTTATTTCCAAAACTTGTGAGTAGAGTTTCATGTAACTTAGTTTGCATCCCTATTGGTCCACAAGTTCTTGATCGACAGCTCCTCCTCTAGCCAACCATTCGAAGAGGGGAGGTGACATCACTCCAAATGCTGCTGCTCAGTATTATATTATTTGTGGTTGATATATATATTATATACGCTACTTGTGTCTGTTTTGAGTATTTTCTGCCAGCTCTAGGAAACAATGTGTTTTCCGAGCAGGCCATTATCATAGTCCTTTAACACATGTATCGAGTCAGCTAAATTTAGTAAGCGGAGTCTTTAGTTTAGGTATTATTTAAGACTTCCTTGTTTGTAAATTATTGGCTGCATATTTAAAAAAAAAATGTTTTGAATAAAAACATGGCATGGGTTGGTGTGGATGTTTGATGCATGTTTTTAATAGCTGTAGCGATGTAGTTGCGAGTTCAGCACCCAACTTGATCCGCTTTTCCGTTCAATTAAATCCAGATCCCGACACCAAGTCCCGACACCATGCATATAATTGGACTTTTTTTTTATCATATACAAATCTAAGAGGTGTGCATTATTGCTGACACCTACATGCACACTTTGGAGTTGGTTGTATGACTAAGTAGCTAATTTGCTGCAAATGATATTGAAGTTGTATACTCTATGTTATGGAAATGTTTGTAAATATTTTTTGGGATATGTATGTTCCAATGTTGATGTATCTTAAGAGACGGTCCCTAAATTTGCGACTATTTGTGAATAAAGAATGCCCAGCATCAAGCCAACTTTATTGCATTATTTATTGATGTGGGGACGCTTAAGTCACTTGGTTCTGATTTCGCTGCAGTATTTTGGAAAAAGAAAGTACAAGTAGCCATGTCAACGATGCAACATAGGATCAATACATAACGGCACATTCATCAACATGGAAAAGCGGATCAAGTTGGGTTCTGAACTCGCGGCTACATTGATACAGCTAATAAAAACATGCATCAAACAAACACACTAACCCAGCCTTGGTTTTTTTTATATAGATATGCTGCCAATAACCTACAAAAAAAAGAGTCTCTTAAATAATACACTAAAGACAGCTAAATAAATTCAGCTGACTCGATACATGTGTTAATGTACTATGATAATGGCCTACTCGGACAACACATTGTTTCCTAGAGCTGGAAGAAAATACTCAAAACACTAATATTGAGCAGCAGCAGTCGGAGTTGCTTTGAGTAATGTCAGCTCCCCTCTTCGAATGATTGGCTAGAGGCGCTGTCGATCAAGAACAAGTGGACCAATGGGGATGCAAAACGCCCCCTTGATTTACATGAAACTCTACTCACCAGTTTTGGAAAACCAAGCACAGAACTTTGAAACAAAAGCAAAGAAAAATACAATGTAAGCTACAATTTTTCTATTTATTTGTTGTCAAAATTAAGAGCACAAAAACAGTAATGTAACCAAGGAAAACGTGATTTTGTTTGCAATTCATATGACTTTGCTTTCATTTTACATGTTTATATATGTTTTAATCATGCTTGTTTTTGATCTGCGCTTTAAAAAAAAAACGCATTTCAGTTTCCTAACAAAATTCCATCAAAATGAAGTGTTATTATTTACAAAGTTAAATAAAAATGTCATTTTATTATGTTAAAGATTTCTTCATTCAATTTGATGGAATTTTGTTATGAAATTGAAATGTGTGTTGTGTGTGTGTGTGTGTGTACAGGTTTAAAATTATTTTCTTATTCAGGTCCTTAGGAGTTTTCTTGAGTTTATGGTTCATGCTTAACATTAATAAATATGTATGTATACATTTATGTATAAAAATAAATAAATAAAAATTTAAAAAAAGCATTCGTACATTTAAATCAAAGAAAATTAATGTACATGAAAATTTATTAAAAAATTATATTACAGATTGAGAGTATGCATTTCAAGATTATGCATTTCAATATCATTACAAATAATTCGTTTTACTAATTTAATTTGATTAAAGATCACAAAATGTAATCTGGTGAAAATAGGTTAAAAATCTTTTCTTTCTTTTTTTTTTTAATTTGTTTTAGTGTTGAGCATTATAAACCTAAGAGATCTTACAGTAAAACTAAATACTTTCCTTTTTTATACATGTTTCCAGAACATTAAAGCATTATAGTAAGTAGACTAAATTGTAGGTTTGTTTACACAAAAGTGAAAAATCTAAATCTTCTGAACAAACCAGTTCACTAAAATTAATCAGACTTTATGACTCTTATAAGAAAATTTTTGATCCTCCTCCTTTGCATAGTGTGCTTATAAACAAGAATTAATATGTGTGAAAAGGTTGAGAAAATATTGAAATTCCTGGACATTTTGCATCCCGGAATGGAATTTTTTTTTTTAGAAAACTAAGCCAAAAACTGATATGATCCAGAAAAATCCTTGACAGGTGACAACCCTAACGCAAACCCAGTACATTTATATGTGGAATAATATTTGGAAAACCCAAATTATCAAAACGAACAACCAAAAAAACATGGTTAGTTTACACTTTAAGGGGACAGATTAGAAGACCATATGACCATCACTGCATATTAAAACACAAGGCAAAAATATAATGGTATTAGAAATTTCAGGATTTATTAGTGTTAAACAGCAATGATTCTAACAGTATATACAAATGGTTCTCTCATCCCCAATATAAACCACAACAGGGGTCAGACTGAATTACATACTCATGCAGCACTAAAATGAGGAAATTATTATATTCTGCCTTTCCGGTGTTCCTTCAGCCAAATTTATGAAAACATTGACCCACCCACTCATCATCACAAATATGGCATTCATAGAAGAAGCTGTGGCAACAAAGAAAATATGCAGAGTAAGGTCTCGAATAAGGCATAAACAGCATACTAACTTTTCTAAACTGAATTATACAGGGAGGGGTCAGTGGTTATAAACAGTTTGTGTTTTATATCTGAATGTGCAGAGAAGTGGCAGACTATTTTGTTCTGATGAACACCAGGGATAAGATTATGTTTGTGGTGTAAGCGTAAGGGCAAATTTAGTTGATGTGAATTAGACCAGTTACTTCCCTCTTGGTGTCCTCTGTGCAAGTGATAAAGATCATTTCATATGTTCCAAAGTAACTGGATGAATTCCAGATGTGCAAGACCATTACTATGTGGAGGGGTGTGGGTATGATTAAAATGGAACTGCTGGATACACTGTGAAATGTTATTCTCTCCCAAAATCCACCCCATATTTTGTATTGATCATTTTAATCCTCGATTCAGCATTTTTTTTAATTGTTTAAAACTATTTTCTGGTGAACCCGAGAGGTGAAAAGTTAATAGATGATATAAAAGGAAAAATTTTAGCACAAATATTGGCATCAAAAGATATAGAGATCATCAAAAAAGAAAAAGACATTACATAGTTTCAGAGTAACCAGGAATAATTATAATAAAGTCCTTTTTTGTGTGTTTCTGAAGAGTTCTTAATCTTCAATTTCCCTCACAACTTTTGTGAAGCAACCATAAATAAAACAGCACCCTATTCATTAATTCATTAATCAATCATTTTGTCTCTGAATATTATGTGTCAATATTATTATATTATTGATATTCTGAGCTTCTGGTTCAAGAGGTTGAGAAAAGTTTAGTAATTGTGAGGAAGACTTCAGTCCCCCAGGTCAGTTTCTAGGAGTGTGTGCTTCTCTGGATCGACGTCGCCAAGGCCTCCTGGTGTTGTGGTGTCATGGCTGGACCTTCACATCTTACTGAAGCACTCTTTAGCGTTGTTCCACACTTGAATTCCCTTAAAACCCAACATGCTTGTGTTTTAACATGTTATAAATCGGTTTCTTTTCTATTGAACTTTAAATCAGGTCAGGTCACAGAGAAAAAGACTTGACATAGATATGGTGTCGTGCTTTCTTTGTAATGACATAACTGTTGCTCACCTTTTTGCACATGCTGATCTGCATGATAGCATAACTTATGAGAGCCTCTCTTAGATCACGGTCCTTCTGCTCTTTGAACATCTCAACATCCACCCATGCACTCTTCACAAACTCTCTACAAAAAGACACAAAGATTTTAAAAAGTTTTTTAAATGAATACAATTCTTAAATTTTCAAACAAAAACGAGCATCTTATTCACTAACCACCAGGAATTCAGTTTAACCAGGTGCTGAATGCACGGAAATAATGTTGCTCTGTGAGTATTTAAAGTAGAGCTGACAAAATTAACACGTTTAACGTGTACATTTCTATTGCATTCTATTTTTATTGCACTGACATGTTATTCAGCTCTGTGCGAGTTCTGAACACTGGCTGGAATAGGGCCTTAACAATGTGTCCCGGGTCATTTAACTGACGTACACACCACAAACAAACACAACAGCGATTCTGTGTCTGATCAAGTGATTAGGAAAGGAACTCTTACAAAATAAAAACAAATGGGACTTGTGACAAAAATAAAGTACTTTGCAGCTTGTCTTAAGTCTTAACTGGCAACTAAAAGCCAAACATATGGTAATTGGTACTAATAAAGGATCACGGTGGTAGACTAGCTTGTTCTCCCGTGAATGGTCTGTCGACATACCACTCAGAACTCAACTTTGACTTGACCATGATATCAAGTGGAAAGTCACATCCTGCCAGCTGATATTGTGGAGGCTGAGGGTTTAAGAGATTTATTGCCCAAGTCAATGAAAACTCAACCTATAGAAACTATTTTTTTATATATTCAACCTCTCATGGAAACATTTAATGTTACTTGAATTGATGCTATTTTTGTGTATTTTTATCTTTATACTATGTTAAGCTTTGTTTGGAAAATGTTAATAAACAATATTGTTGGGGCCTGGGTAGCTCAGCAAGTAAAGACGCTGACTACCACACCTGGAGTCACAAGTTTGAATCCAGGGTGTACTGGGTGAATCCAGTCAGGCTTTCTAAGCAACCAAATGGCCCGGTTGCTAGGGTGGGTAGAGTCACGTTGGTTTAACCTCCTCGTGGTCGCTATAATGTGGTTCTCGCTCTTGGTGGGGCACGTGGCGAGTTGTGCGTGGATGCCGCGGAGAATAGTGTGAAGCCTCAACATGCACTTAAGTCTCCGTGGTAACATGCTCAACGAGCCACGTGATAAGATGCGCGGATTGACTGTCTCAGATTCGGAGGCAACAGAAATTCGTCATCCGCCACCCGGATTGAGTCACTAAACCACCACGAGGACTTAGAGCACATTGGGAATTGGGTATTCCAAACTGGGAAGAAAATAAATAGTATTTCCCCCAAAAAGGAAATAAAAGCATTCTTAATTAAATATTTTAATAAAATGACAGCACTAAATTAAAGTCAATGTCATTCTTTTCAGTGCAAACATCTCTCCTTTCCATGCAAATTAGGCTTATTATAGGTTCCGCTTTATTCAAAGAAATTAGCTTTATTTGCCTTAAGCTTTGCGCTACTGCCACACAGGGAAAGCAGGCGGTAAACAGACTTTTAATAAAAATAAATGTTTGTGTATATTTTCTATTGATAATGGCAGTAATGAACCAGGCAGTGTACAGTAGTTGAGCGCTTTAATGAGCCGATTTTGGTGCCTGGGTCATAGCGGTGGAGAGATCTACAGTGGCCCTACAGTCCCAGTAAAGCATGCCAGATCTTGGTAGCCTGCTGCATCATCCACAAACTTGCACTCAGAACAGTCCTACAAGATTTGGAATTGCGACATGCAAATGGCGTTCAGCACAAAAATTTGGTGCGTGCTGTGAACTGATTTTTATTTTATTTTTTCAATGTGGTGGGAAGAGTGCACTACTTACTCGCATTCTGCATTTCTTTCTTTGACCAGTTCTTCTCCTTCCTCGATCTGTGTCTCCAGCATTTTCAGCTTGGCTTCTCTCTGCTCTGTAGTCTCCTGTCCAAACAGCTTACTGGTCATCCCCTTCAGAGAGAAGGTCCGTACAGTCTATACAGAAAAAGAAAAGTCATGACACCCACCGTTTGGAGTAAGCCACCCATGTTTATTTGCACAGCAGAAAGAAGTCAAACCTTTTTCTCCCATTTCTTTGGCCAAGTAGGCCTTGTGTAGTGGTGTCAGCCAATCGGGTCAGAATGGCTTATATCTAAGGACTTCATTCACACATACTACAAGCCCCATAATTTTGTCAGAATAGGCACATCTTTAAAAATTCTCAAGCTTTGTTGTGCAAGCCTGAGTTGTTAAAAAAAGGAGTTATGGAGTAGTTCAGAATGTTTTCTCAACCCCTTATGTTGTTCCAAACCCATATTACTTACTTTCTTCAGTGGAACATTAAAGGATACTGTATGTTAGGCAGAATGTTAGGGACTGAGAGCCTTGGTCAGCATAAACTTTCATTGTATAGAAAAAAGGTGCAATGATGGTAAATGGTGACTCAATGTTGAGGCTAATATTATGCCTAACAAATCCTTTTGAAAGTAAAATCCCATATTACTTTCAGCATGAGTAAATTAGCCCAGAATTAAAAATTTTGGCTGAACTATTAAAGTCCTGTTGAAAAGTCCCCCATTCCAGAAGTAAGAGGAGTGATGCGAGTTCTCCTATCTGTGAGTGGTATCTGGGTGGACACTGACCCCAGTGGCGAGTTCCTCCCGCTGCTGTTTCTTAGAAGTCAGATCCTGGGCAGTCATCTCCAGTTCATATTGTGTGAGCTCATGCTTCTTACACACTGCCCTGTGAAGACACAAACCACAAAATACACAAAAATCAACTAAATATAATAATCAAGGATAGCTTTATTTCAAATGATATTATACAAAGAGAAGATAAATGGCTAAATATGGCAACTTATGACAAGAGAAACACTTCTCAAAAGATTGAGATTTATGAGCCATGAATCACTTTCAGAGCATCTACACTGCCATTCAAAAGTTTGGGGTCACTTGACCAAAATGTTTCTCATGATCTAAAAATATTTTGATCTGAATTTGTTTTATAAAAAATAAATGTTTTTGAAATGGATGACTTGGACAGAATAATAAAGAAAGCAGCCAATATCTGCCCAGCACAGATGAGATCTCCTTCAATACGGTTGAGAAACTTACAAAAGTACATTTCTGCAAATTGTAGGCAAAGGGTGAGTACTTTGAAGATGATAAAATGAGTAAGTGACATTTGAACAGCAGTGTACATCTTTGTGTCACTGCTATTCACTGGTGGTGTGTTATGTGCTCTAAAGGTTTGTTACATTTAAATATGTAATTCATGACTTGGTGTTAATTTATACAGCAACAACATGCAGGGTTATGCATTCAAAATAGGGTTTGTAATAAACGATTAAAAAACAAAAAGTACTTTTGAATGTAATAAAAACAAAAATGGTCTGCACTTATATAGTGCCTTTTTTTGATCTTAGCGGTTACCAAAGCGCTTTACACTGTGTCCCATTCACCCAATCACACACACCAATGACACAGCAGAGCTGCCATGCAAGGCGCTAGCCTGCCCATTCCCAAATCTCTCACACACACACACACACACACACACACACACACACACACACACACACACATTTTCTGCCACGGTACACTTTATAGGACTAAATAAATTCAAAACATGTATTTGGAAGAGAGAAAAAAGCTTGCAGTTGCTTTGATAGCAGAAAGTAATAAAAGGACTCATTTAGGTTTAGGTCTAATCGTGTTCTTGGTGAATTTAAATTGGTTCAATAACTGGGGTCTCTGATATTCGTAAACTATATTTAATTAAAATAAATTATGAGACATTCAATGTCTCTTCACAAATTTGGACAGTTTTTAAATATTTCTTGTTGCTTAATACTCTCAAAGACATTATTGGTGAAGCAAAAACGTGTGTGTGTTTGGTGTAACACTTTGGCGTAAAGTCATTTCATAGACTTCAATGTATTCTGCAGCGCTGACCCAAGTCATGTGAAAGACCCTTAATGCGTATAAATATCAGTCACTTTTGCACATTAATCATTGCTCTGAACAATCACAGTGACGAATATGGTTTAAAAACTGTGAATTTCTCTGAAAGGTGAGGAGTTTAGATCCCTGAAATTATTATAATTTTTTTTTTTTTTTTTTTCATACATTTATATATTTTGTGGAATTTTCCACAGCACACCTGACAATCTTTCACGGCATAGTGTGCCATGGCACAGTGGTTGGGAAACACTTTGCTAGCCTGCCATTGGGAGCAACTTGGGGTTCAGTGTCTTGCCCAAGGACACTTCGGCAAGTGGAGTCACATGGGCCAGGAATCGAACTGCCAACCCTGTGATTACTGGCCGACCCGCTCTACCACCTGAGCCACAGCCGCCCCTGAAAAGCTGGGGGTTGGGTGCAAGGAGGAACTCCCCAGTTGCAAAAACAGACACGCTGCCTCATATACATTAATTAATAGCAGGAACTAAAAATGGTTCAAAGAACGAAAAGCCGAATCTTTTTTGTAGAATGTAACCAAAAAACGTGTACAAAGTGACTTTCAAATGTTCCAGAGTGATTTTTTTTTTTGTATATGCTGGTAATGGTTATAACCGGTTAATTTCATTCCGATAATTTTTTCATGAAACCAATGTCCAAATGGTTTATCACAGTATATTTGTGGAACTACACCACTTCATGTTGCATGAAAAAATAAAACATATGCTTTGATCCAGAAGGAAACTGCTGCATCAAACATTTCTTTGCCTAATTGTTCATTGTGGATGTTGTATTATGTGAATGAAGACGTTTTTAACAACCATGTATAATTACTACATATACTGTACATGCACAGCTATCCCAGCTAGAAAGAAATCATTATTAGAGGTAAAAAGTAAATTTTCAGTAGTTTCCAAGTCTTCCCTGAATTATTGTTAGATATGATGCATTAATACAGATTTGATGCTGCCGGGTTTTGACTCAGAAGCAGATCTGTAATTAAAATGATACTTAACTGTTAATTAACTTAATTACTTTTCTCCCTTAACCAACATCTTATGGAGTTTTGTGTTCCTTGCCACAGTCACATTAAGCTTGCTCACTGGAGGTCTAAATACAAATAATATATACATATTTATTTTAAGGCACAATTTGCAATCACAGATATTACAGCTTAATTTTCTGTTCAAGCATAATTTTCGGTAAAGCTGCTTTGAAACGTGTTGTGAAAAGCCACATGACCTCATAAAAATTACTTGACGAATTCAAAATTTTAAAAATTGGCGTAAATAACATCTTAAAGTTAGGATAACCTCTAGATGGATACATTTATCATTACGATTTACCAGTGTTATAGTATTGAATTTGTTGTATAAGTGGCATCCCAATGATCAGGCTAATATGACCAAACAATGTCAAAGCCTGTCAATTTATTTGTAAGAAAAAAAAATTATGAATCAAGAATTAAGTTCTTAATAAAATGTATGAGAACTTCTAAAGAATTTTTCAAGAATTGCACTTAGGAACATTCTTACGAACTCCTTATAATTTATCCAAACAACATTCTTTTTCTTAAGAATATCTTTGTGAATCTGGCCCCTGGGCACTGATGGGGATTGTGTTAACAATGCACGTAATATTGCATGTGGAACTCATTCGGCCAGTGGAGGCCATCAGCTCCCAAGAGTTCAGGGAGAGTGCAATAAGAACAGGAGCTATAAACATTTCTAACAGCTCACAAGCCTCTCTGTTATAACAGCTTGTGTTTGGCTCACCATGGTTCACATTTAAGATGAGGACATTCATGCAATGCAACATGTGTGCTCTACCTTAATGAGTCTGCGTAGAAAAGATACTCCTTCAGCTGGTCAGCATAATGCTCCTCTTCCTCCAGAATATCATCCACAGAGGCAGCATACCTGTAACAAACAAAAATTCCTGATTGTGCACTTTCTGTGCAAAAGGTATGAAGGAAAGATTACACATTCTGAAAGAGTTTCTCAAATATTGGTGGTACTATTTTATACCATATACCACATAACCGATTTTGCTATTCTGTCTATATCGTGGATATATTTGCACAACTTTCAATGGGCAGGACTGCTTCACGTTATTTACATGTGAGAGTGATGAAGAAACAATGTGAAAATACAGAATAGAGTACCAAAAATACGTAGCTATGAGGATGGACTTGTTATAATAAGGGGTGTTTTTAAGTACAACAGAGTTTTGTTGGTTATGGTTAATGAGTAACTTGCTGATGTGGTCACTGGTATGCAAATATCAACTCCTATAATCAGATTTTAGAGTCAGAACTGTGTGTTTTATAATATTAGTTACATAATGTGAAGCTGTTTTGCCAGACTTATTCATCTGTTACAAATAATTGTATCTTTTGTTATACGTCTATCATGTTCCAAGTAAAAAGATAAATGAATTAAATGACCTTTCATTGTAAAAGTATTTACTTCACTGGATTATCCAAAAACAGGCATTACCAAATGAGCATTTAATACTGTATAAACAATTTTTGTGATATATCATTACTATGATAAACAGATTTCGGTCATACCACACTGCCCTAATGTCACAGATTATTACTTTATTTGTATTATTTACTCTAAATCAGCAGGAACTAATGGAAAGACCACAGCAAGCCAGTAATGGGCATTTTGAGTTATTTTGGGGAATTTGTGAGCAACATGATCCATAACAGTCTGACAGCTGTCAAACGTGGACCAGTGATGGACAGGTTGTTTCTTTCAGTGTGGAGACAGACAGGCAAAGCATTGGGCTCTGACCTTTGACCTTTCTGCTGAGTACCGCAATCTGGAATCCATCAGAAAAGACA
This sequence comes from Xyrauchen texanus, assembly GCF_025860055.1. Taxonomy (NCBI): domain Eukaryota; kingdom Metazoa; phylum Chordata; class Actinopteri; order Cypriniformes; family Catostomidae; genus Xyrauchen; species Xyrauchen texanus. The sequence goes on along the minus strand of NC_068289.1, from coordinate 35,962,836 downwards.
GCAATGCAAACCAGTGAAGAAACGAAAGGGGACTGGTTAAAGACTCGAAACTAATGCATCATATCGTTGAAAAAAATCGCTGCTAAACGTTTTGGCCATGGCTCCTGGAGATTTGCGGAGCTGTCTGCCAGCCAAATCAAAACCTGAGCCTCCCAAGGGCTCACCTTCTTGGCTACTTGTAACAGGAGGACCCCCTGAATGGAAATTGGAGAGGTTTAAGATCAATCTGGCAAATGTGTTTTACAGCTCAGTACCAGGAGCAAACACATGTAGAATCACAGGAGAGTCCTGGGGTGCATCATACAGCACCTCTATATTTCAGATCCCTCAATGAGCTTTCAAAGGGTAACAGGATCGGTCCAAGTAGGAGAAATACAATCAAAAGCAGCTGCAATAAACTCTTAAGACTAATCCTATAAAGAGTACATGAGAATGGCTCATAAAATGGCCTGTGTCTGTTTGTGTGTCAGACAGACAGCATTGGGTAAATTACTTAAAAATAGTAATCCACTGCAAATTACAAATATTTCCCTATAAAATTTTAATCAGATTACTTTACTAATTACTTCATTTAAAAATAATTTTCTGTTCAACAAATTCAAAATAATGTCTATATTTCTTTCTTGTTCATGGTTACACACAAGTCCTACATTCAGCACCTCACATTTCTCCACAATGACTCATTACAGGGCCATAATTCATGTATTTGTACATAAATAACAGAAATAATGTACTTTAAAGTAATTAAATTAACTGAAAGTCAGTAACTGTAATCTGATTACAAGAATTTAAAATGTAATGCATTACACTACTTTTGACTAAAAAGTAATTAATTACAGTAAACAGTTACTATGTAATTGGATTACAACCAACACTGGTGTCAGAGAGACTCGGAAAATAATTTACTTGAGATTGACTTGGACTCCATATTAAAGACTCAAGGTAATTGCATTCTGTTCTATTGGTCGAGTCAAGTTAATTTTTTTCATGCAAGAACACATGTGTGAATAGCCTTGAAGGATCTAATGATCTAATTTTAGCTTTTAAAGGCAAATTAAGTGTGTGTGGCACCAAGACAGCAAACTATACATGCATCTGTTTTGTACTTGAATTATGTTGTTTCTTTATTTCTTTTTTATTATTTTCTTTTAATATTTATTTTATACAGTATATACATTTTCATATTGTTTCTTGCACTCGATTTTACTATTCCTTTTTACTGTTATGTTGTGTGTTGTATTGTCACCACAAGTTAGAGATAATAAAAAAAAAAATATTTCAAGGTCTTCATCATCATGGGACGATGTTGCGAAGCATTGTCTTTGCTCAGTATAACAATTGTTGAATTTAAGCTGGTCAGACGAAGTCAGACTGATAATTGAGAAACATGCAACTAAGATTATTGGATTAAATTCTGCTCATTTTTACCATCACTTATTCTCCCGCACTGCAGAGTTAGCATAAGCCGTTCGCGTTGACTGGTTTAGGATATCAGACAAAACTCTGACATTTGGGTATCTTCTGATAGAGAGAGAGGTCTAGTGGGAGATTTATTCTAACAGCCTTGAAAAAATTAAGACTCTTGTGTGCGGTGAACTCACGCATCCATGTGATGGCCAGCGCTCTGCAGCCCATCTCCCATCTCTTTCTCAATGGCGCTCCACTCACTGTCCAAAACAAACAAAGAGTCACAGTGAGCCATTGCAGCAGACCTCAGCTACACAATAACAAAAGAACTGATTTATCCTAAAAATGCTTTTCACAATAACAGTTTACAGAGAACTTTATAAAACATGTCTGACTCCTTCAAAATGAGGGCACAATATTGTGATGACTGCTGAGCGACAATAAAAAAAAATGCTTATCCTGCTCAAGATAAAACTACAGTACAACAGAACTTAAATTTGGTCTATTGATCACACAAAGCCATCATATAGCTTCAGAAGACATTCAAAATAGCACACAAGCATACTACTTTTATGGTAGATTTATGGTGTCTTTAAGGTGCTTGACAAACAGATGTTCACTATCTGCTTTTGTTGTATGGGAAAGAGCAGCTTGGACATTCTGCAAAACATCTCCTTTTGTTTTCCACAGAAGACAGCAGGTCAAATGGGTTTAGAAAAAAACGAGGGTGAGTATATGACAGAATTTTCATTTTTGAGTGTACTGTTCCTTTAAGAAAACTTCACCTAAAGACTCTGCCATAATTTCCATGCACTTTGTAGACTCCATATAGGCGATCAGCTGCTCTCTAAATAAGAAGAGTTGAAGCCTGTTAGTAAATGTAAATACACTTCATGTGCATTTAAATTAGGTTTTTGTTGGACTGAGAGAACTTGTCACAAAGGTCGAGCTGCACATTCGGTTGTTTACACTTACTGCTCGAACTCTCAGCAGCTGGGAAATAACAGACTGCAGGTCATCTCCATAGTGTTTCATGTCTGCAAAACGTCTGTGACACACACATATACACAATGCTCAAGGTTAGTTTCACAGTAGAGCCATATCTTTATGCATTTCATTGCTTTAAGACAACACACTCGTATTCATACAGCCTTCAAAAATGACTTACTTGTCTGGATTCTTCACTCTGAATGTGGCGTTTAAAGCCTTTAATCTTGAATCGGCCTGTAAAGAGGACACAAGCAAAAAGTTGATGGACAGATTCATGTTTGTGCTTTGTTTATTCAGATGGAGTAAAGTGGAATTAGAGCCACTCCTTACAACTATTTCAAACTACTGGGATCAGATAAACACTGCAATATGGCAAAAATATAGACAAACATAAAATACTGCTGCTCTTTCGGGTTTGATCCAGACCGGTCCAACAGATTTCCTGTGCTTGTTTACATAAAGAACACTAATAACAGATTTCTCACTGCAGTAGCAATTCGGCCACTTCACACAGTTTTTAACAATGCTTGCAAGGCATCACTGTATTGATAATGATATTCCTCAAATATTATGGTTAGGGTTTGTTCAAGACATCTAACTCCAATTAATTAACTTCTGCAATTAATTCAGCCCAAACCACTTACAGCTGAAGTGTGTATCTTTTTCTCCTATCCCAGCTTAATATGCTAAATCAACTATAAGCCATTTGTAGATTAGTTTTAAACCCATAAATACTTTGTCTCTGTAGTGCAATGTTTGTTTGTACAGTCCATCCAGCCCGATATAACAAAATGACTCAACCAATAGCGTGAGTTTGGGAATGGAACTATCGGTTTATTTGATCAACCGCAGATGTGATGAGTTTTCGGGAAAGCTGTTTGAAAACAATATTTATTTCTGCAATTCAGTTTTTTGGTGCTAGCAACACAGAAGATACACACTACAGCTGTAATGTACAGACTCTGATTTTATTTTTTAGCTCATATCAGATTTTTTTCTGATTAACAATTTTTTATTATTTCACATACTGAACACAGAAAAACAAAACATATATATACACAGAATGAACAATGAACCCCCACTATTACCCCTCCCCAAACCCACTCTGGCCCCCAACAACATCCCAGTGGTCATACAAGATTATAGACACACACACACACACACACACACACACACACACACACACATAGTGTTTCCATGTTTTATGAGGACTTTCCATAGACATAATGGTTTTTATACTGTACAAACTTTATATTCTATCCCCTAAACCTAACCCTACCCCTAACCCTCACAGAAAACTTTCTGCATTTTTACATTTTCAAAAAACATAATTTAGTATGATTTATAAGCTGTTTTCCTCATGGGGACCGACAAAATGTCCCCACAAGGTCAAACATTTCGGGTTTCACTATCCTTATGGGGACATTTGGTCCCCACAAAGTGATAAATACACGCTCACACACACACACGCTCACACACACCCAGAAATGCCAGATATTCGCCCCATTTCCCACAAATGAGTTCAATTTCCCCAGTCTTCCAAATGACCCTTCTTCAAAGGCCGCCACCCTCCCCATCTCCAAGCACCACTCCTGAAATAAGGGCGCGCCAGCCGAACTCCATCCCCAAAATCTGATTTTTTGGTTAGGATGTTCACATGATCATTTAAATGTAGCCCATATCAGACACTAGTCAGAAAAGCAGATGCTATTTAACTGACCTGCATGCGTATAAACACTCCCTGAGCATACATATAACAAACCCAGACATGTTCGTTCTTTTAATATGAATAATTAATTAATTTGTTAAAACTGTTAAGCAGTTTTTTTTTTTACCAGAATAGAACACTTAATGACTATCTAATAAAATATCTGCAAGTGATGAAAGACCAGATGGATAAAGTAGTTTTAAATAAAGTTGCACATTCACTGATAGAATGTTCAACATTCAAAATGTAACGTCATCATAATATTTGCACACTGGGTTATGATTCTGGGTTATATTGGTCATTCTTACATCTATTCGCAAATTTGAATTGTTGGTCTGGTCTTCTTTGCATATTTATAACCATTTATTTATTTTTCATGAGTGGTGAAAAAAGTGAGAATGTCATAGCAGGTCATCCAGATGTAAAATTTATGTTGAATTGTTTGTTGTATTTAAAGCATTTTGTCGTATTTAGAGCATTTTTGTTAATTTGTAAGTTTAAAGTAAGCCTTTCAAGTGATTTTAATCAAGTGTTTAACATTTAGAAAATTTCACTAAAAATTTTGAGCCAATTATCTTCAGAAAAGGTGACTTTAGCTGAAAGGTGAGTAGTTTGAACACAAAAGCCTAAAACTCCAGCTTAACTAAAACTTTAACATTTCTTTTGCTGCCTTGCAAGCACTTTGCTGCCTTTATTATCTTAAGAAAAAAAACAAACAGTATTTATTTGAAATTTAAACATAGTCAGTGTCATATCAACACAGCTAATTAAGATATGGTAAGAAGTGAAATATCAACAGTTAGAGAGGTGCTGGTAGAGGTTTAAACATTAAAAGAACCCAATGAACTTGAAAGTGCTGTTATACCTTTGCCTGAAATCCGGTCTCAAACACATTTTCTTTCCAACCATTTTCCTGTGGGGCAGAGAAAGGATGCAATTTCTGACACTGAATGAAAGGGAATTATCAGCATGATATGCCAGTAAAAACAATGTTTTATCCTGTTCAAACAACAGCATCTGAAAATGTGGAAATCTAAATTCAATTCTTCACAAAAGCAGAATTCAGTTGGTCAGGACCAACATGAACATCCTGTCTACTATTACAAAATGTGGATCAGAGAATGTAAGCGTTGTGGACTTTGGAGCGGAGTTACCAATCCCACTTCTTGATGACAAGCCTTACACGTTAACGGCCATAATGCAATAGCATGTTAGCAAGAATTCTACGTGAAGTAAATAGTGTTAATAGACTATTAGCAGTCGTAATTAATAAAGAGATGGAATAATTGAAATACTATTGGAAACATACAGTACAAAACGTTTAGCAAAAATGAATGACGCAGTGTGAACGTGACACACAAAAGTGTGAAGCCTAATATAAAATGTCATGTTGAAAAAAAAACATGCATTTTTTTTTCATATGGAAATTAAATCTATAGTCGGGAAGTGTTGGGGAGTAATGGAATACATGTAACGGGATTACGTATTTAAAATACAAAATATAAGTTACTGTTTTCCACTACAGTTACAATTTAAATAATTGGAATTTAGAATACAGTTACATTCAAAAAGTATTTTGATTATTGAAGAGATTACTTTGCATTTTATTGTAATTTATTTCATTTAATATTTAGTCCTTACAAATGGAAAACATTTATGCATATAAATGATGCGATCCAAAGTGCATTTGAACAGTGGTGAAACACTTTCTTATGATGTGTTCATACGAGCAGACAGAGAAATAAGTTTGAAGTAAGTTTGGAGCAGAAGAAATAGAAATAAACCTTGTGTAAATTGTTAGCTTTATGCTAAGCTAAAATGCTATTTCTAAGATTAAGATTAAGATTCAACTTTATTGTCATTGTGCAGAGTACAGGTACAGAGCCAATGAAATGCAGTTGTTTTCGCATATCCCAACTAAGCTGAGGTCAGAGTGCAGGGTCAGCCATGAAACAGCGCCCCTGGAGCAGATAGGGTCAAGGGCCTTGCTCAAGGGCCAAACAGTGGTATCTTGGCAGTGCTGGGGCTTGAACCCCCGGCCAGTAACCCAGAGCCTTAACCGCTGAGTCACCACTGGCCCCCATTTTACATGCACGTTACCAGACACAATCATATTTATTTATCAAGAAATTTCAAATTGGATCATAACTTCTTTTTTCCTAGTAAGACCTTTGATATTAGGGCAAAAATCATATTCTTGATAATAATTTTTGTATAATTTTCCTGTAAAAATATCAAAAAATCCTTAAAACAAGATCAATTAGATTTATCTTGTTTTAGAAACAACACTGCATAAGATATTATGTTTTTTCAGAAAATGTATTTTTAACATGTGTATTTTGTCTTACTGTACTGGCAGAGTTAGGGTTAGTTATAGTCAAAACAAGTGAAAAATCTAATCAGTGCTGAAGAAGTAATCCAAAATATTTTGAATATATTACTGACCTTGAGTAATTTAATTACAATAATATGGAAATTGCACTTTCAAGCATTCACTTTATCTTGAGCCTTTATCGAAAGAACTTTACAGTGAAGCTGTAACTGCATGCAAAATTTTGCTATGGAGCGAGGAGTGTGAAATGGAAAACCTGGAGTGAAGTTGGAGCAGAGTGGTGTCAGAATGCTTTAAGTTATGGTTGAAAATCGCTGCTCGTTGCTACACTCTACTCACATACTCTGCGTGCTACTGGTTTGAAAAAACATTTCCTAAAAGTTACACCATCCTCCAGACAGCATCGATGAGAGCTCTCTACCTCTGTGAGGAACGAATACAAGATCTTATCATAGGACAGGACTGGGTGTGAGGCCACTCGGAGCAGGAAGTTCTCCAATCCGACTCTACGCCTCTCCACAAAATCGGGATCCATGTTGTCTGCCGATAGCTTGTGCCAAACAAATTCAGCCTGTTGCACCAACAGACCAAAAAAAGTTACAATGTATGAATGCATATTAAAAATACAGGTGGCAGTAACCAGAGCATTCTGTTTGCATACCCGTTTTTCAGGCAAAGGTGGAACCACCACAAATGGATAGGTGACTAACAAATAGTTTCTAAGGAGCTCAAACTCGCTGTAACGCCTCCAAAGAGAATCTGGAACAGGATTGGTCCCCTCCAAAGCAGCATCCACTGGCCTATGAGAAAATATGATAAATGAATAGATCACTACAAGATTTTAAATAACCTTTATATGTGAAGTTAGGGATAGGGTTGGTATAAACATGGATATACAAATCTCTCCAAAATATTAAAAACACTTCAGTGGTAAAAGGTGAGGTTGGTTAAACGTTTAAGCTGATATCAAATTTGAAATAAAATGTATGTAAAATATCTAAACACAGCAGAGATCTATGGGGTTGCATAGGGTGAGGCTGCATAGTTCTGGTTTGTGAAAGCAGTCATTTATAGGCCCTTTCAAACACATGCCAAACAGCGATGTGTAATCTTGCTGAATTCCCATTGCACTGGCAATTTGGGAGTAGAATTCCACTAAATCACACTGCAGGTACAGGTGTATACATTTTCCCCTGTACTGAAGAAACTGTTTTGCAGGGTCTAATGACACTAAATACTTACTGTGCAATAATCATGTATCCCACACCTTTTTTACCAACAAATTTCCATGACTTTCCAACTATCTGTGCTTACAAAGTATTTTATGGATCCTTTCATAAAGACTGAACTGATAAAGAGCACTTTGTAACAAGACAATATTTCAGAGCGGAGCATAACTGGAAATAAAAAAATGTTACAGTGAAAAAGGAGTTACATTTTGGTCTGTTTTCTCCAAAAAACAATTAGGTCACTTCAGAAGACATGGATTAAACAACTGAAGTCTTATGATTACTTTTATGCAACCTTTGTGCTTTTTGTAGCTTCAAAGTTTTGGTCACCAATGACTTGAATTTTATAGACCTACAGAGCTGAGATTTTCTTCTAAAAATCTTTGTTTTCTGCAGAAAAAACTCAAACATCTGGGATGGCATGAGGGTGAGTAAATGATGAGAGAATTTTCATTTTTGGATGAACTTCACATTTAAGCTTTTGTTTATGAACATGAAATCAAAATTAGCTGTTTCCTGGTCTTATTGTGAATGAATATTCTTTGCTGCAAGTAATTAAAAAAAAAAAGTTTAATCTTCATAATCTTAAATAAAAATGTAATAATATGCTCTTTGTTTTATCTAGTTCTGCTGATGTCACCTGGGCCGTGTGGGCTATTGTGACATTGTTACTACAAAGCAGGGCTGTTTGTGAATTTTTAGAATGGCATTTTTAATGTTTTTAACACATTTTGACACAAAATTTGATTACAAAATGCAAATTAAACATATTTTCATGATAAGTGGATGCCACTTGCAGAAATTAAATATGCAACATTGTGAGGTCCTGTGACAACAAAGTAGTATATCAATGATTTTAACTAGGCTTGCTTTTTAGGCCTCTTTATTCTTTGTATTTTCTTCTTTTATTATTCACAGTTTTATCTTTTGGTTGCATTTCATTCTTTTAATCCTTTTATTTTAATTGTCAATTTGAGATTTTTTGTCAATCACTTATATAAATGTATTTACACATCACAGGAAACAATGTATCATGCGCTTGAATGTAATATTTGTGTAAAAATGTGTCTGTATTGATTCTGGTGCACAGTTGACAGTGTGCTGATTAAGAATCCTGGTATTTGGGGGACCTGGGTAGCTCAGTGAGTATTGATGCTGACTACCATACCTGGAGTTGAGAGTTCGAATCAAGGGTTTGCTGAATGACTCCAGCCAGGTCTCCTTAGCAAGCAAATTCACCCGGATGCTAGGGAGGGTAGAGTCACATGAAGTAACCTCCTCGTGGTCGCGATTAGTGGTTCTCTCTCTTACAAATTATACAATTAAACAATAAAAGTGTAACAAAATATAACATATGCAATATAATATTAGATTGCTTGATTAAATACATGAATTTCTTAAAAAGCTCAAATGTGACCAAAATGTGACCAAAATGATGAAAATTTATTGACTATTAAAACCAAGCCATTTAATACACTGCCTGTCCCAAAAAAAGTTCACGTTTGGATTTAAATAATGGTTTTGATCTGGGGTTGCTTCAATTGGAACAGGTTTAGGCTCAACAACATTATGCGACAATCCCAAGATTTGTCGGGCTCAAAATGGGAAAGAGTGGTTCAGGGAGCACGAGGAATAATTTTCAATAGTCACAATAGTCAAGGCGGGAAGTTATAAGGGCATTTATCACCCTCTCCAAATCTTTAGGAGGGAGATAAGCCTTTACCTTGGCTATAGTTCTCAACAGGAAAAAACACGATCTAACAGTGGCGGATATCTGTTTATCAAGCTTAAATGCACCATCCAACACAACACCAAGACTCCTCACAGTTGAGCGGCTGTTTGAAGCTAAAGGGCCGAGAGAATCTACATCAAGCAGTTCAGGGTGTCCAAACACTATGATCTCTGTCTTGTCTCCATTTAAGTTGAGGAAATTTAGATTCATCCATGTTTTAATGTCCTTCATACAATCAAACAGGGGCTGCAGTGAGCCCTTTTTTTTTTACGTTCAGGGGCAAATAAATTTGAATATCGTCTGCAAAACAGTGAAAAGAGACATCGTACCTCTCAAAGATGGAGGCCAGGGGCAGCATATACAAAGAAAATAAGATGGGGCCTAAGACAGAACCTTGAGGGACACCGCAGGTAAATGGGGCCGTTTCAGAGGAATAATCACCAAGGTGGACACAGAAGCTCCTGTCGGTTAGATAGGATTGAAACCACCTTAGTGCAGTACCTTTGATTCCCACACAATTTTCCAACCGTGACAAGAGGATTGAGTGGTCCACAGTGTCAAAGGCAGCAGTGAGGTCTAAGAGCACTAGGACAGCAGAGACTCCTGAGTCAACAGTTAAAATCAAATCATTAAAAACTCTTAAAAGTGCAGTTTCAGTGCTGTGACGGGATTTAAAGCCGGACTGGAACTTTTCATAAACATAGTTATTGATTAAAAAAAGTTTGCAGCTGCATAAAAACTACTTTCTCCAAGACTTTAGATAAGAAGGACAGTTTAGAGATGGGGCTGAAGTTGGAGAGAACAGAGGGGTTGAGATTTTCCTTTTTTAGCAGGGGTTGTACAACAGCGTGTTTAAAGGCGGAAGGAACATGACCAGAAACAAGACAATTATTTATCAATGAAAAAATACATGGTCCAATGGTATCAAAGACTTCTCTAACCAAACGAGAGGGAATGCTGTCTGAGGGACAATTTGTGGGCCGCAGATGATGGACCTCCTCAGATAGGGAGAAGATTGATATGGGTTCAAACTGATCTAGTACCGCAAGTCATATAGGAGGAACAGAGGGATCATGGTCGCAGGATGTGGTTACAGAAGATCGAAGAGCAAAAATCTTCTCAACAAAGAATTCTAGGAAAGAGTTAGAGGTCCAATGTAGGTGTAATAGGAACAGAGTTGCGGGGATTTGTAATGGTGTTAAACATGTTAAAAAGAACCTGTGGCCTGTGACGGTTGTTTGCGACCAGTTTCGAAATAAAATCAGATTCTGCAAATTTTACAGCTCTCTGATAATCAGATAGATATTGCTGTAGAATTTCATATGACACTCTGAGTTTGTCTTTCTTCCACCTTCTCTCAGCTTGCCGACATGTACGTCTGATTGCTCGGGTGGTGTCATTTAGCCAAGGCTCTGAAAGCGCTTTAGTGCGTTTCATCCTCAAAGGAGCTACAGAGTCTAAGATGTTTGTGCAGGTTGAATTAAAAAGAGTTATACGTCCATCAGCACCAGTAACATCACCTCCATCCAAGTTATAGAGCACAGAGTCTTTGAAAGCAGCGGAAAACTGTGCCGGGGTTTGACTGTTAATTACACGGCGGCAGTGTGAAAAAGGAGACTTGACCACAAAACATGGGACTGTAATCGTAAATAAGACAGGGAAGTGATCCGAAATACATGTTACATATTTCATTTACATGAACACACAAGCCATGAGACAGCACAAGGTCTAATGTGTGTCCTTTTTCATGTGTTGGGCCAGACACCGACTGAGTGAGATTAAAAGCGTTAAGAAGATTTAAGAAGTCTTTAACCATAGGTTTGTTTTCACAGCATACATGTAAGTTAGAATCACCACAAATTATAAAATGATCATAGTTTAAACTTAGACCTGCTATAAAATCGGCAAAGTCTTGCATAAAATCTTTGTTGAATTTCGGTGGATGATACACAACTGCACACAGCGTCGGAGAAGAGGCATTTAATTCGAATAGCTGCAGCTCAAAGCTCGAATAGTTGACAGATGCAGACAGCCGACACTGGAAGGTGGATTTAAACACAGTGGCAAGTCCTCCACCTTTACCAGTGATCCGAGGAGAGCTAAAAAATGTACAGTTTGGAGGGAGAAGTTCAGAAAAGGAAGCAGACTCACCAACATGAAGCCAAGTCTCGGTCAGCAGCATAAAGTCCAATTTATAAGATGTAAAAAAATAATTTAGCACAAAAGGTTTGTTGGCCAGTGATCTGACATTAATCAGGGCCATACGAAGAGTTAAATCCAAACTGGCTTTGGGGCCCGCCGCAGTGCTCGCAGATTAGCCGTTTTCACACCACGTTGACAGTCAGGCCGAAATTTCCTCACCGACGCCGGGTTTCCCCACCCGGTGTCAGCCCACGGGGCACCATGTGTCAGGCTGGAAGGAGCCACGACAGGCTGCGACGCAACAGCAATCGGGCTGGGGAAAACAGGCCGAATCCACCGCAGGCGCGGGACCTCCGAGCACCGGCAGCCACAAACAGCGGGGCGACCGCAACCCCCACCGCAGAGGAGACGAGGATGAGGCACATCCGAGGACCTCAGGTAAGCCTTGAGGCGAACAAGCACTCCGGCACGCCTTCCACGTCTCCTGTGGTGCTTTTTTCGGGGAAAATCACACGGCACACAGCGCAGGTAGTCTGGGATGTTAAACAACCATGGGGGGAGGCCTCCAGCCTGTTCCCCCAAACGATCTCTAGACAGCCCCAAAGCTTCACAGGACACTCGGATGTCGAACAAAGTTTGGCGATCATATACGAGAAGGCTAGTTACATCCCGGCAGCAAAAACACAGAAATAAAACAGCAGCAAACAAAAGGCAGACGCAGCGTGATGCTGACAGACGGCTTGCCTTACACACTGGCGCCATCGTCAGTCACCTGGAATTGGCCACCACAGAGCACTGACCTGAACCCCATTGAAAGTCTTTGGGATGTGCTGGCGAAGACTTTACAGAGTGGTTCGCCTCTCCCGTCATCAATACACGATCTCAGCCTAAAATTAAAGCAACTCTGAATGGAAATAATGTTGTGACGTTGCATAAGGTTGTCGAAACTATGCCATGACAAATGCGCACCGTAATCAAATTAGTATTGGCGCAGGGACAGTTGAACCACTCCGTAAATCTTCTCCATCACATCCCAAAGATTTTCAACTTTCAATATTTTAAAGTGCAATGGAACAATTCAACCATATCAAATGGCTACAGCCCTGACATTCTGAAAAGCGCTGACAAGGGAAAGAGAAAACACCTGCCCTGCACCAGCATCAATTACAATACTATTCATATCTACACATCAACACACTTACTAACATTTATCACAGTAAGCTGTAATAACATTTTTCAAAACAACATTGGAAGCAAGCACATACTCTTGTAAATATGACAAATTGTCCATGTAATGTTTACCTCGTTCTACAAGGCAACGAGGTGTCAAACGATTGATGATCACTTGTGTGACTATTTTTTATAGAATTTATTTATCTGTATAATATTTTTCAACAACTGAAGACCAGTTGAAGTTTACATACACCTGAGCCCAATACATTTAAACTCAGTTTTTCACAAATCCTGACATTTAATCATAGAAAACCTTCCCTGTCTTAGATCAGTTAGGATAACTACTTTATTTTAAGAATGTGAAATGTTAGAACAATAGTAGAGATAATTATTTAAGCTTATTTATTTAAGCTTTTTTTCTTTCATCACATTCCCAGTGGATCAGAAGTTGACATACAGTTTGTTAGTATTTGGCAGCTTTGCCTTTAAATTGTTTAACTTGTGTAAAACTTTTTGGGTAGCCTTCCACAAGCTTCTCACAATAAGTTGCTGGAATTTTGGCCCATTCCTCCAGACAGAACTGGTGTAACCGAGTCAGGTTTGTAGGCCTCCTTGCTCGCACATGCTTTTTCAGATCTTCCCACAAATCTTCTATTGGAGGTCAGGGCTTTGTGATGGCCACTCCAATAGCTTGACTTTGTTGACCTTAAGCCATTTTGCCACAACTTTGTAGGTATGCTTGTGGTCATTGTCCATTTGGAAGACCCATTTGCGACTGAGCTTTAACTTCCTAATTTATTAACTTCATTTTGCAGTGGCTTCTTCCTTACTGAACAGCCTTTCAAGTTATGTCAATATAGGACTTGTCCTACTGTGGATATAGATACTTGACTACCGGTTTCCTCCAACATCTTCACTATGTCCTTTGCTGATTGTTCTGGGATTGATTTACACTTTTCACACCAAACTTCGCTCATCTCTAGGAGACAGAATGCATCTCCTTCCTGAGCGTTACGATGGCTATGTGGTCCCATGGGGTTTATACTTGCGTACTATTGTTTGTACAGATGAACATGGTACCTTCAGGCATTTGGAAATTGCTGCCAAGGATGAACCAGTCTTGTGGAGGTCCGCCATTGTTTTTTTTCCTGAGTTCTTGGCTGATTTCTTTTGATTTATCCAAGATGTCAAGTTCTAAGGACTTCAACCTAAGTGTATGCACACTTCTGACTTCAACTAATTTATTTTGTTGTGGATGTCCCAATCTGGATACTGGATTTGCACATTTCAAAGAGCTCAATAAAATATTCAAATTATATTTTGGTTGCATTTGTGAGATAACAAATGTAATTTATTGTGTAAAATAGGCACATAATATTGTAATATTGATCGCAGGTCCCTGGATTGAATCGAAATAGCATTGCGCCAGACTTTGAGGTATCAGCAAACATCGGAGGTATCAATATAAGATTGTATCATGATGAAACTTGCGTTGTACACACCTATTCCAAAGAGGGTTTCACTTTAATTTCAGAAACGCTTTAATTTCTATGACTTTTCCAGGCCTCAGAAATCACAATTTTTTTAATTGTCTGATATTTTTAGGTTGTGGAAAACCTGAATAATACATATGGGAAAAATCCAAGAAAATGCAAAAAATGTAAGCGATATTGAAAAGGAAATGTATGACATGAGAGAGGAAACGAAGTGTGGAGAAACTTTGAAATAAGAGCTTAACATCCAGAGGGATCCAGGGAAGAAATGAGAGCATATAATGTGCTTCACGCTAGAATCCACAATGAAATCAAAGCAGAGGGAAGGTGCAGATTGTCTTGGAGGCATTCTCCACTCACACTGCATGACTTCCCCCAAGATCAGTGGCACCAAACTGCTCTCTATGGCCTGCTGTACATAAATACACTGTGCATGTGCAGTATGCCTTCCACATGGACCTTACAAAAACATGTGTTTCCCTTTTATGGGAATGTGCAACAATACAGCACTGTGTAGTTATCTCTGAGCATAATTATGTGATATAGGCAAGAATTTGAAGTGGTGCTTGCTATGTCAAGTAGGCCATTACTGTTACTATTACTATAACCATAAAGATTTTTTTCTTCATGAAATGAGATGTTAGGCGGAATGTTAGCCTCCAACACCATGCACTTTCATTGCATAAAAAAGATGCAATGAAAGTGAATGGTGAAACAGGCTCACATTTTATTTAAAGAAATAAATATGTTTGTTGTATGTTAAAAATCGAAGAAAAAAGCCACAAAACAGTTTGACCACAAAGTATTGTTTTGAATTCATGTGATAAAATAATTATTGCTTTCTGGCCTGCATGAGTGTTTGTCTCTGCTGGAAACACAGACAAAGCACATCTGCCTGAATTGTTGACTCATCACACTCTCCAAAATGACACGTCCCACTTTTTAAAGAAAAACAGAAAAACTTGGCAGAATGATGAGGGGGTGAGAGCGAGAGGTGAAAGTAACATTTCTGCTGCATGTCACTTCCTGTCCAGTTCTCTCTTTTGTTTTGTTTTTTTTAGGATGCTCAGCACTGTAAAGAATTTGTTAGACTGGCAGACCTAGTCCGGGAAGTAGTCTTGTGTAAACATTCACTATGAAGTGGATGCACTTTAGAGGAGGAAATCCGATGGTCTCTTCAGCTCCGCTTAAACTTTCACATTTTCAAGTCAAGTCTGCTGTGACACTTTGATGTACTGCGAGATCATTCAAAGCATCAATGTGTAAACTTGTTTTATCTAGGCTATTAAAATTCACAAGGAAAAGGCAGATTTAAAATATAACGAACTGAGGTTCTGTAATGGGAAAAGGTGATGCAACTCCATGGTTCCAGTTTGTTTTGGACCAATATGGGTTTTTCAATATATATATCATGGTGGCTAATGGCCAATATAATGCTGATATATACAGTATAATACAACTGAATGATAGCCAATGAGGCATACAAACAATTTCTGAAGTAAAATAATTATTTTACACAAAATGTACTGAAAATGAAAAATATATTACATTTAGAAACAATAAAAATTAGCATTCAGAAAGATACATTTTAGAATACATTAGGGAACAAACACACAAACACTTAGGGCCCGATCTTAAGAGCTCTAAGTCTTAAACACAGCACTAAGTAATTTGTGTAAGCAAGCACCGAGCCTAGGTTTAAAACAAAATGTAAATTAAAAAAGAAATGTTAAAAAACGGACACGCAAAGCGCTATGTGCTTGGTCAGATGCAATTTAATTTTGAGGTTCTACCTGGGATTTTGTGCTGTCTGCATCCCATCATATATATATTCAGTTCCATGTCAAGTAACATTGAGAATTTGGTAGTGAAAATGGGCTATATGCAATGCATCAGAAGAATAGAAATATCTACCATTGGTGTGTGTATTTCTTTTGCACAATAACTACATCCTTGCGGTGGACTCTCTCCCATTTTGTCTGATATTGTTCCAGTGCTATGGTTTAGCGGTGAAATACAATCGAGGATGTTTGCATTTCCTCCTGCCTCAAGGAATCCCCATCTCTGTGACTGTATTGTTGGCTCCCATTGTTCATTGTTTAGTAATGTATATTTGTTATATGTTTCTTATGTTTTTTTGTTTTGTTTCTCACCTTTTCTCCACAATTTGCCCAATTCCCCATGTGCTCGAAGTCCTCAGGGTGGCATAGTGACTCGCCTCAATCCGGGTGGCGGAGGACAAATCTCAGTTGCCTCTGCGTCTGAGACAGTCAATCCGTGCATCTTATCACGTGGCTTGTTGAACATATTACCGGGGAGACATATCCCGTGTGGAGGCTTCATGCTATTCTCCGCGTTATCCATGCACAACTCACCACGCGCCCCACTGAGAGCGAGAACCACATTATAGCGACCACATGGAAGATACCCCATGTGACTCTACCATCCCTAGCAACCGGGCCAATTTGGCTGCTTAGGAGACCTGGCTGGAGTCACTCAGCACACCCTGGATTCTAACTCGCGACTCCAGGGGAGTTAGTCAGCGTTTTTACTCGCTGAGCTATCCAGGCCCCCATGTTTTATGTATAATTTCTGTAAAGCATCCTTAAGCTTTGCACTACACAAAATAAACTTCTAATACTAATTAGAGATGCACCGATATGAAGATTTTTGGTCAAAACCAAAACCGATTTTAACAACAACAAAAAACCTATAGGACAATAGAATATTACAAATTCATACTATGCATATGTTGGGCAACTCCACGGAAATGTCAACGACATCATGGAAAAATAAATAGTTTTAACCAAAGGAACAAAACCCTGTAAAAACTCTGTACTACAGTGGTACAATAGATAATGGTGTCCAGACCACTAGAGAGCAATGCCTGCTCATACAGCGCCGAATTAAGTGCTGAATGCAGACAATATTTTAAAATGCAGGCTTTTAGAATTTAGTAATTGAGCAGGGCCATGTTGCGTTTTCAATTAATCATGCAGCATTAATTGGTATCATACGGATGTTCCAAAAACCAAAATCTTACATATTTTAGCTATTATTATTTCTGGATTGTGCATATGACATTAGAGAATTTACAACATGTGTTACTAAATAACTGACCAATGGTTTTAATTTGGTTGATTACCGTGATTTGTAAAACTCGCGGTAAATGCTGCCACACACACCCAGCATGAGTCTGACGCATGGGCACAGCATGTGTTATTGTTGGTTTTTTAATTGTGAAAACATGGCGGAAGGCAATAACTGCGCTTGGGAGAATTTCCAACCTTCCAAGAAGACCAAATCAGAAGTGTGGTCATATTTTGGATTTTATAAGAATGCTGAGGGAAAATTAGTAGATGGTGGTAACCCTGTCTGCAGTCGCTGCGAAACAGGGCAACGCATCCAATCTGGCGAGTCATCTTCGTGACAACCATCCATCACCTTTATAAGTAAATAAGTAAAAATCTCACTTGTAAAAAACGCAAGCTTCCGCAAAGGAAAAGTTCCTATAAAGTGCATCGCTTTGAACCAAGACAAATGAACAAGAAATCAAGACAGTAACAAATAACAAATACATGCAACACTTAAGTGATGTACATTCATACCACTAATACACAGATTTTCAAATAATTACGGGGACATGAAATAGTGATTTGAGATGAATGTTTTAAAATTGTACCTGTACTTTAATTATTTTATAATCCGTTGCGGTCTACAAAACAATCGTCCAATACAAGTACTGAAACCCTCCGATTTCATTTTTAATACAATTGATAACTATAACAGAGACGCACGATGGCACCAGTAGTGTTCGTATGAAAGGAGAGAGCGTGAGACATGAAAGAAGCCGGAGTTTCAGGATGAGTGACCAGAATCAAGAATTTCAGATAGCTATGTAATAACATGTTATGTAGTTTAGTCACCCAACCAACATATTTTGATAATTTAAAATGTGTGTTTAAGTTAATAGTAATAATGTAACCACACCAATAATAATAATAATAATAATAATAAAACCACACCAATAATAATAATAATTATTATTAGATTAATTTGATATTCCTTTGTTTACTAATTTTATTTGTTGTTTGTTGATTTTCAAATATAAAACTTGTTTTAATGATTTCAGTGTATGTATCCGTACTTTTTGTACATTTTCAGCACATTTTAACAATACCGTGATAATAATGATAACCCTGATAGTTTTGGTCACAATAATCGTGATATTACATTTTCATACCTTTACATCTCTACATCACTAAAAATAATAATAATAATAATAATTAACCATATTGATCTACTGACACACAAATCACAGCTAGTATTAAAAGGGATCGATAGCTCTTTAATATCATCGACAGGTGGAATCCCCAACTGCAAATGCAGGAAGAGAGTTTACACTTTGCGCCAAGAATAGAACAACCTCAGAAAATCTTAGTGCAATGACCTATTTCTCAGCAAAATAGCAAATTGCGCTTTGCGCCACTTCAATAACATATAATACACCTACAGTTTGTGCACTTTTGCCCACAGATGTGCTGGCACAATTATTGCACTTAAAATTAGAACTCTCACGAAAATTAAGACAAAGCGCAGCTTTACACTGCACCAAGCGCGGTCACGAAATTAGAGCAATCACTGTTAATTTGCCAAACATGCATTGATATTGGCCAATTCGATAATCATATTATAGCCAAATAATGGTACATTAATCAACCAGGCTGATCACTAGTCATTACTTTACTGGATCACTAGTTCCAGCTAACATTACAAGCAATGGAATATTATTTTCAGTAGATTGATGTTGCATGTAAACTGACTTCCATAAAAAATGCATGGATTCAGTTAAGCCCATTAGTCAAAACAGCACATCAGTAAAATCGCATTCAAAAGCAAAGGCCCTGACCTTCATGATATAGTCAAGAGGAGAATATCAGATGCAATTGATTTGACATGGTTAGATTTGGTGTTAGGTGTCTGTAAAGGGCAGTTTCAGTATATTGTGTCTAGTCAGTATTGTCTGAACCACAGTATAAATGTAATAAATAAATAGAAAATCAATATGCACGGTATGAAATAGGGACAGTTCACTATTTCGGTTCACTTATAATATACATTTAGAATGGCACCGGAGGAGCATTTTTACCAGAATTCAAATAAGAAGTCGAATTAAACTGCTGTGAATTTGCCTACAAACAGACACACACAGGAATTCCTGGAGAGTTCAGAAATCAGAATGCCAAAATAAAAGCCAGAGGTTTTTAAAGTTAAAGGTGCACAACTGGAATTACTGTTAATTTTGCTCTCCGTTATCCAGTATACTAGTTAACAATAATGTTTTTCTTAATAGGCTATACATTTAACTTGAAATAATGTGTAGTTAGAGGTTTGCGTTTCTTCACATATTAAAGAGTACTCCCAATTAGTTCAACACAATAATGTAAAGATATTATAAACTGATTATGCAAAAAACAACAATACTGATATCGGATCGGGATTGATATCGGCCGATACTGAGATTTTGGATATCGGAAGAGAAACAGTGGTATCTGTGCATCCCTAATATGAAAGGTTTAGAGTGATATTACCTAACAGGGGAAGTTCAGACAGGGTGTCTCATTATGTCAACATTTATCAGAAAGTGAAGCGAAGCATCTTACCTGGTCTCTATAAGATACACTGTATAAGTCTCCTGCATGTTGACAGTATTCTTCCCTGTTCTTTTCTCTGCTTCAGCCACACTGATCTCCATCCTCTTCAGAAGACTTGTCCCTTTTTCAATCATCTGAAAGTTTAGGTAGAACAAGAAAATCACAATGCTTACTATGCTTGTTAAAGAGTCAGCAAAAGATAAAACACGGATAGGGAGGCCATACATTATGAATCACTATCCTTATTACATTTTCAGTGCAAAACATGGACACTTGTACAAAATCATTCTAAATAGTGATCAGCCAATATGGGTTTTGTATGGCTGGTGGTGATATCTAAAGAGCAGGGTGGGTATACGGTTGCTGAATTTAACTGAACACTTATTTTACATTTGTTTACTTGTATTTATTCATAATTCATTTAAAATATTTGGAAACAAAAAAAATTGCTAAATCATAACTTTTTCAATCATTCCTCAGTTCCTGATTCTAAAAACTGTTTTGGGGTTTTACAGTCAGCCTTGGACTTCATGGATGTATCTATTAGATTAGCAGGCAAGCCAGAAACAACTCAAGTTGCGAGGCGTCAAAAAAGTAAATATTAGGCCAGCCCATTAAGAACCATGATGACCAGTAAATTACAGATTAACACGTGATACAAGAAATGACACTGACAAATATAATTTGAATGTATGAGATAATGGTTGTTTACAAGCTACGTGGCAAAGGCTTTTCATTGACAACGCATCATGTAATCTAACAAACTTCCAACTCATGTGGCGCTCTATAAATATGGTGAATCATATGTAATCTTAAAAAAACAACAAGCATGTCCTTCATTTCAGGTGACACACAAATATGCATATATTTGTACAATATAGATATGACCCAAAGCACTGAACCCTTCCACTTATCACGAGTCGTCAGCCCGTGAGCTCCCTGTTCAGCTCGCGCGACATCGACAAAACAGCACATCGGTCTCATCGCAAAAAGAGAGGATAAACCTACTGGTTTTTTGGCGTTTTTTATGTTGTTCTCCGACTCGGAAGGAGTCAGATCTGTGTTTCCAATCACCGCTATATCCTCGCTTCCTGAATCCGCCATGATTTTCCCGTCACGCGCTTACGCGATGAGCACTCACACTATTTTCACTTGAGTCTGCGTGTGTGCGTGTGCGCGTGTGCGCGTGCACGCGTGAATTACTCGCCTGAGGATTCATGAGATAGGCAGATAAAGAGTTAAACATACAGTACTGCAAATGTTTTTTACAGACGCATTTTCGAATGAAATATTTACATCATTTTAAAGTGGATTTGGCTGAACAAAATCTATAAAACTACATGCAAATATAAAATCAAGAAGACTTGCCTTAACGAACATGAAACAAACGTTATTATTATGAAATAAACGTATAAACACCATGTATTTTTATTACTATTATGATTATTATTACTATTATGTTGTTGTTGAGATATATCATTGGCTAAGTGTAATCTAAGTGATTAACTAAGTTTAAAATAACATAAATGTTATTTATGTAATTATGTAATTATGATTAGCGATTCAGTTGGTGAAACAAGTGAGAAAAGTATCATTAAATAATAATAATTCAAATGTAAAAAATATTTAATAATAATAGTATTAGGTGCATATTATCAATTAGTAATAATATTTATATTTATATTTTTGCACAATATTTTTGTAAAAGTTGTATTATTTATATATAGGCCTATTTCCTATAGATATATTATATATAAAATATATATATTTAAAATATTTTTTTTTTTTCACAATGTGGTCAATTGGTTCTTGGGGGAAACAGCGGTAAAAAATAAATAAATAAAAACATAAATTACCTATACGATTGCACGAGGATTTGTGATTTTCACTTTTTTGTGCGCTTTTGAAATTGTATTGTTATTTAATTTTGCACATTCTTTATTTACATTCCTAGATTCTATGCAATCAACACAATGCAGCACACTACAAGCTGAACTAAAGATCATTGTTCTCTCTGTATATATTTTGATAAATGCGAGTTCTTGGGCGGACCCGCTCTCACTCACATCTGGATTAAAAACATCTGGATCCGCCTACACGGAACTCAGTTACACACACACAGTCCCAAACTCTCCTACAAATGAGATTATCTGTGTCTTTGACACGAGCAGTCACAGAAAATAACGGGAACAGTCAACAGTTTGGGATCTTTGGAGTGTAAAGATATGGGTCGCAGAGGCTGGAGTTTGTGGACTCAAACATCTGTTCTTCTGTTTTTCTGTCGTGAGTAGATCTTCACTTTCTTCTACTTTCATTGTCTGGAATTCACCACGCATCAAAGTTTTCTCAGACTTTAGATAATTCTATGCTTTCTTCAGCAGTAGATAAAAGAACGTTTTTATCCTTAAACATTAAAGAGACAGTAGAGAAGATTTTTCTCCATTCTAAATATATATTGCCAGAAGTTTGTTTAAAAATTGGTTAAACAGCAAATATGTCTCTATTAATTGTTTGTATTGTATTTGTAACAAACTTTAAGAAACGATGAAAACTATTATTTTGTTTGGTTAGCATTGCACCAATGCAACAGATTATGGTGTGTTAGATGAATTAAATTGTGTTTGATTTACTGTTTTGGTTTAAACTATGTTGTTCTTATTTATAATGTATGGTTGAATTATGTGGATGAAAGCAAATGGTTCTGTAGTTGTATTCCTGCTGATGTTCATCCCTCTGGATAGTGAAAGTGATGCAAACGCATAAAACTGGTGTCCAGTTTGATAGATAAATTAGTAGACTAATAAATAATTTTTATGTGGGGGAAACAATGTCATTGTCTATTATTCAGACATATATTTGATCCTTTTGAAGTATATGATCCCTTCTGAAATTAATATATATATAAACAACAGCTCATAGCCCTCATCTAGAATTCCGGAGGTGATCCAAAAACAACTGTTAAAAAAAAAATCAAGATAACAGATCATTTAATTATATGGAGAGGTATTCTATTATTATACTATTATTAAAACTATTGTTATAAAGTTTTAAAGTATTAGTGTCTCTGCAGTTGTCCAGTTGTAAATAAAAATGTTTCATCATATAACCTAAAAAAGTGTATTTTGCATCTAAATTAACTGGTTATCTTCAAATGAATTATTTTAAATATAATATGGCTCAATCATCCTATGTTGAACCAATTAATATAAAAATGTAAGTCCAGATTAGGTAGAAATAGCTCCTTAGATAACAGCTATAGTCTTCATTTTTAGTGTACACTCTTGAAAGCATCTGTTATCAAAATATAGAGTTTTAGATGATAATACAGATTTTACACCTAGACTCTCAACTGTAACAGCTGTTTAGACATATAAAATCTATCTACATGTCCATTTTTTACACATGTTCCGTAAGAATAACAATACAGTATAAACACTAGCTATTATTTGACACCTATAAAAAGTTATGTATTCTCAGAAGAATATTTCAAATTAAGTTATAGTATAGAGTATAAGTATAGAGAGTGAGCTCAGATCCTCATACACAACTGTGTTGTGAAACCGTACACCAAAAATACCCTTAATTAATAACAGGATCTTTGAGATGGAGATAAAAGATGTCATGCAATGTGACCACATTAAAATGACACGAGAGTATGTAATGGAAAGTTCCAAAAAGGAAACCAAATCTTGACAATCCAAATCCTGATCTTTGCACTGCAGAGGCCCCTTTAAATGGTTTGGGTGTGTATAAAGTAGCTCCCCTTTCAACAACAATTATGAAATATTACCATGTGGGTGGAAAGACAACCATCAGCTATCAGTCACACTTGTCATTTCCTATCTGTTGTCTGAAAAATAGTTATATTTAAAGGGAAATTTAGTTTAAAAAAAACTAAACATTTGTCATCGTTTACTCACCTTAATGTTGTTCCAAACCCATTTGACGTCTTTACCAAAAGGTTATGTTACGGACTAACAGTAGCCCTTAATCACCATTCACTTTCATTGCATCTTTTATTTCCATACAATAAAAAAACTTGGTGAATGAGGCTGTCAGTCCCTAACATTCTGTCTAACATTTATTTTTGTGATTCTCGAAAAAAAGAAAGCCATTGAAGTTTTGTGATCAACATTGACAGAATTTTCATTTTTGGGTGATGTATCCCTTTAAGAATAAATGTGGGAAATATGGAGAGGGAACTTGTGTCAGAGTGTGCAAATGTGACTCCACAGAGACACTGTACATAATAATACAAAGACATTCATCTGGTGCCTTAATGGTTCTCTATACTTTGTCATCATGATTGCCCACAATGGCAATATTGTAATGACTTAAACAGGGGGTACGATGCTGACAGGGTCTAACCCAACCCCAGTGACTTTCAGCAGACACAGACACTCCTTTTCTTCTTTGTTGCCTTGAGAAGACTCTAAGAACTTGTTCTTGGTGGGATTGGGTTTGCATGGTACTTGCGGAGGAGATGGCATTACATAACAGAGCATTTCACTGGCTGATAATATGAGTTCAGCCTTCCTGACATTTAAATTAATAGTTTACTCATTTACTCACCCTGATGTAGTTCCAAACCCAACCTAGACTCATAGAATGAACATTACTATAACAACATTTTTGCAAAAAGAGTTTTAGAGTGTTTGACTTTGGACTCGGAGAACCGGAGAAAGCTGACACGTGAGCAAAAAGTGTCATAGAAGCGATACAAAATTACATGGTTGCGTCAGAACTAGCTTTCCATGTCGCATTTGCTTTTTAAAACAGTATCTGTTAGGTTTAGTTGTTGGTTAAGGGTGAGGATGTCTGTTTACCTCTCATTTGCTTTTAGAACACTATTGGTTAGGTTTAAGTTAAAGTTTTAGGTAAGAGGGATAAGTTTTACTCATTAAAACCGCCATGTAACATTCATCTTGAAAATCTTGCCTGATTATGCTCCCATTACTCGCTTTTGAAGCCCCTCACTGGGCATTTCACTAGGAAACTGCAGAAAAACGTGTAATGAAGCACATCATTTAGTTCTGCAAAAAATAACAGGAGATGTTAGGAAGTTAGTCTCAGTTAACATTAATTTCCTATGCATCCTTTTTTCCATTCAATGAAAGTGAACGAGGACTGAGGTTTTCATTCTGCCGAACATCTCCTATTGTGTTCCACAGAAGAAATACATTTACATGGGGGTTGAAACAGCATATGTGTGTGTAAATGATGCCAGAATTGTCTTTTTTTGGGGGTGATCTATCCCTTTAAACAGTGTTCTTGAGCTCAGTTTATTCTATGGGGTGTTTGTGAGCAATGGTCAACATTAAAAATCAAAACAGCAACTTCTGAAGACATCTGTCATGAATGCGGCACAGTTATGCCTGTGCTGCCTTCATTGTGCTGTTTTTTATTTAATATCAGGAAATGCTTTCGGGGATCAAGCTGAGTTTAAAAGGAATTGAAAAACTTGGAAATGTGCCACCAAGTGGGATAGTTTGATTGCTACATACTGAGGCCCCAAAAATGTTGCATGGCATATAAACTGTAGGAAACAAATATACAGTAGGGTCCAAAAGTCTGAGACCACTAGTGAAAATGCTTTTGCATTTTTTGTAGTACTTTTTCATTACAAATTATATTACCAGCATAACAACTTGAGTGAAAAGTTTAATATAAAAAATGTACTCAAAACATGATGATCAGTGTTGTCCCAGCATCCAAACAGCATCTGGTGAGCTTTAATGGAAACAAGGAAATCTGACCTCTTGGATAAAGATTCTGAGATGTCAGAAAATTAGCTTACATTTGATTAGTGGCCTGAACATATTGTAAAATGTATAGTTATAAAGATTATTATTATTTGATTCTTTTAGTATATTTAAAAATCCTAAAACTTTCTATTTATATTCATGTTTAAATGGAGTAGAAAAAAAATCTAACATTTCCAATATGGTCTCAATATGTAAATCACATAAAGATCCTTTTAGGTCACCTATATATTGATTATTGTATATAAATGTGCATGTTGGTACAAGAAAACATCACCAAAAAAATCTACATTTTACTTGGCATAAGATTTTCATTATCATATGTAGTGCTCACGAATTACAAATAGGGAACGAAAAGGGAAACTTGCTTGAGTGCAAACCAAATAAATGCACTCCAACAACTCCTGGCCTCTATTCGCACGCAGCAATTGGATTTCCCATAAGCACTGAGGACTTGTGCTTCAAACTTGGCCAGTGTGAGCACTTCTGGCTTCAATTTCTTTCTGGAGCAGTGGCTGCTGAGTTTAATTATTTTAAAGTTTGTAGAAAGGGGGGCTTTTGTGCATAGCCTTTAAGTTTATCATGTCACTCGCTTTTTCGTGCAAGATCTCTCCCTGTTGTATGTTTTGATAGCGGGCATCAGTGGACATCTGGAAGTCTGTGTTAAATATCTCTGCTTCTCCTTTTAATACTGTTTACTGTAAGGTCGCTGCACTCAACGATTTCAACGAAATAGCTCCCACCCCTCATCTGCTTTTAATAAACAATTAATATTGTTGTGGATGTGGTGGTATCAGGATGGGGGAGACAGTGTGCATGGAAAGGAATTCAGGCTTATCCCTCTTAACCACAGGAACTCCTGACACTCTCATGAATACACATGGCTTCAGTGATGTGTGCACCAAACCAAATATAACCCAACACACACACATACATACATACATATCAGGTTATATATATTGCATTCATCCAAATTCAATTAGAGCTTTACAAACTCCAGATGTGTCACGTCTGCTCAAAGAGTTGGTCTTAAATTGTAATCTTGATGGCAGCAGTCATTAGAGTTTCATTGTTATAACTTTGTCATCGCAATCATCATTTTCATCATTAGAAAATTCTGACTGCATTTACTACATGCCTCAACCAAAGTTATTTGTGGTTTTAGGCAATTAGCTTAAGTTTGTCGTTTCTGTTTTCTTTTGAGTGTTCCTACAAGCCAATCTTCCAAAATGTATATTTTAATTGAATTTGTTTGGACTGCTTTTGTCTATTTTGCAATGTATTGTCTACCTTTACTTTGTCCCTTAAAGGGACAGTTCACCCAAAAATTATATCATAATTTACTCAGTGACAATTCATAATGAAATTGAATTGTGACTACTCTAGGGTAGTTGGGTAGTATCCTTTATTTAAATTAATTTCAATTAGAATATGATTTGGACCTTATTTTTATTTGGAATATTTGCACTTTTAAAATGTTGTCACAATGCAAAACTATTTAAGTTAAATAGCTATTTAAGCTAATAAGTGGCTAGCAATGAAAAAATGGCAAGTTCCTAGAAAACAACAACTTCAATCCACACTTTCTCTTTCTCTCTAAAAAATATTTACCTTAAGTCTGATTACATAAAAGTAAATTAAATTGCCCTAAATACTTTGTATTATTATACTGTGTTTACATCTCTTTAAAGTTTATTGTCTGTTCTTATTGCAGTGTTGCAGTCGCAGACTTTCACCCTCATGACAACCAACCTCTGTAAGTGGTGTGACCACTCGAGTCCTGTATGTGAAGACAATGTCTGCATGAGCAACTGCAGTCTGACCTCTTACTGTACTCTGGCTGAAGAAGTGTGTGTAGCAATATGGTGAGTCCAAGGCATGGCTACATTTTGAGTATGCATAAGCGAAGTGCATAGAAAGAGTCTAGTTGAATTTGGTAAACCCAACAAAAT
The DNA here is from genome assembly GCF_025860055.1 of Xyrauchen texanus. Lineage (NCBI taxonomy): Eukaryota > Metazoa > Chordata > Actinopteri > Cypriniformes > Catostomidae > Xyrauchen > Xyrauchen texanus. The sequence continues at coordinate 35,935,262 of NC_068289.1, read as the reverse complement.
GTGTGTCAATCAAGGTTATCGTAGTTTGGGGTTTTTAATTTAGTTTTATTTTTTTATTTCGTTTTCTATTTCAAATTATGATTTAGTATTTGTCAGTTATTTTACCAACTGTGTTTGTTAGTTTTAGTTTAGTTTTAGTTTTTCAATGTATTTTAGATTTCTTTTTTATTTTAGTCTATCAATATATTTGAGTTTCTATTTTTATTGCTATTTCAGTTAACACAGAAGTAAATGACTTGGTACGGGCCAACTTTGTATATTGTTCTTTAAATTAAATTATTCCCTGTCCAGTCCAGATTACACGTAGGTATTTCTGTAGTTGCTGATCTCCTGGGATTTCACCAGCTACAGTTCTGCGGAATGCACAACACATCAAACCTTGAGGCGAATGGGCTACAACAGCAGAAGACCACGCCAGGTTCCATTTCTGTCAGCCAAGAACAGAAAGCTGTGGTTTTCTGTTCTTGGCTGACAGAAGTGGAACCCAATGTGGTCTTGTTGTAACCCATCAGCCTTTAGGTTTGATGTGTTGTGCATTCTGAGATGCTCTTCTGTTCACTACAATTGTACAGAGGGATTATCTAAGTTACTGTAGTTTTTGTCAGCTCAAACCTGTCTGGCCATTCTCTGTTGACCTCTCTCGTCAGCAAGGTGCTTTTGTCTGCAGAACTGCCACTCAATGGATCTTTTTTTGTTTTTGGCACCATTCAAAGTCTAGAGACTGTTGTGCATGAAAATCTCAAGCGATCAGCAGTTACAGAAATACTTAAACCAGCCCATCTGGCATGAACAATCATGCCACGGTCAAAATCACTGAAATCACATTTTCCCCATTCTGATGGTTGATGTGAACATTAACTTTTAGTTAGGTGTGAAGCAATGAATGATCATTTTAGTTTACTTTAATTTTTTGGAAATTTTTTGTTACAGTATTATAATTTGTTTTATAGGTAATTGTTTGGAATTTCAGTTTTAGTTAACTATAATAACCTTGGTGTTAATGTTACTCAAATAAATATTTTATTTCTTTGTGTGTGGACTAGTGAAAGTGAATGTCAGCATGCTAAATTCCTGTTGGTTATAAATACTAGTTTGTAGTTTAGTAACAGCTGTATGCTATGGTTCTCACAACAATTGCTCAATAAAACAAGTCTTATTTTTAATGTGAAACTTATACCTGTTCTCAATGTTAGCTCAAGCTCCACTCTTCACCATAATGGTAACCCCCAAAACTCCAACATAACAGAAACTCTTCTCAATCTCAACATGACAAAACATTAAACACTAACAAGTATCCCCCTTTATATTCATCTTGCACAAAAAAAATATAAAATAACACTTAATTTTAACATTTACTCTCCCCATCGATTACCATGCAAAGCATGATGGGAAATAGAAATCCCCTGCCAGTTTGATCAATGCTACATTAACGCCACAAAAAGTATTTATGTCATCCCAACTCAAATAGATTAAGTAAACTTAAAAAACATATTTTTCAAATTTAAATGGATAGAATGCATTGAAATCAAGTTGTGAGAAATTGTTCAAGTATTGTGTTGTTTTAGTTTTAATTAAGTAAATTGAACAAGCAGCAAAAATCCTTTTTTTTACCTGCTCAGTCTATGAAGAAATTCTCTGGGAAGTCAGTCAAGCTGACCTTTGAGTGACTGCAGTAGAGGCAAATGTGTAAATAGAGACACATTTCTCTGAGGGGTCAACATAAAGACTCTTCTTCTACACTAATGCAGAATAAATAACAAATGCATTTATAACCCTCAGCAAAGTTTACACTCTGGCATGAAGTTCAAAGTGCGCCCCTGAGCAGGGATTCCCTGGTTACATTTTATTCAAGATTTCATCTGAGGAACATAGGAAAACTTTTCCCTTGATCACATGTTTGTCTTTCTGGTCTTTCCGAAGGAATCAGTCTTTTTTTCCTACAGCTAAAGTGGATTTCTCTGAGCATGTTGCACTTGAATTGTTGGAAAAATTAATTGAAAAGAAATTTTTGAGAAAGTGCAACAGGCTGCATTGAGATTTGTGTGTTTTTTTTAAACTTTCTTAAAGGAATAGTTCAGCCAAAAATTGTAATGGTGCATACTGGTAGATGGACGTCTTTGACCAGTTTTTTGAGCATCTTGTATATGCTGGATAAAATGCTATTTTGACTATGTTTCTGTGATTTTTCTCACAGGAAGAAGGACAATGTAAGTGTGAGTGTGCGGACACTGTGTTATAACCCACAGGATATGCTTGAGAACATAATGCTGGCCAACTACTCCTCCAAAGAGTGTTTGATGACACCTCAGCCCTCTGAGGATGGCCTGCTCTTCATCTGTGGCTGTATTGGAAATCACGAGTGCAATGACAAACTCATCTTCGACAATGGTATGTGCTCCAAAATATTGTCAAATTAATATTTCCATACTCCTGAAACAGTAAATACATCTGGGTTTGAAGCAAAGCATTTTTGTTTTGGAATCCAAAACTATGGCTCTATTCCAAAACCTAGTGTGCTGCATTAGCAGCATTTTAAAGGTACACTCTTTTTTTCTCATTAAAAAAGTTGAACTCCTTATACTTACTAAATTTAGTATTAAATCATGAGCTCTCACATGAGATGAAGACTCCAGTCATATAACCGCCTGAGACCCCTGCGTGACTTCTGTGTGCATTTTCCATAGAATTTTTGGATTTGTAGAACTTGTAGTTCCTAAACATTTATGTCCTTGTATGTGGACCGTGGTACTCAGTTGTGAAATTTTAAGAAATACCATGCTATAGAATGTCAGATTTTTTCATCAAATAGTTTATTATGTGTCCAGGAGTGTTGGTTATTCATGTTTTTGAGACGTTATTGACATTACAGCTGATTTTCTAGGAAGATGAATACATAATTCTGATTCAAAGTAATGGCCAACATCATTAAATCACTGCCAATCATGTTAAAATATAATTTTGAATGATAAAATTCTGAATATGTGTACTTATTATCATTGTTCCATGTCTGCCAAACATCTTGAGTGGTCCAAACATCATCAGCAGCCTGAAACTTAAGTTTTAGGAGTGAATGCCATAGGATGCTCCCTTGCTCCCTATTTAGTGAATGACTTAACCCCAGTGTGCTGTCTGTATGCACTGGTCTCTGAACAGTTTGAAATACACCTTATTTTCAGCTTAACTCCATATAAAGCCTCTGAAAGCAAAATTCAGCTTTTGGCTGAATACATGTATTCTCAATGTGAAAACGCAGAGTAAATATATAAGAATGCATTTACTAATGTTAATGAATAGCACCTTTTTGTACAGTGTTAACAAACAATATATAACAAAATTTTGATTAAAATGAACAAAATGACCCACAGATTTGTTAATGTTTTAAGAACATCTGTTAGAAAACCGCTCCACAGCACTCATCCGAGTACTTAATGTTTATTAGCCTGCCAAAGTGTGAACAAAATATGTAAAGCAGCATATCAAACTAAACTAGAGATGATACTTTTTACAACCACACGTTTCAGTGAAAAAAGTTGAAGAGGTTTCTTACAGCACCTTTTATTGGCGCTGCGCCCATATAAACAGTTCATAGAAATCAACGGCATAGTGTTTGGTCTTGTGACTCCGTGCGTCAGAAGTTTAAACTTTAAATGACTCCTTAGGGGGCTTTCACACCAGCAGTTTGGTGCGCACCCCGGTTCGAATGACGTCAGAGTTCGGTTCGTCTGGATGATGTGAACGCTGTCTTCCAAACTCGGGTGCGCACCCGCGAACCGTACTCGGGTCCGCTTAAAAAGGTGGTCTGGGGTACGGTTCATGTGAACTCCAGTACGGTTCGCTGCTGATATGAACGCAATCGAACCAAACCGCGGAAGTGAACCGCTGTTGATGACGTATAATGTGGTCGTCAGTCTCACACGCGTCACTTTCAAAATGAGCGGAAAGGGTTTACTTTCGTGCGTGCGTGTGTGTGTATACACTTACCTTGACGAAAAGCGGGATTGACGCACACGCACACGCACACGCACTGCAAGCAGAGAGATGATTTCTGCTTGCCTTTGCAAAAATTGTCTTCGGCGGACAGCCCGCTGTCTTTTGAACGATTTCAGTATTTTTGCGGCAGACAGACGCAAGTGTGTTTCTGTATCTTGATGTTGAAAACAAAACCAAAGGTTAAAAAAAGAAGAACAAATGTGAACCGAGCAAGTCTATTCATTGAATTATCAAGCATATCAAGCAACACGATTACGCACCAGCTGCAGCTTGATGATGCAAGCGTACCGCGGTTCGGATACAAATATATAATGTGAACACAGTCCATCGGGGGCAGGGGGGAGCAATCGAACTCTGGTTCGGAACAGGCAATCGAACCAAGTGTGAAAGCCCCCTTAGAGTGTCCTGAACTGTATGCAATGGATTTGAATGAATTTAAATAAGGTGTTGCTTATATCAAATCCAAACTAGCAGGTCCGCGCATGAGGCCGCGGGGTCACACAAGGATAAGTAACCTTATAAAAGCTGTTTTTATTCTACATGGAGAGGGTCCCCTCATGGAGGCTGACTTGTCACATGACCAGCCGAATACTACTTGCTTAATCTCAGTAACCACCCTGTTATTGGACATTTACACTCCAATCATGGCTGATTTTGAAAAGTGAAGTTCTACAATAGTATCTGTAAATGAAATATTTTGCATTTGAATTATGCTGCATCAAGGCCCTAGGTGTCAGTGTAAGTCCAAGATGACAAACGCAAAAATGAATGACTGCACCTTTAAGGAATAATAGTTGCATGCTCCCAAAATTAAGTGAGAGAAATGTTGACTAGAAATATAATTCATTCAATATAAAAATGATCTCTATTCTCATTTATAATGGACTAATTTACCCAATATTTTTGTGTGTTATGTATTTTTAGGAATATTAGAGGTTCACATTGTTATCTTAGCAACTTGCTAATGCCAGTCTCTGTTGAAATAAATTGTGAGTTCAGTATTCATATGAAGATCACTATTTGTATATGTAGAGGTTTCCAAATCAGTCACTTGGCTTAGAAAGCACCTCACTAGGTTTGGAACAGAGCCTGTTTGTACTAATGTAAACCTGTTTTTTCAGGATTCTCAAAGCCGAAGCCAAAAGACGTCATTCCAGTGGTAGTCATAAGCCTGGTTCCACCTCTCCTCGTGGCTGTCATTGCTACCATGGCTTTTTACCTGTATCGTATACGCCAGCCTGGCAAACAACCTAAAGACTGGGCACCAAGGCGCACCCAATACCAGTCTCTGGATCGAGCAGAGGGTTGCGTTGGCCAAGCAAATGGTAGTGATTACCATGGCAAGCTGCCATCCCTCAGTGATGATGCCAATTCAGAAATATCATCAACTTGTGCCAATAACCTCAACCACAACACAGAGCAGTTACCCCTCCAGTTGGAGGCGCTGGTGGGTAAGGGGAGATTTGCCGAGGTATGGCGGGCAAGGCTTAGCCATAATGAGGGTGGGCAGTATGAAACAGTAGCTGTGAAGATCTTCCCGGCAGTGGAGTATACCTCATGGTGGAACGAAAGGGCCATATTCTCTGACGCCGACTTAAAACATGAGAATGTGGTGCAGTTCTTGACTGCTGAGGAGCGAGGTGGTACTGCTGGTGCCCCCCAGAGGCAATACTGGCTCATCATGGCCTATTACAGTCTTGGGAACCTCCAGGAGTTTCTAGCTAATCATATCCTCACATGGGCTGAGCTGTGCTCGCTAGCAGGCTCTGTGGCAAGAGGCCTGGCACACCTGCACAGCGACACCACACCCTGCGGCATGCCAAAGGTGCCCATCGCCCATAGAGATCTGAAGAGCAGCAACATTGTGTTGAAGAGCACTAGCGAGTGTGCGCTCTGTGATTTTGGACTGGCTCTGCAACTTGACCTCTCCCTCACTGTAGATGATTTTGCTAACAGTGGGCAGGTAGGGAGGAAACACAAGATATGGGTTCTGTTCCAAAACCTAGTTAGCTGGCTTGCTATCTGTTGCCTACAAGCAGCTGCCTTGAAACGGGTCATTCAGATCAAATGCATTCTTGTACAAAAAAAATCTAGATGCAGCACAAAAAATTATGTGTCTCCAGATGTTTTTTTAAGGGCAAGTCAAAACACATTGATTTTGCAGTGTTTACACCTCAACCACACTCAGATGCAGTTTTCCTCTGCTGAAAATAGAGACTTTCGAAAACACTCTTCATAACTGCAACAGTTGAATGCTAAGCTGTCTCTCTAGCACTTATTTACATAGAAAAACAATTGAAAAACAGACAGAGGCAAAAAGTGTGAACGGTCCCCATCTAGAATGGAACCTCATAAGTGACCAATTGTATACACTCTACATAGGCAACAACGTGAAATGCACAAGATATTTGACTTGATTTAATCTATTTTGCTGTTAGCTTGTTGCTAGGCTAAGAAAACAATACACCAATAAGCATAAAAATAAACCTCAAACAAAAATATTTGATAAAATAGTCAATTTCTCATTAGATTTAACTGTTTTGTACTATACTTTTGGTATTAAATGAAATACATGTATAAATATATGGATTTGTTCACCAAATCAAAATACAGTCTGTGATTGCCTTCTGCTTGAAGTATACTTGCAATGCTGCCTTATAATTTGGCCAAAACAAAGTATTTTTTAGGTGGCTTGATTATACTACCTACCTTTTTTAATAGCCTTTGCATCGGTGGTGAACCTATGATGCTTAAAATGCTGCCTATAAGCAGCACACTAGGTTTTGTTACAGAGTAATGGTCTCCAATGTTGCATCCTTTGTACACATGCAGAAAAGCAATTCCAAACCAAGTCATTAGTAAATGTATAATCTCAGAGCAAAAATGCTGTGGGCACTGTAATCATTTCTGCAAGATTTTTAAGTGAAACCTAAAAGCTCTGCAGTTGAGGGCACAGATGTAGTCAGAAGAAACCTTGTAACCATTTGTAGTTTAATTTAACACAGTTATCTGATTTGAACTATGTGGTCCGTGTCTTGTAGGTGGGGACAGCACGCTACATGGCCCCTGAAGTTCTGGAGTCCAGGGTGAATCTAGAAGATTTGGAGTCCTTTAAACAGATGGATGTCTACTCCATGGCCCTTGTGCTGTGGGAAATGGTCTCTAGGTGTGATGTCATTGGAGGCAAGTAAAAACATTGTTGGATATGTGCTTGTGCAAACCATGTCATTCTATAGATGCGACGGGTAAGACACTGTAGATAAATTAAAGTGGTTGAATTGTTCTTTGTAACAGAGGTGAAGAGTTATGAGCCCCCATTTGCCTCCAAGGTGTGTGAGCAGCCATGTGTAGACAGCATGAGAGACCTGGTTTTAAGAGACAGAGGAAGACCAGACATCCCAGAGAGCTGGACAACACATCCGGTTTGTACAACTACAAATGGACAAGCCTTTAAAACTTGTCAATTATGACTAAAAGTAATTTTGACTCATCCTTTGCTTGTGGTTACAGTAAAGCACTTACAATAGAAGTAAATGGGGCTAGTCCATAAACATAAAAGTTTGCTTTGTTTTATGTACAGCTGTGAGTTGCCTATACAGCTGTAGTTTCGCTTACTGCACCCTGCTGAAAACAGGTGGTACTTCAAGCTTGAATTACTCCAATGTTAGAAGTAGTCCATATTATGGTCCGGTGACATAATTACTTGCGATATTTTTTATGCAGTATCTTTTATATGGTTAATCGCACTGTATTAATGCATTAAATTGTCAGCCCTAATTAAAACACTGTTTCAAAAGTATATCCACAAAACATAAACACTGTGTTAACATGATTTTAGTGTGATAAAAACAGATTTACCTGCGTGACTATGTTTACCAGAATAAAGGGTTTACTAATATTAGACATATCTTTACATAGATAAGGTAAGCAATTTTATCACACTACAATCATGTTACATTAACACATATAATACATGTTGCTTTACTTTTTTTTTTCCTCCCAAATTTGGAATGCCCAATTCCCACTACTTACTAGGTCCTCATGGTGGTGTGGTTACTCACCTCAATCCGGGTGGTTGAGGACAAGTCTCAGTTGCCTCCGCTTCTGAGACAGTCAATCCGTGCATTATCATGTTGCTCGTTGTGCATGACACTGCAGAGAATCTGCATGTGGGGCTCATGCCATTCTCTGTGATCCACGCACAAATTACCACGCACCCCATTGAGATTGAGAACTACTAATCGTGACCATGAGAGGGTTACCCCATATGACACTACCCTCCCTAGCAACCGGGCCAATTTGTTTGCTTAGGAGACCTGGCTGGAGTCACTCAGCACAGCCTTGATTCGAACTCGCGAATCCGGGGTGGTAGTCAGCGTTAATACTCGCTGAGCGAACCAGGCCCCCTGTTGCTTTACTTTTGAAAAAGTGTGTATTTTAACATTTACGGACTGTATGGAAGTATTTTAATGACAATTTGAAATGAAAAGCATACTGAATTGCACTAATTGAAAAATATACGCATTGTATTAACAGTGCTTGCATTTTTGGGATGCAATTTCATATTGTTGTAAATTTAAGAGGTGAATATTTAAAATGAAAATTTTTCACAGACAATGTCATCATTAAAAATTCAATAATAAAGATTACCCTCCAAAATTCATAACAGGACAGACATTTTTGACCAGTGCGCTATGTCTCATCATTTTTTTAGTGTGTCACGCTATAGCGCCATAGGCTATGAGGGTTGTCCCCCCCCCCAAAATATCATTAAAATATGTGTATTGTAAATAATATAATTATATATTCTTAAAATAATTGTTTAAGAAATAAAATGCAAACGGGGCAACAACAAAAAAAACCTTCAAAAATTGCTCTTGAGAATTGTTATATTTATTGTCCCCCCCCAACATTTTGATGAAATTTTCACCCCTGTATAGCGCCACATTTTGTAGATGTGTATATTTAAAAAGAACTTTAACTATACTTATATTTAAAATCATGTCTAGAGACACCTGCTGTCTGTTCTGTTTGTAGCACTGCATGGCATTTCTTTATCACTATAAAGGGCTTTTCGGACCAAAAGTTTCCTTGCGTTGAAAACGCTAGACACAGTGCAACAAATAGAACAGAACATAGGTGTCTTGAGGCATGCTTTTAAAAGTTGATCTATTAATTTGACACAGTGTATTATAAATGTGTCCCTCCTGCACAAAATGCTGAAAAACAGAGAGACAAGGCGCAAAGTGGAACAAAATCCTAAAAAAAATTTTAAAACACACAAATGGACGTAAATACCTTTATAATATATTATACACTCACTGAGCACTTTATTAGGAACACCTGTACACCTATTTATTCATGCTATTATCTAATCATCCAATCGTGTGGCAGCAGTGCAATGCATAAATTCATGCAGATACAGGTCAGGAGCTTCAGTTAATGTTCACATCAACCATCAGAATGGGGGAAAATGTGATCTCAGTGATTTTGACCGTGGCATGATTGTTGGTACCAGACGGGCTGACTAGAACGGCCAGACTGGTTTGAGCTGACAGAAAGGCTACGGTAACTCCGATAATCACTCTGTACAATTGTAGTGAGCAGAATGGCATCTCAGAATGCACAACACATCGAACCTTATGGCAGAAAGGCTACAACAGCAGAAGACCACATCGGGCACTTTATAAAGACCATAGTGTTTCAAATAAACTGCTCAGTGAGTGTATAACCAGACTTCATAGATTGTTACCGACATTTCTATTCATAATAAAAAACTGTCTTCTACCTTGTGTTTTAGGGCATGCAGCTGTTGTGTGCGACTATAATTGAGTGCTGGGATCATGACCCAGAGGCTCGTCTGACGGCACACTGCGTGGTAGAACGCTTTAATACTCTGGCACAGGAAGAGTTGGAGAACTCCATCTCAAACCACACACCCATACTGCCATCCATAGAGCAGCAAACCCCAACACTCCACCCTTCTCCTCTGCCCTGCATGGACCACAGCACTGGCATCCATCCTCCCGTTACAACTGACACGTAGATCAATGCTTCCTCCAGGCATTAGTCAAATGTGACCTACCTGAAATATCAGACTTGTTTTTGTAATACATATTGGTTCATTATGTGGAGCTGGTCTCCGTTTTCTTTAAATGCTTAACAGTCAAACAAGAGATGGGATCTGTGCCAAAATATCACTGTTTTCTTGTGTACTGTTGCAGAGTATGCAGTTAGGGGTGGAAAATTTCTCTATAAGGCTGCATTGTGTGGTAATGCAACAAAAGTTGTAATAAGTGGGGAGACGTGGAGAGTACTTGCTTGGCAGAAGGTTCCTTACTGTGCAAAGTGTGCCATTTATTCTAAAAATGTTTACCCCAATTTTCTCACTTGACATTTTTGTTTCCCCTTTCTGAGTCACTCATTTTTAACATCTGCTTGAGCTTTGGGTAGCCTTCAATTTGATAAGCCACAGACCTGCAGCTGAAATTACGAGTCAAGAGGATGAAACAAGAGTGACCGGAAATAACTGCTGTTAGATGTAAATAAAAAAGGAAAAAAAGGCCAGCTCAAAATGATAAGAAATATATTGCTCATTCAGTCTCAGAAACTTCAAAATGTGCTGCAGGTCTCATGTTTTTTTTTTCCCTTTTGCTAAGAATGAGTTAATTTGTGTCATTGTACACTGACCCTTTGTAACCACTGACCTGATTACTTAAATGACAAGCAGATAAAATATTTTCATCAACAATGTCTGGTCAAAATGACCGTCCTCAGAAGTTGTCGAACATCCTGTTCATTACAGACTTTGATGTACTCCGTTAACTCATCCAAATTAAATGGAAAAAAGGAACCTTTAGAAGACTCACTTCAAATGATAAACAAGGTTCAATAAGCCAATGATTTCTTAATTACATCAGCGAGCTCGGGACAAAGACTAATTGAGAAAAGCATGACACTGAATTCACCATTTGCTAATCTCTGCCCCCTCTACGAAAATTGTCACTATTAAAAGGAATATTCCGGGTTCAGTACAAATGAAGATGGATCGACAACATTTGTGGCATAATATTGATTACCACAAAAATTCATTTTGACTCATCCCTTCTTTTCTTAAAAACCCCCAAAACAAAACAGAGGCACATACAATGGAAGTGAATGGGGACAATCCGTAAATATTAAAAAACTGTTTCAAAAGTGTAGCCACAAAACACAATATGTGTGTTTACATTATTTTAGAGTGATAAAATCGCTTTTCTGTGTAAAGCGATATTCAAATTATAACTTTGTTGCCATGATGACATAGTCAACAAACCCTAAAATGATTGGACAAAGTACAATTTAAACAACTGTACAGCTCAGATTTTACACATGCACACAGAAGAATACATTTTAAGTGCTTTTAAAAAAAGTAAGCTTCAAATGTTTGCCTTTAAACCCTCTAAAAATTGCCCACATTCACTTCCATTGTAAGTCACAATGTAACATCGATTTTTGCTTTTTGTCAAAAGTATTTTTGTGGTAATACACATTATGCAACAAATTCTGTCGATTAAGATGAACATGTATTGAACCCAGAATATTTCTTTACATGGTGGCCAGACACAAATGTTTTACCGAAACAGGATGAATCACCACTAACATTTTTAAGGCAGGGCTTAGCAAAAAGTCAGTCTTAAAGCTGATTTTTTTTTTTTTTTTTTTTAAGCAATCTGAGGTTCATCCAAATTCTTCAGAGCTAGTTTGAGGACATGGAAAATTCATACCAGATTGCACACTGGAAAAAGGACTGATGCAGATAAATATTTTCTGTGCAAATGTCAACATGAACATATGGCAACCTGTTATGTTTTCCAGTCCTAAAATTGAAGCAAACAAAGATGTAGAGTCATTTTTCCCTTTCCTATTGTAAACTGGTTTCACAATTGTGCTATAAGTAGTAAACATAATTGATGCATAACATGTTTTAGGTTAAAATGTATAAGAATATTAAAAAAAATTGTTGTTTTTCACTATTTTGCCTCATTTTAAATGGTCATGTGGTGTTACAATTTAATACTTTATGTAGTCTCTAAGTTGACATGAGGTCATAAAAGCTTGTTAGGCCTAAATGTCAACTTCCCAATGCAAAGTCCAAAAGTCTGAGATCATACTGAAAATCTGGGATTGCAAATAGAATTTAAACATGGAAAGAAAGTATTTAAAACAAAAACTGAAGAAAAAAAAAGAAACATCATGACATAAAATGATTAAGAAATATTTTAGATTCTGCATTATTTCTAGATTGCTAATCAAATAAGCAAACGGTGACATTTATCATTTTAACACTTTTGTACAAAAGGTCCGATTTCCTTACTTCCATTGAAGCACACAAGAAGTTATTAGGAAAATTCTCAAAGCACCCTGGGATAACATGGATCATCAGGTTTTGCACAAACTCGTTGAGTCCATGCCAGCTTGAGTGCAAGCTGTCATTAAAGTAAAAGAAAAACACACTAAATGCTAAAATATTCATGGTCATTTTTCATTTCAACTTTTCATTCAACTTGTTATTTTGATAATACAAATTCTAATGAAAAAAGTTGTTAAAGAATGCAACACAGAAGCATTTTAACTAGTGGTCTCAGACATTTGGACCTCACTGACACCAGTCTTCTCTTTGCCTTTTTTCCTTGATACCACACTGCCACAGTCATCAATCAAACAATATATTCTCCAATATATTAACAATTTTATTCATTTTTTCAATCATAGTTTTTTTCTGAGGCTACAGGGAATGTATTTAAAACATCAGTGCAGTTGATGGATCAGCAAAATATATTTTTTTTTTAGTGGAGTACAGCTGACATATGTATGAAACAGCTTGTGGGATTTCTGTATTTTGATGACTGGAAAAAGAAAGAGGATATGTACAATGGCTGTGGCTTCTCTCTTACTCTGTTTAATGAGAAAGCTGACAGGTGTGTGGTAGAATGGTAGGAAGACTAACACAAATAAGGCACCACAAGTTTCTCAGCACAAACCAATGCCAGGGCTGAAGCGGAGACGTTATATGACTATGCAAAACTTCAGCACAAGATCACCCTTGAACCCTTGATTTCAACATCCAATTGCCAAATTAAATGGAATTCACCCAAAAATGAAAATGATGTCATCATTTACTCAGCCTCATGTAGTTCCAAAATAGTGTTTCTTTCCTTTGAGAAACACAGGAAATCTAATTAGCTCTTGATTATACAAGCAACGTGGATGGTCATTTCAATCATCAAGCTCCAAAAAGGCCACACACACACACACACACACACACACACACACTCTCTCACACACACACACTCTCTCTCACACACACACTCTCTCTCTCACACACACACACACACACTCTCTCACACACACACACACACTCTCTCACACACACACACACACACACACTCTCTCTCACACACACACTCTCTCTCTCACACACACACACACACTCTCTCTCACACACACACACACACACACACACACACACACACACACACACTCTTATCATCATAATAGTCCATACAACAGCGCTCAAATTCATCTGAAGTCAGCTTTGTGTGATGAACACTCCAAAATGTAAATGTAATACTGATAATCTTACCATCTGTCATAGCACTCATTTGTGGTCATGTACAAAGTATATTCAAACTTCCCACAATGAGCGTGGTTACAAGATATAATATGGGGTCGGAAACAGCATACGGGTAAGTAACTGATGACCAAATTTTAATTTTTTTAAGGGGAACCGTTCTTTTAAAGATCAATGTTTCAGTCGAGGTAGAATTCAATGAGCGAAACAGAGCATAGCATTGTTGTGCAAAGTCAGTAAAAAAATTAGAGGATTCATAACTTTGACAAATCAGTTTGATGTAACATTTGAGACAGCCAGTTTCCAATAATACTGATCAGCTTGCTTGTCTACACATATTACTGTACAGAGAAGATTATAAGGCTGGCCCTTTTCTATAGTTTGAACACTTTAGGTACTCTACGAGCGGATAGATCACCCAAAAATGAAAATTCTGTCATCATTTACTTACCCTCATGTTGTTCCAAAACACGCTTGATTGTTTTTGGTGGGAAACTAAAAGAGATTTTAGAATGTTATGGACTGACAGCCTCAGTTAGTGTTCACTTTCATTGCATTTTTTTCCCCATACAATGACAGTGAATGGTGACGGAGGTTGTCAGTTCAAACCACTCTGCCCAACATCTCCCTTTATATTCCTGGGAATACAGAAAATCATATGGGTGTGAAATGACATGAAGGTGAGTAAATGATGGAATTTAATTTTTGGAGAGACATAATTGTCCATTGAACATAAAGCAAAACAAAGGGCTTCTACCTGAGCTCATTGATCATACCGATGTTCAACCCAGATATCAACAGATTCAGTGCCTGAATCTTCACATACCAGAGCGAGAAAGAGAAAAACGCTTCATAATATCAAAGCCAAGCCAGCAACTTCGCGTTCATGAAGATTCCAACTGTGTCTGGCTGTACTAAGCAATAACACCTCACAGCTCGCAAGTTATGGCATAATAGTATAATATATAATAGTCCCCCTGCCCTGTATTTTGTTTGATATAATATAATTATAAGTCACATAATACTTAAAAAGAATGAGAAAAAGTTGACCGTACCATGATCAAATACAGTATCCCATAGTATGGTTATCAAGATGTTCATAAATAAACCTCAAACACAATCCCAAATAAGAACTGTCACACATTGTCCTCCGCCCTCGTTATATTCCACACTCATTAAGGCAACATGATCAAAGAATGTCCGTGTGAGGAGTGGATAAATCATTCACGGTGTAGTTTTACAAAAATCTACCATCAAGGGATGCAAAATATGAACAACAGATTGCAAACCCGCAGTCCACAGCGTATTTACAAACACTCGAACTGAAGTTATATTTTAGGAATCATACAAAGGAGAGTGATCTGTGAGAATGAGAATGCTGGACCAGGGGTTTACTACAGCTGGAGGCTGTACAGTGCCTGTGCTCAGCTTTTAGAAGGTCAGAGGTCATGGGTTGTGCTGAGAGGGGACCGGGGAAGAGCTATGGGCTGTTGTTTTCCACAGTGGTTGGTAATATACCCAGCCCTCACCCTGGAGAGAGAAAAAATAGAGAACTTAATAAAACAAATTTCTGAAAAGTTATCTCAATATTGTTTTGCCTTATGATATTCGATATAATCTTGATATTAATATACATTATTTGCATTGATATTACACAATTTTTTCCCCCTTTCAATCAGAGGAACCATTATTTTGACCAAACATTGATTATAGCGGTTCTGATTCAAAATGTTTAATGCAAGAGGTTAAAAAGTAAAAATCTAGTCTAATGACAATTAATGGACAAATAAAAAGTGTGTCTCATCATTTACTCACCCTCATGCCATCCCAGATATCTATATCTTGTTTTACAAGATTTAATAATTATTATTTTTTTTTAGAAGAATATCTCAGCTCTACAATTCAAGTCATCAGGGTTCAAATCTTTGAAGCTCAAAAAACAGATAAAGGCACCATAAAAGTAATCCATATGACTTTGGGTGTTAAATCCATACCTTCAGAAGTGGGTGAGAAACAGATCAATATAGAAGTTCTTATTTACTATACATTCTCCTCCCTGCCTAGTAGGTGGCGGTATGCACAGAGAATGAGAATTGGCAAAAACAAAAGAAGAACTCGTAGGCCACATCCACACTAATACATGTTTTCATTTAAAAACGCATCTTTTTCTCTAGGTTTTGGCCTTCTGTCCACACTGAGATGCCGTTTTTGACCTAAAACAAAATCGAAAGTGCTATCTCAAGTGGATACACTTGAAAATGCCGTCTTCTCTTTGTAGTGTGGACAGGGGAAAATGGAGGTATTTAAAAATTATGCTGTATTTGTTGTCATGTGACGCAGTCATGTGATCCATTCAACCAAAACAATCAAGATGGCAGCCCATGTCGTGGCACCGTTCTTGTGCCTGCTATGCGTTTCAGACCCTCCATGGAACATCTGTTTTTCATATGTGCAGTAAGGGGATTTAAGAGTCTTCATACGTTTCAGTGTGGATGGGGACATTTTGGAAAACACTTGAAAATGGCAGTCCGGATGGAGAGCATTTAGAAATTGCTGTTTTCAAATTGTATCCGGATTAATGTAGAAGCTAAGGAGGGCTGTTTAAAAGTGGAGATTATCTGTTTCTCACCCACACCTATCATATCGCTTTAACCACTGGAGTTGTATGGATTACTTTTATGCTGCCTTTATATGCATTTTTAGCTTCAAAGTTTTGGACCCTGTTTACTTGCATTGTATGGACCGTAAGAGCTGAGATATTCTTCTAAATACCTTTGTATGTGTTCAGCAGAAGAAAGGAAGTCATACATTTCTGGGATGGCATGAGGGTGATTAAATGATGAGAGAATTTTCATTTTTTGGGTGAACTATCCCTTTCATTTTATATCGCCAGAAAAATCATAACAAATATATTGTGAATATTCTACAGTACATATTGCTCAGCCCTTGTGCAAAGTCATGCTTCAGTTTAACAATCACTATTTAACACCCAAAAGAAAAAAAATATTTTCAGTGACCAAATGTACAACCCCAATTCCCAAAAAGTTGGGACGCAGTGTAAAATGTAAATAAAAACAGAATGCAATGATTTGCAAATCTCATAAACCCATGTTATTCACAATAGAACATAGAAAATATATCAAATGTTTAAACTGAGGAAATGTACCATTTTAAGGAAAAAATACGGTCATTTTGAATTTGATGGCAGCAACACATCTAAAAAAAAGTTGGGACAGGGCCATGTTTACCACGGTGTAGGCATTCCCTCTTCTTTTAACAACAGTCCGTATACGTCTGGGAACTGAGGAGACCAGTGGCTGGACTTATGGGAGAGGAATGTTGTCCCATTCGTGTCTGATACAGAATTCTAGCTGCTCAACAGTCCTGGGACTTTGTTGTATTTTTCGTTTCATGATGCGCCAAATGTTTTCAATTGGTGAAAGGTCTGGACTGCAGGCAGGCCAGTTCAGCACCTGGACTATTCTACTACAAAGCCATGCTGTTGTAATAGATGCAGTATGAGGTTTAGCATTGTCTTGCAGAAATATGCAAGGCCTTCCCTGAAAAAGATGTCGTCTGGATGGAAGCATATTTTGCTCTAAAACCTGTATATACATTTCAGCATTGATGGTGCCTTTCCAGATGTGCAAGCTGCTCATTCCATAGGCACTAATGCACCTCCATACCATCAGAGATGCAGGCTTTTAAACTGAGCACTGATAACAAGCCGGATGGTCCCTCTCCTCTTTAGTCCGGAGGACGCGGCATCCATGGTTTCCAAATAGAATTTCAAATTTCGATTCGTCTGACCACAGAACAGTTTTCCACTTTAACTCATTCCATTTGAAATGATCTTAGGCCCAGAGAAGACAACGGCATTTCTGGATCATGTTCACATATTTGCTTCGTCTTTGCATGATAGAGATTTAACTTGCATTTGTGGATGGCATGGCGAACTGCGTTCACAGACAATGAGTTCTGGATGTGTTTCTGAGCCCATGCAGTGATTTCATTACAGAATCATGACTGTTTTTAACGCAGTGCCGCCTGAGGGCATCCAAGACTGATTTTTGCCCTTGTCCCTTGTGCACGGAGATTTCTCCAGATTCTCTGAATCTTTTGTTGTTATTATGTACAGTAGATGATGAGATATTCAAAGTCTTCGCAATTTTACGTTGAGGAACTTTATTCTGAAATTGTTCCACAATTTGTAGATGCAGTTATTCACAGATTGGTGAACCTCTGCCTATATTTACTTCTGAGAGACTCTGCCTCTCTAAGATACTCTTTTTATACCCAATCATGTTCCTGACCTGTTGCTAATAAACCTATTTAGTTGCAAAATGTTCCTCCAGCTGTTTCTTTTTAGTAACACTTGCTTTTCAAGCCTTATGTTGCCCCCAACTTTTTTGAGACGTGTTGCGGCCATCAAATTCAAAATGACCTTATTGTTTTCTTAAAATGGTACATTTCCTTGGTTTAAACATTTGATATGTTTTCTATGTTCTATTGTGAATAACATATGGGTTTATGAATTTGCAAATCATTGCATTCTGTTTTTATTTACATTTTACACAGTGTCCCGACTTTTTTGGAAAAGGGGTTTGTAAACAACAAACTTGGAAAAAACATAGGAGGTTAACTACAATAACAGTACAGTCTCTTTTAACCGTTTGTTTTTCCAAGTTAAATATTAAGTACAGTACAAATATAAGACAAGTTTAATAAGAGCAGACAATTTGTTCTTACATAGCTCTCAAAATATTTTGTCCTCCATGGTGTCTCTGCCTCTGCACGATGCCTTTCCTCTTTCCTCTGCCTTTCCTCCAGGAAGCGCTTGTGTTCTGTGGCTTTGTCCATATCCCTTTCCTTCAGAGACTCTGTCACATGCTGCCATAGTCGCCTGCAGAGAGAGGAGTCACAAGTTAAAGACAGAGCATTTTTGCATCACGTCAACAACGTTTCAGTAAATGACTCTAAACCAACAAAGATTTTCAACATAGGTTTTTTTTATTCTGTAAAGAAATGAAGGTAAATAAATGACAGAATCTTCATTTTTGGGTGAACTTCCTTTAAATGACTTATAGAAAACTTTGCATGGTTAAGTTTTGGATTCAAATAATAAACTTTGTGGGTCTTTTTGGAGAAGTTTGATCTGATTGGCTGGTGTTACCTGGACTCGTAGGCTCCTTGCAGCTCATTTGGCCGTACTCTTTTTCTAGTGACAGGAAGTGTGGTAACATCTATGACACGTGTCTCTCCGCTGGTGTAGATAAACTCCAGTGTGCCATTCCACTCTCCCTGCACGCGGCACACTACGGTGTTGGTGGGGTTGTGTTTGACCTCCGCGATCACTCTGAGGAACACAGCAAAGGTTTCTGTTACAGTCCACTGGGTCGGCTTTCTGATTAAAGGGCTCATTTCATGAGGAATCACATTTTCACTGATTTTTAAGTTTGAATGTTTGTTTTACTGTAAAAGCATACTGTAACTTCTAGATACAATAATTTTCTCCCAAGTCAAAAATAAAAATTTATTGAAACTATGGTGCAAAAATGTCTTGAACTGAACACATTACGATTGCCTATTTGGCATTTAGAAACTTGTCCCACTCAGACTATTTGGTATGGTAATACAGAGGACTTAAGACACACACCATTACTCCAAAATGCAAAAACAAACAAATGATAGGAGTAAAATATGGGAAAGTCTGTTAAACTCTGTGCTTGTGCAGGCTGTGCTGCCAGGAGACGCATGTCAAGTTTCCTTTCAGGATTTAAAAATTGCAAACCATATCCTGAATGGAAACGCTTGATATGCGAATAAACTCTATGTAATGCATTACGAGGAGGTGAATTTTGTATAGTTTCGCATTAGTTAAAATGTGCATTATGGTGATGGAAACAGTTTATTCGCAGAATGATGACATGTTTTGACCGTTCGTGCACGTGTTACAAGTGTGCAATAGATATTGCACCTTTTCTGCACAGTCTCCTGGCAGCATTTAATAAAACGAGGTTCAATTGCTCCAATCCTGCAAATAAAACTCTCCCCGAAGCAATGACGTTTGTGCCTACTCAAATGTGAAGTTTGGGATTTGCTTTCATGGAGCTCACAAGAACGTTCACAGGGTGAACAATACCCCACGCAGTGGCCCTGAAAAGTGTTTGGACACTTTAGCCACACTTAAAAATGTATGAATGTCTTTGCATTATATAACAAAACATCAAACCAAATTACTTTTCTAAAGAAATATGGCACTAACATACTTTTCAAGCAAAACATTTCAGAAAAGTGTATTTCACATTAAAAAAATGTTTAAACTTGAAACATGTATCCACAGTTAATGTGATGAACTACACCTGTAGTTACTCTTTAAAGGAATCTATGGGACTTGCCACTTGCCATATTATGTCTGGACCAATTAGATAAAAGTAATGTCAAAAAATGTCAAGCTCATTTGTTTGCAGATGCCACTTGGTTTGATATTTGGCATTCTAGTGCAATGTAATTCATTAATGTTTAAGTGTGTCCAAATACATTTGGGGGCCCACTGTATGCTGAACGGAAGCACTAATAGTTCTTCAGGACTGCTGGGCTGGTGTATAAATTGACACTAAAAACACAACACAGTCTCATGTAATGAGATTCAGCTTGATCCTGACCTGTGCAGCTTGCCCCCATAGAAAGGCTTTGTCTGAAAGGTGATGACTGCAGAGTAGCCGGTCTTTGCGCAGTTGACATTGACCTTTCCTCCCAGTTCTACCCAGGGCACAGTGAGGATTGAGCGGGCATATGCAGAGGGCAGACTAAAGGTGTATTCTTCACCATGCTCCAATAGATGTAGATTACCTGCAACCACAGAATGTTTACGCTTCAAAAAAATCTAAAACCGTGGTTCTCAACTGATGGGTTGTGATCTTAAAATAGGTCACTGGACTGATCTGATGTGTCGCAAAAAAGCAGAGGAAAAAAATTAAGCTAAATGCAAATAATACACTGCAATTAACAATACAACAATGCATAGTTATGATAAAAAAATAAATACAGGTGAAACTCGAAAAATTAGAATATCGTGCAAAAGTTCATTAATTTCAGTAATTCAACTTAAAAGGTTAAACTAATATATTATATAGACTCATTACAAGCAAAATAAGATATTTCAAGCCTTTATTTGATATAATTTTGATGATTATGGCTTACAGCTTATGAAAACACCAAATTCTGAATCTCAGAAAATTAGAATATTACATGAAATCAATAAAAAAAAAAGGATTTTAAATACAGAAATGTCGGCCCTCTGAAAAGTATAATCATGCACATGTACTCAGTACTTGGTTTGGGCCCCTTTGCATTAATTACTGCCTCAATGCGGCGTGGCATGGATGCTATCAGCCTGTGGCACTGCTGAGGTGTTATGGAAGACCAAGATGCTTCAATAGCGGCCTTCGGCTCTTCTGCATTGTTTGGTCTCATGTCTCTCATCTTTCTCTTGGCAATGCCCCATAGATTCTCTATGGGGTTCAGGTCAGGCGAGTTTGCTGGCCAATCAAGCACAGTAATACCATGGTCATTGAACCAGGTTTTGGTACTTTTGGCAGTGTGGGCAGGTGCCAAGTCCTGCTGGAAAATGAAATGAAGCTTATCTGCTGAAGGAAGCACGAAGTGCTCTAAAATGTCCCGGTAGACGGCTGCGTTGACTCTGGACTTAATAAAGCACAGTGGACCAACACCAGCCGATGACATGGCTCCCCAAACCAACACAGACTGTGGAAACTTCACACTGGACTTCAAGCATCTTGGATTGTGTGCCTCTCCATTCGTCCTCCAGACTCTGGGACCTTGGTTTCCAAATGAGATGCAAAATTTGCTCTCATCAGAAAAGACGACTTTGGACTACTGAGCAACAGACCAGTTCTTTTTTTCTTTAGCCCAGGTAAGACGTTTGACATTTGAAGCCCATGTCCAGGACCCGTCTGTGTGTGGTGGCTCTTGATGCAGTAACTCCAGCCTCAGTCCACTCCTTGTGAAGCTCCCCCACACATTTGAATGGCCTTTTCCTGACAATCCGCTCCAGGCTACGGTCATCCCTGCTGCTTGTGCACCTTTTTCTTCCACACTTTTCCCTTCCACTTAACTTTCTATTAATGTGCTTTGATACAGCACTTTGAGAACATCCAACTTCTTTTGCAATTACCTTTTGAGGCTTTCCCTCCTTGTGGAGGGTGTCAATGATGGTTTTCTGCACAACTGTCAGGTCAGCAGTCTTCCCCATGATTGTGAATTCAACTGAACCAGACTGAGAGACCATTTAAAGGCTCAGGAACCCTTTGCAGGTGTTTAGCTGATTAGAGTGTGACACTTTGAGCCTACAATACTGAACCTTTTCACAATATTCTAATTTTCTGAGATTCTGAATTTGGGGTTTTCATAAGCTGTAAGCCATAATCATAAAAATTATATCAAATAAAGGCTTGAAATATCTTACTTTGCTTGAAATGAGTCTATATAATATATTAGTTTCACCTTTTAAGTTGAATTACTGAAATTAATGAACTTTTGCACGATATTCTAATTTTTCGAGTTTCACCTATATGCTTATCAACTTTTTAAAATGGATGAGAAAACACTTCCCATGTCTTTTGTTGTTGACATCAAAAACCTTGCACCCAATCAAATGACGATATTTTGGTACTACAAAATTTAACTAGAACAAAATAAAGGTTCCTCTGATTGAAGAGGGATATTTCAGAGCAAATACTATATATTAATATCAAGAAATATATCGAATATCAAAAGGCAAAAAAATATTGAGATACAATTTCAGAATTGAACATTTGGACTGGTGTTTATTCAATGTGTAAGAGGCCATCTGAATGCATTTTTACATCCATCCATGCTGTTGTTTGATTATCTATGTAAACATGCGCTCGCAAAGGAGCAGTTCATGGTAATATTAATAAATTTTATGTTTGAGTTTATGGACATTTTTCTTATTCTTGTACAATAAACAATTTTGGTACCGGGTTGGGTCATCAATTGATGTCCAATGTAAAATCTTGGTCCTGAAGCAAAACCAATTTAGAATCTCTGCTTTCATGAAGAATAAACTGAAGTATGATATCCACTTCCTTCTAGATCGTGCACATTTGAAGCATTCACAAACCATCTGAACCACCCAACTCACCTTCTCCAATCATAGAGACACCAATGGACATGCCCATGAACTTGCTCTTTGTCCACACATGCGTGTTAACACACATCTGCCTCTCTGGACATTCGGCATAGAAGCCTGACACAGGTGGATGATGGGAAACCTGCTCAGCCACAAAGCGGACATTGTAGCAGTCTGACGTTAATGATGTCTCCTCTTTCGGGAACCCTGTCGGAGATGTTGTAGCTTTGGGTACACTCCAAGAGCAGTGGAAAGTTTCTCCAATGATGGGGTTGTAGGGCTTCTTGGCAATCGCACCTTTGCGACCTTCATGGAAAGAAGTGAGGTAATATTCCACAAATCGGACCATGCGATCCACGGGGCTGGTGCCGTCAGTGATGGCCACGAAAAGGTCCGGATGAGACATGAAGTCTGCATACATTTCTAGTAGGGAGCGTTTCTCCAGTATAAAAGTAGGGAGGACCACCTATACGCCAATGTGGAACACTATATTATTTAATAATGAAGGTTTAGAAACTGGTGTTAGATTGAATAATAGAATTTAAAAGGTGCACTCAGTAACTTTTGTCTTTGTGTCACTCTCTCCATGTAGAATAAAACTTTTATAAGGTTACTGATATTACTGGAGTCTTAATTTTAATGTGAGTGGTCATAATTTCCAACATATATTGCAAAATTACAGTTCATGTCTTTAGGAGTTCAACTTTTTTAATAAGGAAAAAATGACTGAGTGCAACTTTAAGGGATAGTTCACCAACAAAAGAAAATTCTATCATTATTTACTCTTGGTCATGTCGTTCCAAACATGTATACTGTGTTTTTTTAGTGAAACGTAAAAGCAGAAATTGTTCATGAATCTTTTCATGGCTCTTTCCCATTCAACAACAAGTTTATAGTGACAAAATCTGTTAAGGTACACACAAAAAAAGACACAATAAATGCTTTATTCCATGTCTACTAAAATTAGTTCATTATTTATTGAAGTTTGCATCTAGATAAAAAAAAAATATGGCCCATCGGCATCATAAATGCCAAAACGGTATTGTTCTTGCATGTATAGTAACTAAATTCTAAATTTTTGAATTCTGAATGTGCATACGGGCTAAACACACACTTTAGCAGAGGTGGAGATTATCAGTGAATAAAAACTTAAATTTGTGTCTGTTCCTTTTGTATGGCTTCAAAAGATTTGAAATATCAGTCCTACGCACTACTTATGGAGCACAACAGTGCCCGCCTACTTTTTCAGCCGTCTGGGTTCCAGTATTTCAAGTATTTTCCCAATTAATTTCTATAATAGGCTATTAATAAAATACTCATAAAAGAGTTGTAAGCCATGAACCAAAAGCAACCAACTCCGAGTTGAATCACGACATTATAAACTTTGTTTTGAGGCAAAAAAGTATTTGGAAATCAGACAAAACAACAAAAGGTACAAGACTGTGTACAAACAGTCTTTCATGAGGGCAAACAAACTAAAGAACTAAAATCCCATGAAGCATTGCGAATGATGTATTGAATATAAAACAAAGGGACTGTATAAAACTATAGATTTTAGGTTTTTGATTATAAGTACAGAAACAATATATTTTATGTTTATTACCATATATTCCGAAACGTACAAATACATTTTTAGTTTAAGGGTGAAGGGCAACCGACTTGGTTGCGTCATTCAGTGTGTCATTGGAGTGGTGGTAACTCCTGAGTACGTTTCGAGGGCTATGTTGGAAGTGTTTCTCCGATTTACTAAGCTTTCTCTGCTGAACCATGGGTAATGTAGTTTACCAAGAATCCCGTAATCAAACACGATTTTTAAACAATGAAGTTGAATCAACGCAGACTGATGCTTCAGTTGAAGCATATACAACCGATGAACAACCTCGGAACTCATGTATGTCTGTCTTTAAAAGTTTATAAGTTATCGTTGAAAATCAATTGGTCTATGGAAAACAAAGGATGGGATTTTTACTTCAGATACCAAAGTAAACATCTATTGCGCTCTATTGTGCTACTATAGTATTTTTTCTTCCTTTCTGCAGCTTAACAGCTGTGGTCTCTATGAACTGTCATTGTGTGGAAAATGTTGTGGTCGACAGAAAAAAAATAACCATATACAGGGTTGGAATGACATGACGGAGAGTAAATAATGATAGAATTCTCATTTTAGGGTGAACTTTTCCTTTGATTTACTACTGTATGATGGAAAAGCTTATCTGAGGTTTGAGAAAGACAGCTGAAATAAGAGCTATTAACGAGACGGAGCTGATATACCCTGGTGAGGTCCATGCCCAATTTCAGCTGAGAGAGGAGGTGCAGAATGACACTTCGCTCCTCTTCCACAGCACCCAGATCCTCCTCTTCAGCCGAAGAGGAGTCCTCCACCTCCTGCGTGGTATCAATCTCCTCCTGCTCCTGAGACACACACCAAATGCTAGGATTATTTTACTTAACCAATAAAATAACTATAATACCAACGGAATAACAAGATTTTTACACTTTCTTCAATGACCGTAAGGTGTTGTGGGTGGTTGCCAGTGTTTTGCTATGCCATTATTTACTGGAGTGTTCTGGGTGGTTGCTTACGGATCAAAGTCAAAACAGCCAATGCCCACATCTCTATGAATACCCTACATATGGCTCAGGTCCACCTACATATGGCTCAGGTCCCACCTACAATGTATGTCTATTAATGTTGTTAACCCGTATTATCATCCTCTAGGTCAGGGTTTCCCGAAAGCGGTTTAGTAAGAGAGTGAAGAGGTTGCATATCTAAATATTTCAGTCATTTACTGAATTTTAAAAACATTCACAGATAATCCCAAATACTGTAAGTCATTTGACAAATAAAACAATTAGAACACAACTTAAACCAAGAATGTTAAATTTCCCTAATTTTCCACTCTTTTTCTCTCCCTGCACGTTGTGTACCGGTATGTGTGTGTGTAGAGAGAGAGCAAAAGAGTGAGCGCACTCATGGTGAAAAAAATTGCCCTTTTTAATGCAATTTCCAAAAAATATTTCTGAAAAAGGTAAGGAAACGTTCCCTCATCCCATATAATGGTTACTTCAGCCCTGGCTTTTTTTTACCGTAATTAAGTAATTTTTAATGCTTAAAAATGTTATATTATCAAAATATATCAAATGTAAAATGTGAATGTATAAATATTCAAAGAAAGACAATACATGGAATAAACAATACATTAAAATAAAACAATAAGAAAAATGCAAGTGCAAAGAAGCTAAATTAATTTTGAAATGTTAATATCTCTTAAAATATCAGGGGGTACTTCAAGTTAATCATTTAGGTCAAAGGGGTTCAGCTGATAAAAAAGTTTGGGAATCCCTGGTCTAGGAGAAAAATTTAAATCTGATCGCTTAGAGCACCTCTTCTTAATAAACCGCATAATCTGGGTTATAATTCATGTCTGTAGCATACACTGTACAGGATGAGTTACTGGCAAAATACTTAGGGTGAGGAGTTTGTTGAAATCCCACAGTAACAGTGCTGCTCACTGTGGTAGGCACCACTAATAACACAAGAGGAATCACACACACACACACACACAAAAAAACATTACAAATTAAAGTGTCCAACAACAGAGTGGTTACTGAGATTAAGCGAGTAGTATTCGGCTGGTCATGTGATCTTAAGATGGTGGTGCCCATGAGGGGACCCTCTCCATGTAGAAACAGATTTTATAAGGTTACTGATGTGACTGAGTCTTCATCTCATGTGAGTACTCGTGATTTTATAAATATGTTTCAAAATTATTATTAATATCTTTAAGAGTAAAGCTTTTTTAATGAAGAAAAACATTACG
Source organism: Xyrauchen texanus (assembly GCF_025860055.1). Taxonomy (NCBI): domain Eukaryota; kingdom Metazoa; phylum Chordata; class Actinopteri; order Cypriniformes; family Catostomidae; genus Xyrauchen; species Xyrauchen texanus. Next base: position 35,908,663 of record NC_068289.1, on the reverse strand, counting down.
GAGTGCATCTTTAACAACACAGACAAGCTTACTCAGGTAAAAAAGGTAGGCCTGTCTACAGCTGGACATTCAGAGTGGCTCAGGTGTTTGTTTACATGACAAACTGAGAGCCTTCTCCAAAACTACAATGTCAGTCAATTTAATTGTCTTCAGCATTTGTGTTATAAATGCTAGAAGAGCATAAACATGGAAATTAACCCTTGGGCTAACATACAGTGGCCACAACAGTGTTTGGACACTTAAGCACAATTTTATAAATGTCACTGCATTAGAAATCAAAAGTGTCATTTATTTAAAAGAAAATTTTACTACACCTGTGGTTACTCTACAAGGACACCTGTGGGAACTGACTTCATACATCAACTAAAACCGATGACCTAGACACCAGTTGGTTAAATGACATTGCAATTGTGAAGTCTAGCATCATTTGCTTGCAGATGCAGCTTGGTTTGGTGTTGTGTTATCTAATGCAATTGCATTCATACATTTTTAAGCATGACTTAAGTGTCCAAATACTTTGTGGGATCACTGTCAATTTGACCAGACTGATCCTAAACTGCCCTTCAGTCATTCTAGAATTAATTAAGAATCTGACATTTCTTCTGACAAAATATCACACATCATTTGAACAATCCACCACATTATTGGTGGCTGCAATAACATCAGAACTGTAGGATGGAATTTTAGCTTGCAATCTTTTTCCATATACGTAGAAAACAAGAGATAAAAGCTGACTGTTAACTTTTGCTTGCAACTTTTATGTTTAACTGCTTTTCATCCACCTGAATTCTTCCAAACAAGTTTTCTGGTTAATCTGATCCAAAACAAACCTATTTACCAGGGTGGAGCAAAATTCAGAATTTAAGAACTGGCTGACTTTCAATTCATAAATTGAGATTTGAAATGAGTTGGCTATGGCCCACAGGATGTTGAATTGTATTTGAACCGAAAGAAAGAAGTATTTAATTAATTGCAATAGAAAGACATTCAACAATTTCAACAAAGCTTCATTAATCAACCCACGTTTTGAGACAACTTTACACAGTTTGCAAGAAAGATAAGATGTTTATTAAAGATAAAGTTTTGAAATAATCTTACCCCAGCGATATCACAAGAGTCCATTTCTAGTGGTTCTAGAACTGTTCCCTCTGTTTTACCATCAGCTTTGGTGATGCTGGGCAGTGTCCCTCCATTCTTCAAGATGTTGGGAAGTTTTGGCTCCAGCCACTCGATGGCGGGCCCTACAGGGCACACAAAATTCGGCTCAGAGGTGCTCATTTTGCTGGCCCACCACCACAATGCCACCAAGCCAAAAACAGCCTCCAATGCCACAGGAATTGTGACACACAGTTCTCAGTGGAAACCTGAGCTCAGGGTCTCACTGCCTGCATTCAGCCCTGCCCATTGTCTACTCATTTGCTTATTGGCGGGGAGACTAATCTGGTAGTTTCTGCTATGTTTCAGTAATCAGAAAGTTCAAAAAGGTCACAAGGTGACTTTAGTGTCACTATATATACAACAATAAAAACGCTGGTGATCCTATAGAATTCTTTGATGTTTACATGTTTCTTTTCTAGACAGAAAGTAATGAGGTGTATATGCTTCCAAGTTCAGTTTTGCAAGAGCGGATTTGTCCTATGCTTTTTGGGCTAGAAAAGTAGAAGTTTGAAAATCAGACAGGAGACAAATTCCTTCAGGAATTGACAGTGGTAAAGCAACACAATTTGGGAAGTCTGTCAACCGTCATGCTTGGGTGATCTCAGTAAAAGCTCTGGTTACCTGCAGTAGTCTATCAGTGGAGGATACAGTTCCTCATTAATTATAAAGCAATATTCCAGTCCCTGAGCAGAGCCCCAAGTCATAAATTCTACAGGCACAAACATGACCTGAGATTATTAGATTTGCAACCACAAACGCTTGCTGTTTTTAAGCAAAATAAAAGGAAAATTAGCTGCCTTTCTATGTTCAGCAATTTCTTTATTTTGGTACATGCCGACCTCAATATGATAGCAGAAAAGCTTGTCGTGGTGTGTATTTTGATCTTATCATATTGACCTGAATTACACAGAGGGGCGCTGTGAATACAGTATGTGATTTGAAGCATTCAATAACTGTCTAATTGTGGATTTGGAAAAGGAGAGTATATCTTGTGCTCTAAAAGAGTCTACATTATTAATCTTGGATTGTGTTTCGGCTTCCAATTTATGAACACACACAAACTCTACACTATGAAGGTATTTAACAAAGGCAGTCCATACTTTCTCTGTTTTAACACGAATAATGAACATTTCTTCCATCTTGTCATGAAAGAGAGCATTCTAACTACTGCAAAAACACTGGCTGCATCTGAAAGCTGAAAAATGCTGCCTGCTGTATATGAAGGTAAGATGAAAACAAGGGGCAAGTTTCCTTAAGAGTTCCATTCATACAATAATACTGTTTGTTAACCCACTGATTAGGTGGCAATGCACCAAGTCAGCTGCCTTAGCTTTCATATGCAGCCATAATATAACTTTTAGAAATCAAAACTTGCAGAAAGCAAATTGCTGTATCTCAGTTCACAGGCGAAAAGAGCATTTACATACAGTTGAAGTCAGAAGTTTACATACACTTAGGTTGAAGACATTAAAACTAATTTAACCATTCTACAGATTTCAAATTAGCAAACTATATCAAAATTCCAGTGGGCTAGAAGTTTACATACACTTAAGTTAACTGTGGCTTTAAGGAGCTTGGAAAATTCCATAAAATGTTGTCAAGCTTTTAGGCAATTAGCCAATTAGCTCCTGAAATGCTAATTGGCTAATATGAGTCAATTGGAAGTGTACATGTGGATGTATTTTAAGGCCTACCTTCAAACTCTGTGCCTTTTTGCTTGACATCATGGTAAAATCTAAAGAAATCAGGACCTTTGAAAACAAATTGTGGACCTCCACAAGTCTGGTTCATCCTTGGGAGCAATTTAAAATGACTGAAGGTACCACATTCATCTGTACAAACAATAGTACACAAGTATAAACACCATGGGACCACGTAGCCATCATACCGCTCAGGAAGAAGACGCATTCTGTCTCCTAGAGACTACTGAAATTTTGGTACCGTGACAACACTAGTGACAAGATGTGGAAGGCTACCCAAAACGTTTGACCCAAGTTAAAGAATTTAAAGGCAAAGCGACCAAATACTAACCAGAAGTATGTCAACTTCTGATCCACTGGGAATGTGATGAATGAAATAAAAGCTGAAATAATGCATTCTCTCTATTATTATTCTGACATTTCACATTCTTAAAATAATGTAGCGATCCTAACTGACCTAAGACAGGCAATGTTTTCTACGATTAAATGTCCGGAATTTTTAAATATATTTGGCTAAGGTGTATGTAAACATCTGACTTCAATTGTACAAATCCTAAAGGGATTATTCACCCAAAATTAAAACGATCACAACATTTACTCACCCTCATGCCATCCCAGATATGCATGATGTTTTTTTTCCTCTGCTGAACACAAACAAAGATATCTAGAAGAATATCTCAGCTCTGAAGGTCCACACAAGGCAAGTGAATTGTGGCCAGAAATTTGAAGTTCCAAAAAGCATATAAAAGTAGCATATAAGCAATTCATACAACTTGAATTCATATCTTCAGGAGCAATATGATAGGTGTGGGAAGGGAAAAAGATCAATATTCAAGATCAATACCTGGCCAGTAGATGGTGATATGCACAAAGAATGTGAGTGTGTCTCACCCACACCTATCATATATCTTCTGAAGACATGGATTCAACCACTGGAGTTGTAGAGATTACTTTAATGCTGTCTTTTGTGCTTTTTGGACCTTCAAAGTTCAGGCCACCGTTCACTTAAATTGTATGGATGTACAGAACAGAGATATTCTTCAAAAAATCTTTGTTTGTGTTCAGCAGAAGAAAGAAAGTCATACACATCAGGGATGGCATGAGGGTGAGTAAATGATGAGAGAATTTTCATTTTAGGATGAACTATCGCTTTAAAAGGCATAAACTTTCAATGGTGGTTGGAAAATGGACGTTCAAATCTAATTATGACAGTTTTGGAAAAATTATATATAATGAAAACATGTATATGACAATGTATGAAAGGATGTATATGAAAAAATATTTAATAGTTAGCAAGCTATCCAACAATTACTGCCAAATTTGATGAATCTTTTTGAAGAGCAGAAAGGCTGTAAAGGATAAAAGAGACTTGCATCAGTGGCGGTTGCTGGTCTTTCAAAGAGGGGAAGCTCATTTTCGGCCTACATTATAAACTTATTTACCCTATTTTTTGCACTAAATCAATCTTAGGTGTTGATCTGCCCTGCTGTTTAATTCTATTTTTTTCCTCGTAAGGAAGACTTTCAAATGGCTTCGCCAAAATCAGGTCGACAATATTAGCACCGTCTGCCATCGTGCGCAGTTTCACCCGTACGACGCTAGCCTAGCCTACTGTATGAATGAACGAACGAACGAACGAACGCTCTAAAACAAAATATATTAAACTTGGTAAAACTGAAACAAGGAATGTGGTGTATAATTGTGTGAAATGTATTATGCAAATTGACTAGCAATTTCGCCAAACAAATATAAAGAAATAGGTTGCAGCAGTTTGTCTTTCGACTACACTTGAGAAATCCGCGATGGGACTGAGCGCGAAATAGCTTCAGTGACTTCTTATAGTACAGATTCAGCTGTCAATCAAAAGGAGATGCAGTCTTTCGACAGATCCTCCAATCATCACGCGGAAGCCCGGAGTCCGGGCCAGCCCACTCCTCATTCACCCCCAGAGACGCTGAGCGTCCGTGGGCGGGACATAATCGCAGCATTTATCCAATGACTGTCTATTTTCGGAGCACTGAAAAAAACTGTTCAGAGCAGCTCCATTGAAGTCAAAGGACGCTCGGCTTCAACAGGGAAATGCACTGATGCTACGGGAATGTATGAGAAGTAAATCAAGTCAGCCGACCTGCTATATGTAATGTAGCTAATTCTGAATGAACTCGTCTTCGAGATGAACGTGTTCTAACGCATTTTTAGTCAATAAATTGTTTACACAATAGTACATATTTGACCATTATATTTTTTACATTATAGGGGAAGCTGAGCTTCCCTTGCAGTCTTAAAGAAATCCCCACTGACTTGCATAAAGCAAAAACACATGAGAGCAGCACCAGTCAATAATTTTCTGTGATGGAGTGGTGCTTATAAATATCCCTCTTACTGCCTATTTACTGGAAGAGGAATGCTTTCATTCAACATCCAAGGACTCCAGTTGCATGAGTCCAACTATACTGCAAAGTCTAAGGATTGAAGAGTGTGATAGAAAACTTTAAGACTTCTTGCCCTGAAAACATTGTTTAACCAAAACTAGTTTAAAGGGGTCATATTATACTTTACCCCCTAAGGTCTATTCATTATGATAGTCATGTTTTTTTTGCACCAAAATGTCCTTTAAAAATTAAGAATTAAACAAATATTTGTTTTTTGTTGCTGTACCATAAAGACTATGTAAATGCACAAAGTGCTTTGCTGCACTTACACATGGGCTGCAGGTTTGTTTTACTCTATAAACTACCATTTATATTACTATTTTTTAACACACACACACGAAAACATATCAGAATATTTCAGAAAACTAATCTACAAAAATGGTAACTGTCATGCTATTGACATCTCAACCATGGGCACATTAATATATGTCCCCCCATGTTAACACATTCATTGTTCAGCAACCTGGGCTGCCATGATAAACAACAGTGTGAACTACGCCGGTTTGCAGAGATGAGCTACATTATTACGTGGATTTCAGGAGGGGGATACGCTACTATTAAATATTGAACTTATCTCCTACTACAATCAGCAGAGAAGATCACAGATGTAAAGACTTACCACCAAAAGGAACTTTCTGTCGAGCCACCTGCTGGAGCTGTAGGATATGCAGGCAGTCGCTGAGGCAATTCATGGTGGCCAAGGAGGTGGCTTTCAGCAGCAACAGGTCTTGGTCCAGTGGAGAAGGACCCTGAGAGGAGGGCAGACCCTCAATGCTCTGGATCAAGTCTCTGTGCTGGCTATGCGCCTGGCTCATCATCTGGAACAACATGATGGTTCACTGGTTGATTAACTGCTTGGTTGAATCTCATGAAAACATGTTCAGGTTACATTTCACCCCAAAATTATACTCATTACTCATTATTTTACTCACTTGATGATACATGTGATTACACAGTCATACCTCATAAGTGAATTTTGAAACTGTATTGAAATACATACTTGCATTAAAAAAAAAAAAAGAAACATCATGGGGGCTTCAAAATTTACATTTGAGGTATGACTGTGTTTAATTTATGTTATAGAACAAAACATCCAATTTAAAAAAAAAAAACATAGGGACATCCAGAGGGAAACCATGGCAAATTAGACTTCCGCCTACAAATTGACGTCACAGCTAAACAGTTCTACTCCTTGATATTTCCAGGTTTTTCATGACCGTGTGAACCCTGTGGAGTTTTTTTTTTTATGTATTACAATAAAAATACTGTAATACACACACACAAAAATATACATACATACATACATACATACATACATACATTTATTTATTTGTATTAATTTTTTTTATTATTTAAATCAGCAAACATGAAAGGCAACAAATACTACTAAGATGTATAAATATTTAACAGTTTAAGCATTACATCATTGTTTTCTTCCCATTATAGTAATGACCAGTCTTACCTCTCTGGCCTCCAGCAGGTGATCAGGCAGCAGGGATTTCCTGCTGGAGTAGAGAGAGGAGCCCATTTGCAGCTGGGACAGGCCTAACATAGCATTAGTGTTCTGGTTGATCCTATGCTGAGATCCTGGAGAACTGCCACTGCCTTGAGATGCCATAGAGAGACTGTGAGTCTCTAGTGGTGGGTTTGTCTGTGGAGGTATGCATAAGGATTAGTTCACCCAAAAATAAAAATTCTGTCATCATCTAATCGCATTACATACTTTCATTGTATAAAAACAGTGGCTCATGCATTCTGAAAAATATCTTCCATGGAAGATGAAAGACAAAGAAGTTAGGAACAAGATAAGAGTCAGTAAATGATGACAGAATCATTATTTTTGGGTGAACTATACCATAAAGAATGAACAGATTTACCTAAACAGCCTATAGGCCTATAGCATCCAATAATGTAATAACTACCACTAATGTAATAAATTCCAATAATGTAATACATTTTATTATAATAATGTTTTATTAACCCAGCCAATAATGTAAGAAGTTATTACATTATGGGCTAAAAGTTATTACGTTATTGGTTCAGAAATTGTATTTAATTATTGGTAAATTATTACATTATTGACTTTTATTACATTAAAAATGAAAAATTTATTATGTTACTGGCAGTTATTACAGTAATAGTAGTTATTACATTATTGGCTGCTACAAGGCCCCTGCTACTTTGGAAGTAACTGAGAATTACGGTTGCACTAACAGCATGGCAGGCATCTTACTGTAATTCTAACCTTGCCCATTGCCTCTGTGTGGTGCTGTGCACAGATCTGCAGGCGGCTGACCCAGTGCTGTCGCTCCTTTGCATCCGTGGCTGAAGTTACACAAACAGGCACATTACATAGACCTCCAGCATAAGAGCATTAAATATTGGGATCACATTATTTCAGATTTGACCAGCAATATGTCTGTTAGTATGACCTGCTATTTATACTAACCATCCACTTCAATGACAAAATAAGTAAGAGGAAGTGAAACAATCTGAGATTTTATAAAAGCAGTAACTTTGAACCTCTGAGTTTGTATTGCTCTCCGCTGATGGCATTGACAGTGAAGGTGTGTGAGTCTTCATCGCTGGGTGAAATCACTGCACCGGCTAACGGCAGCGAGCCACGGGGCTTCTGATTTCTGGACTGCTCATTCACAAAGTACTCTAGCAGCCCTGCTTCATTATTGAGGACAAAATATCTAGAATGGGGAAATATAACCATTTGGGAGAAAGGTGAGAAGGTTCTGCCCCATTCTGCTCTGAACTTATAAGCAGACCCATACAAAATATGTGCCTGCAAAACTTGAACGCCCATGATTCAAAGTTCTATCTATTCATGTATGTTTATGAAACATTTTGGGTAATTTGATTATGTTTTCAGCTACTTATAAGAGTGTGGTAAGCTCAGCTCTTTTTCTTACCATGTTTAATTCCATTCTTCGAATTTTGCAGATTTTACCCCTAGTTAAAATGTACAGATGCCGTGTGGGCCTGCTTGTGAGACAAGGATATATCAGAAGCTGTACTCACCGATATTGCCATCCAGTCACAAGATTGGTGTACTTCATTAAATAACCATCCACCTTTTCCATCAGATCGCTTCAGTTCATAAAAAGAAAAGAAAAAGACATTACACTTCATGTCCTGCCAGTTATCTATACCATGATTAAAAGAACAGATCACTAAATGACAATTATAAAGTTATAAAGGCTTCTGGGAGAGTGATATCCAGAGAGCTGAGCCAAAATAGATTTCTTAAAAATACAAAGTTAATAAAACCCAAAAATATAACACACAACTAAAATTATCATAAAATAAAGTCTGAAAGGAGTCTGTTGGTGAAAGGAATATTCAATACAATTTAAGCTCAATCGACAGCATTTGTTGCATAATGTTGATTACCACAAAATGTTATCTCGACTTGTCCCTCCTTTTCTTTAAAAAAAGAGCAATTCCAGGTTCCAGTGAGGCACTTAAAATGGAAGTGAATGGGACCAATCTAAAAACATTGAAATACTAAAAGTGTAGCCACAAGACGTAAACAATATGTCTGTGTTATCATGATTTTAGTGTGATAAAATCGCTTATTAACCTTTTCTGTGTATAGTTATATGCAATTTTACAACATCGTTGCCCTGACGATGTAACGCCATAAACAATAAAACCACCGTACAAATTAAAATTTAAACAACCTAAGAGCTCAAATAATACACAAGTTTTAACTGAAGAATTAATGTAAGTGCTTTTTAAAATGATAAGATTAACCCTTCTGCCTGTAAACACTCCAACAATTGTTCCCATTCACTTTCAATGTCAAGTGACTCATTGAAACATCGAATTATGCTTCTTTTTTTTTTAAACGAGGAACGAGTCAAAATAATTTTTTGTTGTAATCAACATTATGCCACAAATGCTGTCGATTGAGCTTATTAAACACGGAATGTTCCTTTAAGAGAGCTGGACCGTGAGGTATTCCAATACAGTGATCGCAATGTAACCATTATAAAAACACAGATCAGACAGCTGAATACTTATTGTGGACGCAGATATCATGATGACAGTATGTAGTGTGTAGACTACCTGTACTGCCAAGATTTGAAGCCCATTCTGCTGGAACTCTGTGAGCCGCTGTGATGCTCCAGCACGGCTTCTGTCTGCATGTTGAAATCCTTCCTGTGAACTTCAACACGGCTAACACTACACTTGACACACAAAACACCGACCAACTGAACTCATTTGGCGAAACCCGTTAAAACAAGTCAAAACGATCTGTGATGGCCGCTGTTTTAATCATCGCACCAGTTTACTGCTCTGATTTACCGTCCAACTGGCATGTTTATGTCTCGCGCAGCCATGACAGAGCGTGACGTCATCATGACCAGCATCATATGACTAGACTAGGAAACTGAAAACACAAACTCATTCACAGAAAATGTTGTTTTAATTATTTGGTGCATAGCATAGCAATCCTAACCATGTTTTTTATTCTGATTATATTTAAAAATGTAGCGATATTTTACTTTCAAAAATATCACTTTAAATAAAAAATATCACACTTAAACTAAAACTTGTGTTTTTTTTTTTTGGTGACGTAGACCTTCTTACAGGGCGCTCAGAATTTTAGAAGACCGAAATTCCCAAGTCCCTGATTGAACCTTAAAGGGATAGTTCAACCCAAAAATGGAAATTCTCTCATCATTTGATCACCCTCATGTCATCTCAGATGTGTATGACTTTCTTTCTTCTGCTGAAAACAAAGCTTTTTATAAGAACATTTCAGCTCTGTTGGTCCATACAGTGCAAGTGAATGGTGGCCAAAACTTTGAAGCTCCAAAAAGCATATAAAGTCAGCATAAAAGTAATCCATAAAACTCCACCTACAGAGTTGAGATATTTTACTAAATATCTTTAATTTTGGTTCAGAAGAAGAAAGAATGATATACATCTCGGATGGCATGAGGAGGGTGAGGAAATTCCATTTTTGGGTTGAACTATCCCTTTAAAACCTCTCAGAAGGGTCTTGGGCTAATACACATTTGCTCATAACATAGAAAATGTATACTATTTTCAATAGCAGGAATTTGTTGCCATTATAGAATCAAAAGTTTACTCATACATTACTATGACATAAATAGTAATAAACCAGCACCTGAATCATGTGTGCATATCACCTGATATCTTTTACATTTATCACTGTGGATGCAAACAAACCAATCACAAATGTTTGTTGGTTCAGAATGAGGCTTTTTGTTTGCTTGTTTTGCTGTTATTTATTTTTTCACAAATGTATTTTATTTTTTCAAATTGTATTTTAAATCATCAGTAACATTTAAAAGTAAAAAAAAAAAAAAAAAAAACTCATTCAAAGTCCAAAATCACCTCCTTTAATGTGGAAAAGAGATTTTTTTTTTTTTACATTAATGTATACAAACATAATGCACAAAACATGGGGGGAAAAACAAAAAATTGCGAGATTATGTGGTTCTAGATTCTTAGTTGAAGTTCTGCATGGACTTTTCTTTGGTCTCTCAGCTTTCTTCAACAAAATTCTGTTTATCTTTGTATTAGTCATACTGACTAAACATAGATATAAATGTGCAGGTTTGCTTTTAAGTAGTTTTTCTCTTCTGTAGCCTATTTATAACCAATTGTTTTGTAGTGGGAAAGTGTAATCTCTAATAAAATATAATTGTATAGCAGTTTCAGCACAGCATTCACAGCATTCTGAACATCAAAAATGTTCAGAAATAATATAAGACGTTAATGAGATATTCTTAAGATGAAAATCAGGAAAACAGCAGACAAATATAGCAGAGTAATGAAATGTTTTGTCTTTAAGTGAAATTAAAGGAGAATAATTCTGTTCTGCATGAACAGTCATACTGTGGGAAACTAGAAAAAAATATATAATACATATTTCTTCTGATAAAGTCAAGATTTCCTTAAAAATCTGTGCTGTGAAACTTTTTGTCAAGGTAATCTCAACTAAAATGAAGTTACAGAACGTCATGAGGGTTTAACATGAGAAATTCAAATATTAACACTATGGCAACATGAGAAACCATTAATAAAAGAATCACAGTTTATGCAGCAATAATTAAAATTAAATAAGCAAGAAATAAAACATGTCTTTTCATGAGATACATTTCATTACTATCACAGTCAGTCCTTTTCGACAAAATAAATGAAATATTTTTTTATTTGTAAATAGGCTAATGTTCAAATGCTACCAATGCTTTTAACGATATGATGACAAGATCTCTTTTAATCTAAGAAAGGTCAAAACTATATTCAGAAAAAAAAATAATCTACACAGTTCAAATAATAAATTAATACCATCCTTGAGTAAATACCATAAATGGAAAGGCATTTTAGTTCAGGTTTGAATGGGAGTAAAAACTTCTTCAATTACATCATATCGAGCCCGTGCAACTGCAATGGCTCATTCAGTCATTCAGTTCAGTATATTAACTGAAATGATACACACATACAGTAATTAAAACCATATTCACACCATGTTTTGTTGTGGGCAAAAAAGTACTCTTTCAATATCAGATTTCATGACAAAGATTTGATGTCCTATATTTGCTCTGTATAACACAAAAATAATCTCTTCATCAAGTAGCAGACTCAAAAAAAATTATATATCTTTACACAGCTACCAGTACTACAACAGTAACGTATTGTAATAAACCATAAATTTGTCATTATAATACTTCCAAATATATCCAAAAGCCTCTAAAATCAGTGTTGGTAATAATTAAAGCTGCTATGTATATCTTTTTCAAGCTATCAGATTAACCTGCATTTGATTAACAGTGTGTTTGTTCCTGAAATTAAAACATTTTCTAACCTTGGTAGAAAGAAATATATCAATCCCAAAATCAATTTAATAATGGCTAAAGGTTCAACTCTATGCACTATGAACTAGTGTGTTTAGTTACAAGATTAGACAGCAGCATCCACACACGCTTCTTGTGAAATATTTTAAGATAAAACAAACAAGTATTATAATAGCTCATTATATTACAAACAGATACCTTTCACTAGTCATTGACACATAAGCAGTAACAAATTACTCCCTAAGCGATCACATGGAGAGTGCAGCCCCTCAGTTTTGTTCCCAGTTTCGTCTATTTAATTAGTCGCTACATTTTGAATGTGCTCACAAATGAAAATACATTGCAATGAGAAAGCATAGTGTTTTCTATATTTGTCATTACTGGCACTGCAGTAGCAAAACAATCAATTCCTGCTCCCATTTACTTGTATGATGACTCAGCACAAATGTTTTTCCAACATGAAGATTGATTTTTTTTCAACCCAGAGCTGATCTATGTACTTTGACTGGCACTGGTTCATTTATAAAATAATTGTAGAGCTGGGCACTATATTTAATGACCTCAAATATTTACAATTATTTTGCTTTGGATATTTATATCGATAAAATTAGGTGCGATGATATTAAAACGCTTTGTATTTGGCCCTAAACTTTTCTAATAGCATGACATTAGACTAGTTTTGCATTTAGTGAAAACATTTTAACTATATTTTACTGTATTGAATTAGCTAGAATTGCAGTTTGGTGCAAATGATGTTTCCTCTGAAAGAGAATCAAATACACAAATATCAAGATATGGTATATATCAAATATCATCAAAAAGACTGAAAAATATAGCTTTTTTTTGTTGTTTTGTTATATTGCTAAGTCCCAATGGATTGTACCACAATACTTCAAAATGTTATCTGTAACTGAACTGCAAAGCTCATTATCAATTTTATGTTACAATGCAAATGTCAAGAGCCCCATTAATGGTGCCTTGTGAACAAATATTGTATATTTGTGTTAAAAAAAGTTAAAACCTTTTCAAACAGTGATGTATGATCTCGGTAAAAGCAAACGTCATCTGATCTCATAAAAAGGACTATAAAAAGCACTTTCTCAAGGGCTTTTAGTGAATTGATAGTAAGAAAACACTAAAGATCTAAAATCTGCAGCCCTTGATAGGACAGCCCTTTAGGACCAAAATCTGGCAACATGTTTTCAAGGTAAACAGAATCATTCTTTCAAAATCTGAAATATCCAAATAAATACTTGATAAACAAATGAAACTATAATGGGCTCCAAATGTCTCAGACCACATTTAAAAATGCATATGTTTATCAATTTTCTAATTAACTATACATTATAAGTTATATCAGTTTGAGTGAAAAGTTAAACTGAAAATCCACATTATCTTAGTACTCAGTATGCCCATTTTGCTTTAATCAAAGCATGTACTTCACAAATTTGTGCAAAACCTGATGATCCAAGTTATCCCAGCATGATTGGAGAATGTTCCAATGATTGCTAACATGGTCAACGAAAATGTGCTTATCGTTTAATTAGTGTTTTTCATTATTTAACTAGAAATAGTGAAGAATCATCACATAACTGTATACAATATTTAATAAAAAAATATTTTGATACATGTTTAAATTAACATCAATCCAGATTAATATGCACTGTAAAAGTCTTGTTCATTGTTATTTTGTGTTAACTAATGCAGTCAATTGCAAACAAATGCAATCGTATTGTATTAGTAAGTATTACCGGTAACACTTTACATAAAGGTTCGATTCATTAGTTAATGCATTAGGTATCATGAACAAACAATTAACAATATATTGTTACCATCATTTACTACATTTAATCTTTTTTTGATGTAAGTTAATAAAAATAAAATTTTCATTGTTAGTTCATAGTGCATTAACTAAAGTTAACATATAAAAAATGTTATTTAAAAAAAAAAAACATTGACTATTGAAATTAACATTAACTAAGATTAACAAATGTTAAAAAGTATTGTGCATTGTTAGTTCATGTTAACTAATGTTGTTGGCTTATGTAACAAATCAAACCTTATAGATATATCTTTCTGTTTTACCCATTTTTCAAAATCCCAAAACTTTTCAATGTGATCTCAGACATTTGGATGCCACTTTGGATTCACCAAAAATAATTAATCACTTTTAAACCTATTCTAAATTACTTAGACACAATAGCAACATTCAAAGTTCTATAAATTAACTCAAACATCTTTGAATTCAGTGCTTGCACCATAACAGAAATCTCACCAGGACTCAATGCACATTCACAAGTATCTTCCATTCACAAGTATCAGTCACATGTCCTGCTTGATGAAAACGATTGCCATCAAGTAATTTCACAGAACATCAGAGGAGCACCAAAATCTCAGATCATTCTCAACCAGATGCTTATTTTAGGACCAAAAATGCTACAGGGCCATCAAAGAGACAGAGAGAATGTAAACTAGCACCAGCTTGCATGATTATGGCTTCTCATTAGAGCTTGCTGACAATCGGGCACAGAAGTGCAATTAATGGCTTTTCAATCACTTCTACAGTGCACACCTCCACAAGAGTTATAAGATTGCAAACTACACAAAGGATGTGTTCGTCGTTTGCTGTCCACAGCAACTAAACCTCAAGGGAAGCCCATGGCAGCAAGGTGCCTTAATCCATCTGTCTCAATCAGGACCAAAAATTCAGTCCCTGACACAGAGGAGGAAGCCCGCCAGCACTGGCGTAAGAGTTAACAGGAGGCACCAAAAGTTCCCCACCAAGCAGCAAGAGCCAGAACAAGGATCTGAGAAAAGCAGAGAATTACATTATGTCATGAAATACAAGCTTTATCACATTTTGCACACTCATTAAAGGAGAATCATCAGATGACAGCTGAATTTTGAGAAATATAAAATGTGAGCACTGCCGATGGAATCTACCTCTGTCCAGTGTTTTTATACAAGCAGTATGTATATTCTGCTATGTGGGTCCTCTAAATGAATTTCCAAATCTAACTTTTACATTTTGATTTCTTAATTAAATGCTTTAACATGTTAACTACAAAATAATTATTAAATTAATAGCAAATTATTAACATTGAATTGTGGAATATATTCACAGCCGTATTTTTTTATTTCTTATACAGCCGAATACCGCTTTAGTATTGATTACAAATGATCAGATGCTGGTATCGCACCAAAGTGTTTGGTGTTGATCTATGTGATGTGTTGCTTGTTGGTGATAAAGTAACTCACCTAAGCGACTACTCTTGGTGGTGTTCAGAGAGGGGATCTCATGAGGGAGGAGGCAGTCGCTGCAGAAGTCAGAGCAAGCGGGGCAGATGAGCTGCCCGCTATAGACCCACCCATTCATCCGTACACTCACGCTGATCACCTGACCAGCACGAACACATGGATAAGACTTGTTCTGCACCCACACCAACAAAGTCTGGGCTGTACAAGACACCTACAACACAAATCGCAAAGCTTCAGTACACACACTGTACAATTAATGAACAAAGGCACTACTGAGTTTTGGTGAATAAGAAGTATAAATAAATAAACTAGGGTGTTGTTCGGAGTGGTTTCAAGGAGGTTATTTAATGGTCCAAGTCAACCCCAAGTTTCTATGATATTCTGTTCCTAAATATGGCTTGTGTCCCTTCTTTAATGCTTTGTTCAAATCCTT
This sequence comes from Xyrauchen texanus, assembly GCF_025860055.1. Taxonomy (NCBI): domain Eukaryota; kingdom Metazoa; phylum Chordata; class Actinopteri; order Cypriniformes; family Catostomidae; genus Xyrauchen; species Xyrauchen texanus. Next base: position 35,892,840 of record NC_068289.1, on the reverse strand, counting down.
AACCCTAAGTATGAGCAATAGTAATATTGATACTTGCCTAAGCAAGCACAAATAAAATAAAAATTATATAAAACAAAACAAAATATAGCTGCAAGCAGCAATTACGGGGCCAAGCACCAAAATGGCGACCACTACACAACCCAAAGATCTCATAGAGAAAGCATAGATAATACTGCCCCCAGACGGATTTGAATCCACAACTTTCCATTCCACAGTTCAGTGTGCTATCCACTGCACCACATGGCCAGTCAACAAAGGGAGATACCAAGATTAGAGGAAGCACAGCCAAGCACAGGATTTACCATGATCAAATCATCATTTGATTGGAAAAAGCCCAGCCAAGCCCATTTTGTAAGCACAATACAAAAATCTCCAGAGCTACACATTTCTAATAGATGACTTGCTGAGATAGGTATCGAACCAGATACCCTCCATTTGACATTTCATGGCTCCAACCACTGCTCCACTCAGTCACCACGATCAAATTTGTATTGATGTAACTAAGCAAAGGTTTGGATTTGAACACACAACCCTTGAAACAATAAAACAGTGCTTTAACACACTGCCTACAAAAAGACAAAGAGACTTCATGAAGTTTAAGTCAGCAGTCAAGTGTAGGTTATCTTTTGAACTATAGGTGGCGCTATCTTCAAACTGCTTGAGTATCATCAGGACATGGTAAATGGTCTGCACTTATATAGCGCTTTTTTAACCTTAGAGGTTACCAAAGCGCTTTAAACTGTTTCCCAATCACCCATTCACACACACACACTCATACATCTATGGTGGCAGAGCTGCCATGCAAGGCGCTAGACTCCCATTGGGAGCAACTTGGGGTTCAGTGTCTTGCCCAAGGACACTCCGGCATGTGTTGTGTGGGCCGGGAATCGAACCACCAACCCTGCGATTGGCAGCTGACCCGCTCTACCAACTGAGCCACAGCCGACATTATGTTGATAATGCATACCATTTTCTTTGAAATATGACAATGTATTTAAAAGATATATGCTTTTTCATAACTGTCAATATGGTGGAGAGGCAGTATTGCAGATATGGGGAAAATTGATATCGTTGAAATCCACATGGCCCAAGGAATCCATTGTCACCAACCCCGTAATTTTTGAACATATGGTTCAAAAGTTACAGGCAAAAACAGAAATTTTCTCAATTTCTTGACTCATAAGTGGCGCTGCAAACAAATTTTGCATGGTCCTCATGAAGCATACCTAGTTGTGTTTCAATACGACAAACCGTTGCCGAGATATAGCCCCATATCCGGTTTAACACCAACCTCATTAACATTGTGATGCCGTAACTTAAAAAAAAAAAAAAAGGCAAAAATCGAAATGCTAATGTATTCAATCTGTGTGGCTCATTCTGGATATTATTCTGAGACCTTTCTTGGCAGATTTGGGTAAAGTGTGAAGGAATAGTAGTAAGAAAAACAATAAACATCATAATCCAAGATGGCAGCTACTGTAATGGGAGGGTTTTTTTAATCATCAGGAGGAGAGTAATCAGATGCAAAAAGAACTTCGTTTCTAGACCAAACAGTTCAAAAGATATTCACTTTTCATTTGTGCATATTTGACATGGTGGTGCAACGGAGTATGTCTGAGAGACCCCAAATTTGATACGGAGGCTATTCATGACCACCACTATCAACGCGCCAATTTTCAGCATTTTCCTATGTACGGTTCATAGGGTTGCCATTGACCCCCAGCCAGAATAATAATAATAATAATAATAATAATACTAACGGATACAATAGGTGCCTATGCACCTTTGGCGTACTTGGCTCTTAATAATAATAATAATAATAATAATAATTATAATTACACTAACGAAAACAAAAAATACAATAAGGAATAACATTTTATCACAGTTCAACATCATTACCTTATAGCAACCACTGCCCCAGTCAGGATAGGTCATGCGCTTTGTGCACTGTTCCATTACAAACGCCGACTTCTGGTACAGACACACTGACCCTGGGCCGTACTCTTCCGCCCCATAGTTCCTCCACGTTGCTGAAAATGGAAAACAGAATAACCTCAACATTGGTGGAATGGAAGCAGAGTTCACAACCAAAAAAAAAAAAACACACATTCTGATTCTAAAAAAAGAAAGTTTGGTGGGGAAGTTCCTCCTCACCTGGCTGGTTTTCCTGTACCCTGCAGTAAGAGCTGCGCTGGTACTGGCCACCCACATGCCAGCTAAACTCCTGACTAAATGGACAGTAGTCTGCGATCTCCACGGCCCCTCCATATGCTGATAAATCTTCCTCAGGTACACCAGGGATACGGTCAAAGTACTACAGGATGGAGAGGGTTAATCATATTAAAACTGATTTAATCAACCTTACTTAACAACCAGACAATATTCTACATTTGTTAATGCAGTTGAATCTACCACCAACACTCCAGTTTTATTTAACAGGCAGATATTTTGCAAAACTATACTAATGTGAAGATGGAGGAGAGCTTTGCTTGAAGTGGTGTTCCATTTTTTTTTAATTTCAAGGAACAGAGCACATTATGTCTACAGTAATTCCCAAAGATTAACCTGTAAACCTGGTGCAACATTTGTGATTTGTGCTTTAACCTGGTACTCCTGAGGAAGTGCATGAGGAAATTTCTGCAGGTTGCACACGGCCACTGCCAGCTGATCCTGCCTGCAGGTGAGCTGCAGAGGTGCGCTCCTCACAGAATCACAGTACGGGCTCAGTGTTGACCTCCTGTTTCAAAAACACATTTCTTGACAGAACCCCACCAGGATCAAGCCTATCAAGCCTTTAAAATAGCCATTTCTCTGAATAATACACAATAAAACAGTGGAGGCCAACTGCATTCAAGATGTGAAAATAATGAACTGCTGTAGATGTACAGCATTAATAATCTGATGAAGTCTACTTAGAAAAACAAACCAGTTTCAGCAAAGCTTACGCATGCCGATGTTGGTCTATCCAGAATTTACAGCTTTTCATCACAAAGTCGCAGCCCAAACCTCTTCCCCACTCCAGATTCTCTGCCATACTGTAATTGGCTCTGTACCACCTAAACAAAGATACATCATCAATAAGAGAGACTTACAATTTTAGCATATCTTACATTACTAAATGAGTGCTTTTGTGACTAAAGTACTATATTAAAGGGACAGTTCCCCAAAAATGAAAATTCTTTCATCATTTACTCATCCTCATGCCATCCCAGATGTGTATGACATTCTTTCTTCTGCTGAACACAAACAAAGACTTCTAGAAGAATATCTCAGCTCTGTAGGCAGGGGCCAGGGGTGGCCATGACCACCTTGGACCCTATTGGCGTTTTGGTAATTTTTTGTCTTGGACACAGTTTAATTAGTCTTTCTTCACAAACCAAGAAGAAGAAGAGTGCTTAGGAAAGCTGTTTGAAAGTGTAGATTTATAGTAAAAAAATTATATATTTATCTGTTTCTCACCCACACCTATTATGTCACTTCAGAAGACATGGCTTTAACCACTGGAGTTTTATGGATTACTTTTATGCTGACTTTATATGCTTTTTGGAGCTTCAAACATCTGACCACCATTCACTTGCATTGTATGGACCAACAGAGCTGAAATATTCTTCTAAAAATCTTTGTATGTGTTCAGCAGAAGAAAGAAAGTCATACACATCTGGGATGGCATTAGGGTGAAAATGATGATATTTTGGGGTGAACTTTTCCTTTAATTTAGATATGACTGCTCACACGTTAGTAAATAATTTACATAATTATTATATGTAAACTGCAGTACCAAGAAACAGCAGATCTCTTACCCTGTATCCTCCATTATAGCCAAAGTAATTCTGGAAAATACTCTGTTCTGTGTATGCGATCCAGTCATTGCCTCATTCTGATAAAAGAATATTATGTTAAAAAAAATATTTAAATAAATAAAAACAAAAACATTCAAAATAATGAAAAAATACAAAAAAAAAAAAAAAAGAAAATGGTACTAACTTTGCAATTAATTTTGGTGACACTAATAGTGCATAAATGGCATATTTCAGCCTTAAGGTGCCAGTGAGTGTCACTCCAGAGAATGTTGTGTCAGTACCTCAAACAGACGCTTTTCCCAGTGGTTAAATTCTGTACCAGCACCTCCCTGGTTCTCCAGTTCCATACCCTCTAGAATGGGGCAATTGAAATGTCTCCTGGCTTCCTCCTGATATAACATTCAAAACATATCAATAAGCTCCCCTAATGCTTTATGAGCACTGATGAAATGTGGTCAATAATATTGTGTATACCCAAAAATGAAAATTCTGTCATGATTTTCACACGCTCATGCTGTTCCAAACCCATATGACTTAATTTCAACTGTAGAACACAACAGGAGATGTAAGGCAGAATATAAGGGACTGACAGCCTCACTAACCAATTACTTCATGGAAAAATCTCCAATGAAAGTGAATAGTGACTGAGAATAATATTTTGCCTTAATTTCATTTTGTGTTACTAGGAAGAAAGTCATACGGATTGAAATGACATGAGGGTGAGTAAATGATGACAGAATTTTCATTTTTGATTGAACTACCCCTTTAAGAAAATAAACCCTAACTCACCACAACACGTGGAGTGACCAGAAGATGGACATTGTGTCGCACCATGTGGCCGCCACGGATGTCCCACAGTCGAGTTGCTCTTTTAATGACTTTATCACTCCACTGATATAACCCTAAACTGAGAGATATATGCAAAAAACAAAAGTTTTTGGGATCAAAAACCATGTTTACTATCAGTTGTGACACTCAATTTGTCCTGTTCATACAACAGTTTACAGAAGCAGCTCGAATATTGTCCGTATGAACGAATAGCCAAAGTAAAGCCCCTTTTACTCACGATAGCCATGAATAACGTCTAAAACCATCGAGACAGTGACAGTAAATATAAAAAATGTCAACTTCCTTAACACTGCAATTGTCTTATTGACAAGTCTTATTTCAATTGACATGTGTTTTAATAAACAAGTCCAATTGAGGCATGAGATCAGCTGTCAAATCTGCTGTATTACAGTTTTTCCTCAATCGCTTTGGCTCATTTTCTTAACATTCTCTAAACTGTAAGTGCAATTGTCACAACTGTTTATATCTATTAATGACCTACTTACATTATTGTTGAGAACATCAGTTCATTAAAAGGTCATTAATAAAGATCTATATACAGGCTACTGAATGTTTGTTGAAACACTGTTTACTAGCTATAGCAAGTCAGTCGATAAGCTGATATTTTGCTGCTGTTATACTGTACAGGCTACTGAAAACCTACTGAATGTTTGTTGAAACACTGTTTACTAGCTATAGCAAGCCAGTTGATAAGTCATTATAGTCAGTTAAATATCTACTTGGGACAATCCAAATAAAGTGTTACCTACTTTTTTTATTGACACTGACTGCTTACTGTACTATACAAGAATGTCAGTTTTGTCTAGCAGAATGCTATTGTGTATCACACTGAGCTTTTTAGATACTTATATCAACAGTATGTAAAATTGTACTAGGAAAAGTCAATACTTTACAATACTGTAGTAAACAGAAAAAGGATATAGACATTTGTATGTATACAGTAAATGTATTTTTGTAGCAATGTGTTACATGTAAACAGAAAGTTCACATTTGCATGTCCATTTTTATACATTTCTTATATGTAAAATCATATATAATGAACAGAAAATTACCACAAAATGACATCCATGCAAACAAAAACTTTAAAAAAAACCCCCAGTAACAATGAAAAAAACCAGCGGTAGTTCTGTAAAAAACTATAAATTGTACCTCCTCACAGTACGTAAAACTACAAGCTCTTGTTGGTCTGGCCAGAGATTTAGCAGAAATCACACACACTCCATGTCATAGATATTTATGGAACCTACATGCAAGTCTGACAGATTTTGATAATTGAATGGATCACTTTGCATGTGATGGCTCACACGATGAAAGAATGTTTAGAAATTGTGAAGAGTATGACAATTTCACTGAGAATCAACTCATCGGTTTTGATCAGCAAGCCATGTGCATTTAGTTATTGTGCAAATTGTAGACGATTGTACTTACTCTTTTGCACACAAGTACAAAAACACATGCAATTTGCTTAAATGAATAAGAAATTCAAATCTGGTGTGAACAACAATCTAATTTGTTATGAAAAAATTATTCTCATTCGAGAATTGAGCCAAAGTGATTGAGAACAACTGTAACTTAGCCAACAATATAAATAATAAAGGTCCATTAATATATACAGGTAAAACTCGAAAAATTAGAATATCGTGCAAAAGTTCATTAATTTCAGTAATTCAACTTAAAAGGTGAAACTAATACATTATATAGACTCATTACAAGCAAAATAAGATATTTCAAGCCTTTATTTGATATAATTTTGATGATTATGGCTTACAGCTTATGAAAACCCCAAATTCAGAATCTCAGAAAATTAGAATATTGTGAAAAGGTTCAGTATTGTAGGCTCAAAGTGTCACACTCTAATCAGCTAAACACCTGCAAAGGGTTCCTGAGCCTTTAAATGGTCTCTCAGTCTGGTTCAGTTGAATTCACAATCATGGGGAAGACTGCTGACCTGACAGTTGTGCAGAAAACCATCATTGACACCCTCCACAAGGAGGGAAAGCCTCAAAAGGTAATTGCAAAAGAAGTTGGATGTTCTCAAAGTGCTGTATCAAAGCACATTAATAGAAAGTTAAGTGGAAGGGAAAAGTGTGGAAGAAAAAGGTGCACAAGCAGCAGGGATGACCGTAGCCTGGAGAGGATTGTCAGGAAAAGGCCATTCAAATGTGTGGGGAGCTTCACAAGGAGTGGACTGAGGCTGGAGTTACTGCATCAAGAGCCACCACACACAGACGGGTCCTGGACATGGGCTTCAAATGTCAAACGTCTTACCTGGGCTAAAGAAAAAAAGAACTGGTCTGTTGCTCAGTGGTCCAAAGTCCTCTTTTCTGATGAGAGCAAATTTTGCATCTCATTTGGAAACCAAGGTCCCAGAGTCTGAAGGAAGAATGGAGAGGCACACAATCCAAGATGCTTGAAGTCCAGTGTGAAGTTTCCACAGTCTGTGTTGGTTTGGGGAGCCATGTCATCGGCTGGTGTTGGTCCACTGTGCTTTATTAAGTCCAGAGTCAACACAGCCGCCTACCGGGACATTTTAGAGCACTTCATGCTTCCTTCAGCAGACAAGCTTTATGGAGATGCTGACTTCATTTTCCAGCAGGACTTGGCACCTGCCCACACTGCCAAAAGTACCAAAACCTGGTTCAATGACCATGGTATTACTGTGCTTGATTGGCCAGCAAACTCGCTTGACCTGAACCCCATAGAGAATCTATGGGGCATTGCCAAGAGAAAGATGAGAGACATGAGACCAAACAATGCAGAAGAGCTGAAGGCCACTATTGAAGCATCTTGGTCTTCCATAACACCTCAGCAGTGCCACAGGCTGATAGCATCCATGCCACGCCGCATTGAGGCAGTAATTAATGCAAAAGGGGCCCAAACCAAGTACTGAGTACATATGCATGATTATACTTTTCAGAGGGCCGACATTTCTGTATTTAAAATCCTTTTTTTTTTATTGATTTCATGTAATATGCTAATTTTCTGAGATTCTGAATTTGGGGTTTTCATAAGCTATAAGCCATAATCATCATAATTATATCAAATAAAGGCTTGAAATATCTTACTTTGCTTGTAATGAGTCTATATAATATATTAGTTTCACCTTTTAAGTTGAATTACTGAAATTAATGAACTTTTGCACGATATTCTAATTTTTCGAGTTTCACCTGTATATATATATATATATATATATATAATAAAGGTCCATTAATTATATATATATATATATATATATAAATAAAACACATTTATGTATAATATAAGGGATGGGCATTTCAAGTAATTTTGTAGTCTGGTAATCGATTACATGAAATTAATATTCAACTTTTTCTTATGAAAAAAATGAGCACTATTAAAAACAAAAACAAAAAACACATTTGCACTTACACATAGAACCACACATTGTAAATCTTCTTAAGTGATACAATAACATAAAATATTTTGTTATAACTGCAAGATTAAGGTGAAAAAATCTGTTTCATTGTTGCCCATGGCAGGAAAAGGCACAAAGGAAAATCAAATTGCAATATTCGAGTAGTGTTTTTACTAGTCTAATAGTTTAAGCGGAACGAGAACTCATTAAATTGATTATTCATGCACATCCCTATACAGTATATGCATGTTTTATCATATTTCCAAAATAAAAATGAATTTACAAACATATCTGCCCTTTACCTTTCATTGTAAGCAGGTAGACCGCTTGCAGAACGTGGTGTCAAAGGTTTGCCATCATCATCATGGTAAAAGGCAAAGAGCCCTGCAGAAAAACCCTGAGATACAGAACAAAGAAATAAGATTATATTACACAGTTGGACTGGGTAAAAATACAGATTTTCTGATTGTGAAATCGATTCTTAAATCCCAAGATCAATCTTTTACTATATGCGACCCTCTACAGTCATCACTCGCATACGAGATAAAATTTTGCACTATGCGAAAAATGTCTGTCATTAGCAACTGGCTGGTAAATGTATTTAAATCACCAGTGATAGAGTAGTATAGTGGAGAAGAAGTTCAGCACCATTTCACAGCATGTTGAGAGATAAAGTTTGATTTAACTTGTTCTGTGTAATGTGTGTCCAAAGAGGAGATCCATGCAATCCATTTGTTATTAAATAATTTCTCTTTTAATACTATTTCTGTTCTTTACAGTAAATGTTTGATAAAAAAAACTACAAAACATAAACATATTCTGATCACGAAAATCCACTTGAATCCTCTCTTAATACTATACGCTAATTTACAGATGTTCTTTACAGAACTTAAAGAGACAGTACCAATTTTTATTGTTCTACAAACAATGCAAATACTTGTAAATAGTATAAATTACGATTTAAACAATAAACATGTAACAAAATAGAATAAATACAATATAATATCATATTTATTGATGGAATACATGGACTTGTACATTTTAAAAAAAGCTCAAATGTGACCAAAATGAATATGTATATAATTTGTCAAATGAATATTTTTCATAATGTACCAATTTAGAAAGTCCCCTGTATAATTAACAGCATTAGCTGGGAAAGAATGTCTTTGTAAGCAAAATGGAAATTAGCCTATAACTGAAATATACCCATATGAATCAAAATTGGAATAGAATGGAGAGCTTGTGAATCAGAATCTAATCTATTTAGAAAATCCGGATCAATATCCAGCCATAATAAACAGTTTTCAAGTTGTTACACCAATCATAAGACAAATTATTTGTTGGGTTTAATATAATTACCAGAGCATGTATGATCTCGTGTTTGACTGTGGACAGCATCCCTTCAAACTCCTGAGCTTGAGTGGTGATCATATTGGGACATAGATTGGCATATCCAGCAATAGGTCTATATGAAGAAATTCTGTCATTAGTATTGGCAGCACACAGGTAACAGTGTAAAGCCGAATCAATCTAAACACCCATCTATGTTGCCATTTCATCCGTTATTGTTGCTACCTGTCTAGTTCAGACTCCAGCTGGCAGTACGCTGCATAGGCCACAATGTTCTCTTGTCCACAACGCTCCGTGGTCATTGCACTCACATACAGCACAAAATCTGCCCTTTCCACCCCCTCACCGTCAGGTGGGCCGGTAGGGCCACAGGACTTCCCTGACTCACTGCATACCCTGCATTGCTAAAGAAGAAGAATTCATTACAATGTTCAAACATTCTCATATAATAAAAAATACCTGAATCTTTACATTTTTTTAAGAAATTATTTGTAGTGCCCTCGCTTGCTAAATTGGTTTCCAGGGTATTATAATATGGTTGCTAATAACAAGTGGCAAAACATATGTGGAATAGTCATCACACTAAGCTACAAAAGCAAAAATATGAGAAACAAAATCATGACGTGTCTTGACGTTTTTGTACATGATGCTGAAAACACAACTCTTGGTGCTGTTAGGGATAAATGTCTAAATAATCCCACTGTCATAGCAACAAAATATATATTTAACTTATGTCACAATGGGTCTCACCTGTAAATGTTGTTCAGGTACAATAACTGGCCCACACTTGGTGATGTCTGCACATGGTCCCTGACAGTAGCGATGGGGGTCATCTCTTTTTCTAAGGTACTGATTTGTTGCACATTGTCTACATATATATATATATATAAGGAAAAAACACATAAGATTAAGACCCAAAATGCTTCCAGAAGTGCAGACATTACTGTAAATTTAGGACGATTAGCTCTGTTCAACAATATAAGCTCAGAAGGGAATTACCTGCTCAGTAATACTGGACCTGACTGCTTACGAACCCTGAAGGCCTTCTGGAGATAATCAATAGCCTGGGGGAGGAGCTTGTCCTAGACAAAGAAGATGGATTAGGAGAAGAAAACTCATTCTATGATTTAACAAATTACGTGTATTATTTGGAATCAACTTTGCATATTGATTCAATCTTAAAATCTGACAGCATAAGTCAAAACATACCTTCACAAGACTGCTTTTGTCTTCATTTAACCTATTAAAGATATTGTGAAGTCAAATGTATAATCATGGAAATGCGGCACAACTGCTCAGCGTCACATATTAACAAATAACTAACCCATCCAAGCTGGAGTCGTACTCTATCTGGATCTTTAACTGTTGTTCAGTGCTTCTTTTGTTCAATCTGTCTGGCCTCAGTAACACTTTATGTATCACCTGGAAGTGCAATAAGTAGAGATTATTATTAGTACAGGTAAATAAACATGTTTTATTGATCATTTAAAAAGGATCATGACATGCCTTTTTTTTATTATTATTTTAATATGTTCCTTGAGTTTCACTTATAATATTAGTAACATTTTTGGTTCAAATAACACTCATATATTTGTAAAGCGTGATATTTGCCACCCTCATTCTGAGCCTCTGTCCGAAACGCTGGGTTTTGGTGCTGCTTCTCCTTTAAGACATGACAGTAAATGCCTATGAGAGCCAAGATTTATTGAGATCGGCTCTCTGCTCTTGACTGACCTGCACTTTTTTTTGCCAACCCTCTGCTCACTGCTACTGGGCAGGGCTATGGATGTGATAACGTTAATTAGGCATTGATGTGTCTAACCGAGGCGGCTAGATGCAAATGTCTACCACAGTTTGACAACACAAGGGGTTTTAAAGGATTAGTTCACCCAAAAATTACAATTCTCTCATGATTTACTCACCTTTAAGCCAACCCAGATGTGTACATCTTTCCGTCTTCAGCAGAATCAAAATCAAGATTTTTATAAGCACATTTTAGCTCTGTATGTCTATACAATGAATCTAAATGGGTGCCATGACGCTGCTGGCTGTTTGATGGTCCAAAAGGCATATTTTGGCAACATAAAAGTAATCCATATGACTCTTTTTCTAAAGCAAAACCATAGGTTTGTGTAAGAAGCAAACTTATAATTAAAACATTTTTAGCTAGATATCATTACTTCCTGCCAGCGCTGTTTTCCTGTTTGAAATAACCTAACACTCACATGACGTTTGTTCCTCTGTTGTATACAAGCGCATGCTTCCATCTTCTTATGTGAACATGCCATCACGCTTACATCATATGACAGTTCCATGATGTAGCAGGATGTTTTTTTAAAAGTTAAAGTTTTAATTATCAATTTATTTTTACATAAACCTATCGATTTGCTTCAGAAGATATTAATTGATTGACAGGAGTCATGTGTAGTATTGTATGCTGCCTAAACATGCCTTTTGGACCATCAAACAGCTGGCACCCATTCAGCTTCATTGTATGATCAAAACAAATTTCAGTTTTGCTGAAGACGTAAAGACATACACATCTGGGATGGCTTAAAGGTGAGTCAATAATGAGAGAATTTTCATTTTTGGGTGAACTATCCCTTTAAAATACAGTTCCAATCAACTTGAATGAGGATAGACCGAAATCTCCAAAATGGTTGGTCAAGATTACAATCATAAAACATTTTAAATCAGCAGTAAAATTTGACAACAATGGTTTCATATATTGTACTTCTTTAGCTCAGATCACGCTAAAAAAAACAGCTATTTTCCAAGCTGATGTAGCTAATGCACGTTCTAGAGTTGATTGATAGGGGAAGGCTGCGTCAGAAACCAGGAAAATGCTGCCTTCGGAGGCTGTATCCACCTTATTTTGCAATGCCGAAGTAAGCAGCAGCTGCATTTCTGGCAAATGTGAGAAAGTTCCACTGGCATTGATCGCAGTGTAAATAACTAGAATGTTATAATACCAGAGTTAGTGATTTGGCCTTATAAACTATTATACAACTACAGGATGTACAGCAGAATAATGGCCTGATGTCGGATAATTTTCTAACTTCAGTCTTTATAGTAAAAAAGTTAAGTAAATCATTTACTTGTTGCTGTGCGTTGTATTGAAGAGATGGTAATAAAATCTGCATCTTTCTTTACAAGATTGTGACAATGTCTTTCTAGTCTCGATGCACACCTCCATTCATATGTACCTGCATAACCTCCAATGATGCCTTTATTTATTTATTTCCAAATTCTATGTTTCATAAGCCATGCTGAATGTGAGAACAGCATGTCTGTTTACTATACACCGCTAAGAAAGAGAGAATGCTCTCTGACAAGAATGGAGAGTAAAATGAGTTTATTATTTTGCCATGATGAAACAAGATGCTGTTTTGGTGCATACAAAAGTTGAAGCAACCTATTTACTGCATTTTTTGTCTCTCTGCTGGTTGTGTAAAGTTTGTGGAGGTCTGCCTGATTTCATTCATTCTGCCAGTGCAACAGTGTGTGATTAAACACTGGCAAAATGCGATAAATGGTAAAGCTATATGCAAGGTTATGAAAATCGAAATTAATGATAATAATATGTTGACATTTATTGCCAGCCTGTAATATAGAGCAGCATAACGTTGTATTTTTGTATCGCTAAAACAGCTGGAAGTGGCTTATACCGGAAGTGGTCCACATTCAATGTTGCTAATGGAGGCCTAGATTTGCTGAAAAATAAGTTGGATATGGAGGCAGAATGAAAATAAGGTGCTTTTCAAACTGTTCGGAGACCATTCATTCAAAACAGCTGTCAGTAAGGCATTAACAGATTAGGCAGCAAGTCCGCTGCCTACGTTTTCAGATCCAGCCGATATCTGTATCTAAAAGGTGATTGGCTCTTTCACCTGTAAGGCGAGACTTCCGTTTCTACATCCGCCACATTGGGTGTTTCAATTTTCCTCATTCGTTTTAATACAAGTGCTCTGTCTCGGGCTAAATAGTCTCTGACCCAGCATAACCAGCGTTCTGTCTTATACTACTGGATATGCTGTTTATTCGCCAAAACAGTCATAGATTCTGGTCCAAATCCAATATGATCACTAAATCAGAGACATCAGCTGAGCAACGGGTGACCAGGTACTGTCGCTTTAAATAAATGTAAAATGACAAGCAAAACACAAATACGAGTGACTGACCTCAGTGTGCTGGGGCACTTTATGGTTACAGGTGTGCGAGTGTGCGCCGGTGTTGATGATGATGATGATAAAGATGAAGGTGATGATGTTAAAGAGTAAAGCAGCTCTAACTGATCCGGCCTGCTGCCATCCTGACGCCATCATTCACCCCGTGACTTTAACATGCATATCTCCGTCCTGTCATGCTGCAGAAATCCTCTCGAAACAGCAGAAATTGTAAATATTTAACGCGGGGCTGTCAAATCAGCTGTTCATTAAACCGGCTTTACCCATAAACCCAGGCAGTGTGATCGCAGACACAATGAGACAACGTGTCAAAATAAAAGCCCTCATCCCTTAAAAATAAGACAAATATTTGTAACAATGTACATTATTATTAACAATGTAAAATGTAATTATTATCATCAGTTTTTTTTATCATATTATTTTAAAAAACTGTTATATTATTCATTACAGAATAATATTCTACATACTATAAATAACCTTTACTCCATACTACTAATAATATTTTTGCAATATGCCGAAAGTATAATCTAAACAGTACAATTTTCTGTATGCATACAATCTCTGGATGACCTACTATAGTCAAAGCATTAAACTTGGCCTTCGTTTTTCAGTATGACCAGAAGCAACACCCACCGCTTCAAAAAAATGAAAGTTTTACTTTTATAAAGTACACACAGAATACTACTCATAAAATGTTTCCAGTTTGCAGCATGTATTGCATTATTGCATACTGTGCAAAGTATGCACATTTTTCTGCATGTACAGAATACTCAGATAAGTAATGTGCTTGACTTAACCTTATATTTCAAGTGTGATAAATGCACCGGAAGTAGTATTTTTAGACCAGACTGCTAAAACTTCAGAGATTTGTACACAAAATTGGACAGAAAATGCAATATAACCATTTTCATTTCCAAAATGATAACTGGACACCACTCCAGTCATGTGATAATTAGAGATGTGCACTAATAATCGACTAATCCAAGAACTCATTCATCACCAAGTAATTGACTATTTAAAAACACGACTCGAATATTGGGAAATGATTTTCATTTGCACATTTATCTCCCATTGGATATGCTGAATATACTGTAATTTCTCTCTGAATTTCTCAACAAACTTCATAATTACAATTATTTTATAATTGTATATTACTTTATAATTAATGGTAACATTTGTAAACAACACACTAAACACATTTCACGGACGTGTTATCCCTGATATTTTTAACATACATTTAAATTTATCAGTAATTGATTACTCATTATTTGTGGGTTAGATTACTCAATAATGCTGACCTTGCTGACAATCCTTGCTGATAACCATGTAGCAGTATACTGTTTCACAAAATACTGTGCAGTATACTAGTTTTTGATTCTGAACACAGCCAGCATTTATAGTGCATTCTAAATGCAATGCATTCTGTATTATACACTCTCAAAGGAAGGGGAGCTCCCCTGACAATATTCATGTTGTTGTCAGTAAACTCAAGAGCTTGTTTTTATTTTTGTTTGGAATTACAGACAATAAAAGGAAAGAATACTACTTCAAATCAGTGAGCCAAACATACAAATGGTTTACTAGAAGAGTACACAAAATCACTTTTAATTACAAAATCATCTACAGAATGCCATGTTTTGGTCCCTTTGTTAAATTAAGAAAAGAAAATAGATAATATTCTATATACTTTCTAAAGAGCAGCAAACATATTTGTTTCAAAGAAGAATTGTCTTTGATCAGGCTGTGTCAGATATGTTGTAAGCCATAGAGCTTCCAGTGTAGAGCCATGAGAAGCAGCCCAGTGTCCACACAGGAAACACGTTTCTGTAATTGGTGTAGCTGATGGCAAAGCTTTAATTGAACACTCCAGAAATGTTCTCGTGAATAGAGGAAAAGAAAAAACAGCAAGAGTCCAGTAGAGGTATCAAAAATCAATCAACTACAAGACACTGGTGCTGATGTTACCTGAAAGCCATCAGCCCCAGCAAAGCCCAGCAGGTGTTGTCGATCTGGGAGTTCTTGCTCTGAACATAGAGTCTCTGCTCACATGATTCTAATTCCTCCCCCCAGGCTCAATCCTCCATTTGCTTTGACAGCGAGAAGTCACTGGCACACTTCACCTCCACACAAACAGACCTGCAGCCTGGGAGTGGGATGATTGTGTTACAAAAATTGAAAGTTTAGTAAAGTTATAATTAGGGATTAAAAATTGTTCAAGCAATGAAATGAAATGAACTAAATATTTAGCAGAAAGTAATTGAAAACGGGAACGAAATGCCTTTCAATTGTTCCGGAATAAAAAGGATATGTTGTAATGCTAGTAACCGGTTAATAACCAGTTAAGACCAGCAAGACAAAATGCAACCCACACAACCTACGGCCGCTTTGCACTTCAACACCTGCTCCACTCTCGTTCTCAGTTGGACTCTGGAACTGCCAGTCTGCTGTGAACAAAGCTGCCTTCATCCCAGCTTTCGCCACACAGTCCACTCTCAGCATCCTGGCACTGACGGAGACATGGATACGTCCTGAGGATACAGCAACACCTGCTGCTCTCTCCAACAACTTGTCCTTCTCCCACACCCCTCGACATACTGGTAGGGGTGGGGGAACAGGTTTGCTCATTCATAATAACTGGACTTTTTCACCACAGGCTTCACTATGTAACAATACATCTTTTGAAATCCATGCCATTACTACAATGCAATCCACAAAATTACATGTTGTTGTCATCTATCGCCCCCCAGGTCAGCTGACAAGCTTTCTTGAGGAATTGGATGTCCTGCTGTCCTCCTTGCCAGAGGATGGCAGGCCACTTGTGGTTCTTGGCGATTTCAACATACACCAAGACAAGCCCCAGGCCATTGAACTGAATACATTTCTGGCCTCATTTGACTTGGAAAGACTACACACCACAGCAACTCACAGGTCGGGCAACCAGCTGGACCTCATTTTTACACGTAACTGTACCACCTCTAATATTCTTGTTACACCTTTACATGTCTCTGATCACTACTTTGTTCAATTCAACATGATTCTCCCATCCATTGTAAAACCGACTCCACCTTTGGTTTCCTTTCGCCGTAACCTCCGTTCCCTCTCACCCTCTCGCCTTTCCACTGATGTATCTGCCTCTCTTCCCACAATAAATGTATTTTCCATGCTTGATGTAAACACTGCCACAGACACACTTAGCTCTACTTTAACAACCTGTCTAGACAACATCAGTCCTCTCTCCTCTAGACCAGCACGGACTACACCACCCAGCCCCTGGCTGTCTGACGTCCTTCGTGAACATCGGACTGATCTCAGGGCAGCTGAGAGGAGATGCCGGAAATCTAAAGATCCAGCTGATCTAGGTAAATATCAGCTTCTGCTTGCAACTTTTTCAAATAACGTTAAAACTGCAAAAACTTCACATTACCAGACCAACATCAACAGCACCACAGACACTCGTAGCTTGTTTAGAACATTCAACACACTTCTCTGCCCTCCCCCTCCACCACCTGACACATCACTGACAGCAGATATATTCGCCACATTTTTTACTGATAAGTTTACAGCCATCAGCAATACATTCACTGCACCACACCCTGTCAAACACCTGGCTCCTGTATGCAACTCTTCTTTCCCTATGTTCTCTCCTTAAACTGACACTGAGGTCTCTAAACTCCTCCTCTCCAACCACCCCACAACCTGTTCCCTTGACCCCATTCCATCACACCTTCTCCAGGCCATCTCTCTGTCCATCCTACGGGCACTTACATACATAATTAACACATCCCTTCTTGCAGGCACTTTTCCCACTACATTTAAGCAGGCTCGAGTAACCCCACTGCTGAAAAAACCTGCACTTAACCCCACACAGATAGAACACTACAGACCAGTCTCTCTCATCCCATTCATGGCAAAAACTCTTGAAAGGGAAGTTTTCAATCAGATCTCTGCCTATCTCTCACAGAACAAGCTGCTGGATGACAATCAGTCAGGCTTCAAACGTGGACACTCCACTGAGTCGCTGAGACAGGCAAAAGCTGAATCCAGATCATCTGTTCTGCTGCCTTTGACACAGTCAACCATCAGATCCTACTCTCCACCCTCTCTAAACTGGGCATCACTGGAACTGTGCTTGACTGGTTCAACTCTTATCTCTCAGAAAGGTCCTTTGAGGTAGCCTGGAGAGGGGAGGTATTCAAGCCACACTAGTTACTTACTGGGGTACCTCAGGGATCAGTGCTTGGGCCACTTCTCTTCTCCATATACACAACATCACTGGGACCCATCATCCAGTCACATGGTTTCTCTTACCACTGCTACGCTGATGACACTCAACTCTACTTGTCTTTCCAGCCCAACGACACCACAGTGACCGCTTGAATCGCTGCCTGTCTGGCAGACATCTCAGCCTGGATGAAGGAACACCACCTTCAACTCAACCCAGCCAAGACCGAACTCCTTGTCTTTCCAGCCAACCCTGCTGTTGAACATAACATCACTGTGCAGCTGGGTCCAACTACAGTTTCACCTTCCAAAACGGTCAGAAATCTAGGGGTAACCATTGATGATGAGCTAAATTTCACAGACCACATTTCAAAGACTAGATTTTGTAGATTTACACTCTACAATATCAGGAAGATAAGACCCTTCCTCTCTGTACATGCCACACAACTGCTCGTTCAGTCCCTGGTCATAACTAAACTGGACTAAAGTAACGCTCTCATTGCAGGCCTTCCTAGTGCTATCAGACCTTTTCAAATGATCCAGAATGCAGCAGCACGTCTGGTCTTTAATGAACCTAAGAGAGCACATGTTACACCACTTTTTGTCTCTCTCCACTGGCTGCCGGTTCATGCACGTATTAAATTCAAGGCCCTGATGCTGGCATACAAAACCAACTCAATCCGGGAAGCTAACTCACTCTCTATCTTCAAAAAACGGCTAAAAACACATATTTTCCAAAAGCACTTAACCGGTCACTAAAACAAAAACAAAAAACAACAAAAAAAAAAATTATTTACATTCCTTGTTGCACTTAAATCTGTCTTGTATACTATTCTGATGATAGTGAAACTTTGTAATATGGCACTTTTTGTACCACTGTCTCACTAAGATGATTCGCTGATGTTTTTCCTCTTTTGTAAGTCACTTTGGATAAAAGCGTCTGCCAAATGAATAAATGTAAATGTAAATGTTAATTTTGTTATGGAACCAAAGTCCAAAGGGTTTAACACAGTAAATATTCTGAATTACACCACTTCCTGTTCCCCCACAAAAATTAGGCTTTTTTAATAGAACATAAGCATGTGCTTTGATTCTAAAGGAAATCACTAATCTTAAAACCAAGGTTTAAAAAAATACATACTTTTGCCCACATAATGTGATGTTCAGTCCAAACGCGCCAACGCATTGTGTATGTGCATGCATGTGAGAGAGAGACTTAGCCTATTGATTTTTAGGTGGCCAGATTTTTGAGGATATATTTAAAGGTGCACTCAGTAATATTTCATCTTGGACTAACACTGACACCTAGGGGCATAGTTGCAGCATCAGTTTCAGATGCCATTGTTGAAATTCACTATTCACAGTCAGACATTATTAATTTAATCCATGATTGTAAGTGTCTAATAACAAGGTGGTTACTGAGATTAAACAAGTAGTATTCGGCTGGTCATGTGATCCTAACATGGCCGCCCTCATGAGGGGAACCTCTTCATGTAGAATAAAACAACTTTTAGAAGGATACTGATGTGACTGGAGTCTTCATCTCATATGAGTACTCGTGATCTTCCTCATGATGTAACTTTAAAAATGAATGTCATTAACTGTTCTTTTATTTTGTTCTAACCAGTTACCATTTGGAAAGGTGGCCTCGGAATGCCAGAACCGGAACGAAAACATACTGTTCTTGCTCAGAATGAACTGAAATGAAAAACATTCCATTTTTAGACCCTGGCTATAAGTAATGAACAGCAATGGTATGAGATAAACATCAGTCAATGAACTAAGGTAAACTATTTCATGGCCAAAAAGTCTGACTTCAGCTGTCTGTAATGTTCTCAAAGTGTTCCACTTATTTGAGTTTCAATTATTCAGAGATAGTATTTTGGCATTTAGTGGAGTATTTTCTTATGTTAACAAAGGAAGAGGAAATGTGATGACAGGCAGAGCAGACAATATAGTCAGCATTCCTGAATAATCCAATCAGGAATATTTACTAATAATAAGTACTGTGGCCACACATATGGAATGATATTCCGGACATTATTCAAAAGGAATTGCAAATTGTATTTGCACTTTTTCTGTGTTAAAATACTCATTCCTATCCCAGCTTAATATGCAGAGACAACTATAAGCCATTTTAGTTATAGTTTCAAAATCAATAAGCACTGTCTTCATGTGGCAATATGAAAATTCCTTTGTTTATTTTGAGCAACCCACTCAGACCTGCCCCAACATTAGTTGGGGGTGGGACTATCAGTTTGTTTGACCAATGGCAGACGTGGGGCAAATTTAGAAAGCCGTTTTGAAAACGTTTATTTTTCCAATTACATTTGGTGGCACAAGTGGAGCAGAAATTACATACTGAACTTAGATTTTTTTAAATCTATTTTTATTTTTAAAACACTTTATAATACCTTTCAAGTCATTAACAAATGTATATAATACAGATCAGTTGTTCATAAATTACACATGTTCAATGCAGTTCGTAAAGCACTAAAATATGAATATTTTTGAAAATGTACACTCACCTAAAGGATTGTTAGGAACACCTGTTCAATTTCTCATTAATGCAATTATCTAATCAACCAATCACATGGCAGTTGCTTCAATGCATTTAGGGGTGTGGTCCTGGTCAAGACAATCTCCTGAACTCCAAACTGAATGTCAGAATGGGAAAGAAAGGTGATTTAAGTAATTTTGAGCGTGGCATGGTTGTTGGTGCCAGACGGGCCGGTCTGAGTATTTCACAATCTGCTCAGTTACTGGGATTTTCACGCACAACCATTTCTAGGGTTTACAAAGAATGGTGTGAAAAGGGAAAAACATCCAGTATGCGGCAGTCCTGTGGGCGAAAATGCCTTGTTGATGCTAGAGGTCAGAGAAGAATGGGCCAACTGCGTAAACAGAATGAGAACATGGATCCATCATGCGTTGTTACCACTGTGCAGGCTGGTGGTGGTGGTGTAATGGTGTGGCGGATGTTTTCTTGGCACACTTTAGGCCCCTTATTGCCAATTGGGCATTGTTTAAATGCCACGGCCTACCTGAGCATTGTTTCTGACCATGTCCATCCCTTTATGGCCACCATGTACCCATCCTCTGATGGCTACTTCCAGGAGGATAATGCACCATGTCACAAAGCTCGAATCATTTCAAATTGGTTTCTTGAACATGACAATGAGTTCACTGTACTAAAATGGCCCCCACAGTCACCAGATCTCAACCCAATAGAGCATCTTTGGGATGTGGTGGAACGGGAGCTTCGTGCCCTGGATGTGCATCCCACAAATCTCCATCAACTGCAAGATGCTATCCTATCAATATGGGCCAACATTTCTAAAGAATGCTTTCAGCACCTTGTTGAATCAATGCCACGTAGAATTAAGGCAGTTCTGAAGGCGAAAGGGGGTCAAACACAGTATTAGTATGGTGTTCCTAATAATCCTTTAGGTGAGTGTATGAATAAAACTGTCATGAATGTATATTAACAAATGATCTGTTTATGTATAATATTTTTAAGTAACAATGCTTATTAATGATAGATAGATAACCTGCCAATAACCCTTTGTTAAATCCAAGGTCGAATAAAATCGAGCAGTACCTAACCGATCGAGCAGTTCATCAACACGGGGCATTGGGTACGCGTCAAATTTAGACACCGCGTTGACTTTTCTTTAATCCACACAGAATCGAACAGACCCATCACTCTTGGGAACAAGAACAACCGGGCTGGACCAATCACTGTGGGATTCCTCTATTACGCCCATATCAAGCATCGCATCTAATTCCTCCCATACTATATTTTCTTTTTATGTTCGGGTAAGCGATGGGGCGGCAACGCACCACCACGCCCGGCTCGGTCTCGATGTGGTGCTGTATGATGTTTGTACGGCCCGGCAGAGGGGAAAACACATCCGTAATTTCCTTCTGTAAATCGGAAACCTCTGTGAGTTGACGCGGTGAGAGGTGGTCTCCACAAGCAACCGGAGTGTTAAGATTGCAGTTTTTGTTTACCTCCGGTCCGAGCTCCGCCCTCTCCGGAACTACCGTGGCCAACGTCACAGAGGCCGCCTCATCCCTCCACGATTTCCGGAGGTTGAGGTGATATATTTGACGTGCGCCCCCTCTATCGGTACGTTTAACTTCATAATCGAGATCCCCTACTCGTCGTGTGACCTCAAAAGGCCCTTGCCACTTGGCGAGTAATTTAGAGCTCGATGTTGGGAGTAATATGAGTACCTTGTCTCCCGGTGCAAATTCCCTTAGCCGAGCACCCCTGTCATACAGCCGGCGTTGGCGTTCTTGAGCTTGGAGCAAATTCTCCTGTGTTAGTCGCCCCAGTGTGTGGAGTTTTGCTCTAAGATCAAGAACAAACTGAATTTCATTTTTACTATTAGAAGGTCCCTCCTCCCAAGCTTCACGGATGACGTCAAGGACCCCGCGTGGGCATCGCCCGTACAGGAGCTCAAATGGGGAGAACCCTGTGGAGGCTTACGGGACCTCCCGTACTGCAAATAACAGGGGGTCTAGCCACTTATCCCAATTTCTAGTGTCATCGTGTACGAATTTACGGATCATGTTCTTGAGCGTTTTATTAAATCATTCCACTAGGCCATCTGTCTGTGGATGGTAAACGCTAGTGCAAATCGATTTAATTCCCAAGAGCTCGTAAAGTTCGCGAAGTGTACGTGACATAAAAGTCGTGCCTTGATCGGTGAGGATTACTTTCGGAATCCCCACCCGGGAGATTATCTTGAAGAGTGCCCCTGCAACACTACGTGCGGAGATGTCTAATGGCCCGATGAGGTCCATCCCAATTCTTTCGAAGGGGACCTCGATCAATGGAAGAGGGCGCAATGGCGCTTTTGGGGTGGCCGGTGGGTTTACCAGCTGACATTCACGGCACGCCGCACACCACCTGCGGACGTCACCGCCAATGCCCGGCCAATAGAAACGGGCTATTAGACGGAGAACTGTTTTCCGTTCCCCTAGGTGACCGGCCATAGGATTATAGTGAGCCGCCTGGAAAACCATTTCCCGGCGGCTCCGTGGAATCAATAATTGTGTCACTTCCTCTTTCGTTTGAGCGTCCTGCGTCACTCTATATAACCGATCTTTAATCATGGCAAAATATGGGTATGAAATGGCGATGCCCGGCCGAAGCTGTTGACCATCAATTACTCTCACTTGGTCAAGAGCATGTTTAAGGGTTTCGTCCCGCGACTGCTCTAGAGGGAAGTCCCCCTCAGGGAATTCCCTGAGAGGAGGGGTGGCCACCTCGCCCCTTCCCTCGTCATTCAGAGCAGCCGAGGACGGCCCCGGCTCCGCCTGCCCTGCCAAAGCATCGCACACCGCACACCTCTTTATGCAGGACCCATCCGCACAAATACCCTCTAAAATATCTTCAAAATTCGGCCAATCAGTACCCAAGATTAGCGGATGAGTGAGGCGGGAACTAACCGCTGCCTCCACACTATGGTTTCTTCCCCTGAATTTAATCGCCAAAGTCACCATGGGATACTTGTTAACATCCCCATGCACACACCTCACCCTCACCAGTTTAGCTAAACCCAAAGCCCCGGGTTGAACCAAGCGTTGGTGGATGGTGGTCTGATTGCAGCCGGTATCCAGCAAAGCTTGGTAAATACCCCCCCTGATCCTTACCAGAATCCGGTATGCTCCAGCCCGATTGGGGGCAGCCTGCGGGACGTCAGAGACCCGCACCACCGTCCCCACCTCCATCAGCGGACACTGATCCCGGAAATTTCGGCCGCACTTGTGCTGGCGGGCGCCCCCACCTGAGGGGGAGAATGGCTGAATGACGGGGAAGGGGAGGGTACATTCTCCCAAGGCCGGGAAGCTGGTCTCTGGTACACTCCACGCCTGCGCGGGGCAGGCACAGGCCCTGGGGAGAGAACAGAGCGAAATGACATAGTGGAAGGGGCGAAGGCAGGGGCAGACACAGGGGAAGGGGAAAGAGAGAGAGAGGAGGAGGGCTCGTCCGCCCTCAGGATTGCCGCCAGATGGTCCTCCGCAAGGCGAACGGCTTCCTCCAGCGACGCCGGGTGGTGGCACTGGACCCACTCCGCCGTTTTCCGGGGCAGCCGTTGGCCAAATTGCTCCAATACCACCTGATCGATAACTCCCTCGACGTCGCAGTCCCCAGCGAGCAGCCACCTCCGACAGGCGTCCCGGAGCCGTTGGGCAAACGCGAACGGCCGATCGGACTTTTCCAACTTCATGCCCCGGAAGAGCTGACGATTCTCTTCCGGGCTCCGACCGACCCGTTGCAAAATGGCTCTTTTTAGGTCTGTGTAGGCCAGGAGGTTAGTTGCCGGCAGTTGTTGAGCCACGAGCTGAGCTTCCCCGGACAGGAGTGGAACTAGGCGGGCTGCTCATTGTTCATGCGGCCAGCCCCAGATTTCTGCCGTCCGCTCAAACAAATCCAGGAAGGCCTCAGGATCATCTGCTGCCCCCATCTTCTGTAACGTGGGCGGGGACAGAGTGGAACGTGGGTCCGGGGTCGCGGCTGTGGCCGGCACGGCCTCCTGGCTGAGGAGGCTCCGGATGGCGTGCCGGTCCTCTGCCTGAGCCCGCATGATCTCAAAAAACCGGCGATCCTGGTCCTGCCGGAGCTCAAGCAGGGACTGTTGGTGGCTCTGGTGTAGTGTTGTGAGGGACTGGAGGACCTCCGTCAGCTGGGAGGACTCTACGGGACGACCCATCTCCATACTTGGACAAACAAATCCCGGGTTTCAGCACCAGTGTAACGACCTCCTCCGAGGGATGACACCTGACACAGCGGCTCAGAGGTGAGGTTCTTTATTCTTTTCAATCACAACGTGCACAGAGCACTTTTAAACAGTCAGCTTTTATCACACACAACCACAGTAATTCTTATGTCCCTCTCTCTCTCTCATGGAGGCCCTCTGGCTGCCTTTTATGCTGCTCTCCCCATGCTCACTGAAATTAGAGACAGGTGTTAGACATAATCTAGCTCAGGTGTAAGCGCCCTTACCGCTTTTCTCTCCCGGACGGGCGCTTGACCACGCCCCCGCTGCCACAGTCACATTCCTCATTGATGGGCCCAGGGGAGGGGTCTTTGTCTCCTCAGGAGTGAATTACAATCAATATTCATGATAGTTCACACCTCCTCGCATATGACCTTTCTAACACTAAAAGTGTCTTACAAAATTTCAAGTACTATATTGTTTTGTATGAATGAGTAATCAGGATGTTTTCACATAATTTTGTAGCAAAAACTCTAGGCTACAAGATCCAGTTCTCAAAAGGCTTGTGGACAAATGTTTAGTATGTGTTATATGGCTTTATTTCAATGACTTAAACATATTTTTTTTTTTTCAAAAACCATGCATAAACGTTATTTTCTCAAAAATACAAACATATACACACGTTGCTCACATATTATTGTAGCCCAGTTTGTGCCGAATACAGTGTTATCAGACTTTAGCCATTAATGTGTTTTTAAGCAACTGAAAAAGCACAAATGTCAAGGCATGTCAAAACTTCTCCAGGGCCCAAAACACCCTCAGACCCCTGAAGGTTAAAGACCTTCTCTATGAAGCGCTTAAAGAATGTGCTGTGAATGGCAAATTGGCAGAATCAATGAAGCAGGGTCTCATATCACTCATACTCAAACCTAATAAAGAATCAAAACACCTAGATAATTGGTGCCTGATCACTCTTTTAAATTCAAATGAAAAACATATTTTCTTAGTCCTTGGTTTACTGTATTAAAAAAAATCTATACTCACAAAGCTTTGAACAAAGCCTGAATAGTTAGGTTTGATTTGTATTATTATTATTATTACTTTCAGGACATATGCAAAACAGTTCCTTTCCTTTTCTTGTAAAACTTCAAAAGTACTGTATGTTAAAGTGTGATGATCTACAGGGGATGGCGTGGGACAAAAATAATAATAAATCAGCCCAGCAGAGGGCAATAGTGACACCATAATAAAAAATGTAAATAAAATTCTGCCCAGCTGTAAATACATAATTATGTCAGATACATATGCTTGTACACGGTACATGATTATATAAATTAAGTATTTTAAATTAATATTGTGAGTTTTAAAACCATATTGACACTGATAACATGTTTCTAAAGTATTCTTTTTAAAAATAATTTAAGGGTAGTGCATGCTTAACCTTAAAATAATATTTGCCATAGTATAAATTTAATGGTGAAATCAGACATTACATTTGACACTATTAGAACTATCAAATATCAGGACCCTTAACAATCATGAGGTCTGGGTAGCTCAGCAAATAAAGAAGCTGAGAACCACCCCTGGATTCGTGAGTTTGAATCCAGGGTGTGCTGAGTGACTCCAGCCAGGTCTCCAAAGCAACCAAATTGGCCCGGTTGCCAGGGAGGGTAGAGTCACATGGGGTATCCTCCTCGTGGTCACTATAATGTGTGGTTCTCGCTGTCGGTGCTGCACGTGGCGAGTTGTGCATGGATGCTGCAGAGAATATGCGCAAGCACTACGTCTCCGCAGTAACACGGTCAACAAGCCACGTGATAAGATGCATGGATTGACAGTCTCAGACACGGAGGCAACTGAGATTCGTCCTCTGCCAACCGGATTGAGGTGAGTCACTACGTCACCACGAGGACTTATAGTGCATTGGGAATTGGGCATTCCAGATTGGGGAGAAAAACTAAATAGGACAATCATCTGTAAACCCAGTGCAAATTCACTCTTGCGCTGAAAAGTCTCATCATGGTGCTCATTATATTACATGCTGAGAAACTATCGAAAACACTTCAAAACCAGCACACATGACCATGACATTCATTCAGTATTTGAAACTTAAAGCACGGTATTACGTTGCACAAGTTTAATCAAAATAACTGCGCTCCCTTCCATTGCGATCGACTTGATTCACGCGCTCGCTTGCTCAGTAAATTTCCCTTACAACTCGATACACTTGACATTGCATCCAGCTATGCAACTGGTCAAATAGGAAGCTGCATTCACCAGTTTGATGAACCGAACAAAGTTATTACTGTTGAGTGCAGCAAAGGCCTCTGGAGACTCTCGTACTTCCTTACGAAACTGCTGGACCTCACTGCATTGACACACAAAACAAAGCAGGCAGACAGATTAATAGATTATTCACCTAAAAACATCTCTCGGCTGAGGCCATCACTCAATCATGCATTTGTACCTGCTCTCATTGACTATTGCTATTCTTAGTGGACTGCCTATAAAATATCAGAATAAGCTTTGGTTATTTAAAAACAGCACCACCTTTGTCCTAACCAGAGCAAAAAGGACAACTCACATATCAACAATTATATTGGTTAATACCAGTATACTCAAATGTATTTATATATATAAAAAAAAGTTAAGGGCTCCTACAAGTTCACAAGGCCTTAAAGGATTAGTGCACCCGAAAATAAAAATTATATAATTTACTCATCCTCATGCCATCCCAGTTGTGTATGACTTTCTTCTGCATAACACAAACAAAGATTTTTAGAAGAAGATTTTAGCTCTGTAGGTCCAAAATTTTGAAGATACAAAAAGCACATAAAGGCTGCATTAATGTTAACCATAAGACGCCAGTGGTTTAATCAATGTCTTCTGAAGCTATTAAATCGATTTTGGGTGAGAACAGACCAAAAACACCTTTTTTGTACTGTACATCTCAAACCACATTCATGGTTTTAGGCTTGCAAAGTGCTAGTTGGCACTGGGAAGTGTATTCAAGCTTGAAATCATGATCACCAAGGAGACTGTATATGTCAAAATCTATAGTTAAAAATATGTAATGTTTTGGTCTGTTCTCACCCAAATATGATTGGACTCCTTCAGAAGACTTGGATTAAACCCCTGGAATCTTATGGATTACCTTTATGTGCTTCAACATATTGGTCACTATTCACTTGCAATTGTATGGAGCTACAGAGCGGAGATATTCTTCTAAAAATCTTTGTTTGTGTTCTGCAGAAGAAAGGGTGAATAAATGATGAAAGAATTTTCATTTTTTGGGTGGTGTGGATCCTCCCTACATGAGGGAGTGCATTTACTGCACAGACCTCTGTTCACTCTCTAAGGTGCCATTCAGATAGAACATGCTTTGGTGTTAAAAAACTTCCCAAAAAAATCTCAACGAATGGGAAAAAAATGCAGGTGTCTTAAAGGAAAGTTTTTTTACTAGACACAGCATGTTAAAATGCAGAGCTCATGCACAAGACACTGAAAAAACAACAAGATGCAGCGCAATGGTCAAAGACATCCATATAGTGCATATTTAAATTGCAAAATAATTAAAAAAATAGCACATAATGACTCAAATATGTGTTCTGTGTGAATGGCCACTAAGGTCCAACCAAAACACTTCCCTCTATGTACACAAAATGGTTAAAATACAACTGAAATTAATATCATTACTCTTCTAGTTGGTGAAATATATAGCCAGAGAAAAGAGGCAGCATAAATTTCAAGGTTTTACCGAAGAATGTCTCCATCACTGAGCTTAATCAACACGTTGTATTGTCGGAACTCCGCCTCATTGGGGCAGTACACCTTTTTGGTGGCAAGGTCTTGATACATCTCCTTCAAACTCTGCAGGCATTTTGTCATATTCTCACTGTTGATTTTTGCATCGAAGACATCATGGGTTCCTGACAGAGGTGATGGGCGCAGTGAATGTGGAAACGGGTACATTTCTCAATGAGTGATACCATCAACGGATCACATAAATGCTGCTGGGTTATGTCCTGTAAGTGGGAATTAGACATGACTATGAAGAAAAATGGCAACTTTGAAACACTGAAAAGACAATGTTTTGAATATTTTTCAAACATCTGAATTTTTTAATCAAATGGACAACAAGGCCTTAGATCAAAGCAATTAACGTTTTTTTGCCCACCTTGCGAATTCCTCTGGTTCTGTTCCAGACAAAGTCATACCATTCATGGTAATTGCCCTCACCCTGGTCCATAATCTGAGACACCAGGTAGTCCATAGTCATGCTTAGCACAGGAAGTGGTCTGAGCTCATGAGGAAGAGGATCTTCCTGATCAGCTGATGACCTGCTATACTGTTTGATGGCAGCAAAATGGTTCACCAGAAAAGAATAGGAGGAATTAGTCAAAATTATTAACTTAAAAGGTAACTATTGTAAAGGCAATTTGCTGACATTCACTTCAAGGAATAATGTATGGCCTGACGTTTGAGGTTGGACTGTCTGTTGGATGGGGGCCACTGCCAGATGGTGGAGTGTTCAGGAAACCAAAGTATTTTTTTATTATTATAATTATTATTTTTAAAATTACAGTCGGTGACACTAGTAGTGCTGAAATTATACACATCACCTTTACTTAACATGGTTTATTAAATCACCAAGAGAATAATCCTTGTCAATATGACAGAAAACACTGAACCTTGTCATAAAACCCACCAAAAATGTAGATTAGTATTACTGGTACTCTATTGCTACAAACCTGCTCTGTATCAGGAACAATATCAAAGATGCTCAGATGGTTACGTGTTTCTCTCGTGCACCTTTCTTTCTATGGGCACATATCAGGGCACGTTCCCACAAACACTTTTGACATGTCCAGGTCAGTTCTTTTGGGCCGAGCTTCAGAGACAAAAAGTAAATTATTTCCCAATAACTATTGTTTCTTATAGAAGCTGTGAAAACACAATACAAGCAAAGTAAAAGCTCAAAACAACATAGCTTTACCTTGCCGTAAGATCTTGTCTCTCTGCTCTAGGAGGCGGTACCTCTCTTCAACTGTTTCAGCCACCTGACCAATTAGAGGCTGAAGTACTGAGGGCAGGTTGCTACACTCGGCTCCTCTGAAATCGAATCTACTGTTGCCTCACTATCAAACTGGAGAGTTTTAGCAACAGTGGATTTCTTAATAGGAGAGCTGAAACAGAAAAACTATAGAGAAAAAGAAATAATCAGCCCTAAGAGCTGAATAACTATCATGTAAATGGGTGCTTCACTGATAAAAGAAACAAGAAAAGAGTTGGATATATTAATTACAAAAATGGCACCACATTGCACACAGTTACATAGGGATTCTGTGATATTATATGTCTAAGTTACCCTTTAATGAGAGAGCTAGTGTTGCTAATGGTCACTGGTTTGAGAAGATGCTTGCGATAAGGTGAGGGCTGCAAAACAGCCCCAGACTCTGTCTCCCCACTCACATCTTTGACCTCTTTTGCAGCCTTTTCACCTGGACCTGTAAATGAAAATCACTATATGAGCATAACAGTATAATAGAGAATGTTTACAGCATTCTATTTAATACTGATAAATAGTAGAGTTATATGATTTTGTCAAAAAAATATTGCAATTAGAACTGATATCTCCGATTGTTACTGCTTAGATATTAAGGGTATAAGAGCATCCCCTCCTCATCTGTGACCCCAACATGTTACATAGGATTTACATAGCAAGATGTAGTGGCAAATCATTTTTTGGAATTACGCAAATTATGCTAAAGTGAACCGGAGGAAATGTGTATTGACACACAATGCACATTAGAAGCGAATTTGGTTGGAGAATGTGTATTAGATAACAAAACCATTTCACCTTGAATCAAATGTAATCTATTGATTTATTTAACCGCAGCCTTGCACAGTTTAATAATCACACACGGTAATATCATGTACATTTGAGGCTTTCAAATCAGTGCTGTTACTCACTTTGTTTTTTTCTTTGCCAAAATATAAGTATTTCATTCCTCTGGAAAAGCTTTCCTTTCTTTTTGGCTTTGGCTGCAGATGCCTGAAAAACAAGACAAAGACAAGCACATTAAATAAATATAATTACTTCTCCAGGAATAAGCTTTGAGTCATTTATATTTAACAAGACATGGTCATATGATCTTGGAAATAGACAATGGCTAGGTTCTTCTGAGGTCAGCAGTACACTTTCTGCACTTTCCCAAAGTTGCCATAATGCTTTGTTATGAGATCCTTCCTGTTAAGGTTAGGCAGTATCCCCTTACACTGGATGACAATGGCATCTGTGGGGGATAGACTGGCCAAACTCTCCTTGCGAACAGCACACCTGCCTAGAAAGTGTGTCTTAGATTCAGCCTCAGTTGCTATACAGACAAGGGATGATGACAACATAGGTAGTGGTCTGTTTTTTTTAACAGCCTATACTAATATCTAGAAATACACAATCATTTATTCACAGCAAGTTAAATTTGATGAACAATTTACTTTACACTTAATTTTCACAAAAACAAATGTGCATTATTGTGCTGACACAAGGGGGAACAAACACATCTACTATTTATTTGGGGAACAGATAATGGCCGATGCAATGATCTCAAAATTGCCAACTAATGTCCAATTAATTGGCCTGGCTGATATATTACTCATAAAACATAAGCAAGAAAAGAACAATATTAAAAGTGCTGGTTTATATAAAAAAATATAATCTATAGTAACTTATAACTTATAATTAGCTTTTTTCAATACTACCGGAGCCTGATATCTAGAAGGTGCAGGGGATCCATCACTAACTGGACCAGGAGGATCTGGTCTGTCTGGAGGATGATCTTCTCTCTTGACTGGGCTGACTTTGGATCTCATAAGTTCAGACATTGCACTACGGTAGAGCCCTCCAGCAGGGCCTCGGATTCTCAGCAGTGGACATTTAGCTGGTTGTCTGCTTCAGTGTCAGCACTATCACTTTTTGCATTTTTTCCTTGTGTGGCATTTGAATCTGCAAGCTCCTCCTTCCGCTTTATGCCAAAACTCCCAAAAACTGGTTCTCTTCTGCTGCTCTCCCCATCGCCTGCTCCCTGATCTTTGTGTGGCTTCTGATTTTGAAGCCCCAAATGCAAATGATCCAATGGTATTACCACTAAATGCTGACAGTTTCTGCTTGAGGTTGTAGGGTCTTTGCAGTGAAGCTGAAGGAGGAGGGAGTGGTGGGCTGAGAAGCAGGGGTATTGCTGCTGGAGGGGTTTTCAAGTTGAGAAAAGGTGAACTGTATGTTCTGAATGCTGGTGCCACCACCAAGCGTCTCCTTCTGTGAAACATTACCACTGGAAAGTGACATAGATGGAGCTGCTGCTGGCTGGGAGAAGCTGAAGCCCAGCTTGCTTGGCTTTACACACGAGAAGAGTGACCCACTAGAGGGATTGCTGTCCATACTGCTAGTGACAGCCTTGGATGTCCCAAAATGTTCTGGAGAAGAAGACAGCTTTGAGCTGAGAGGTTCTGGGCTGACACTAAATATGGGTTTGAAAACAGCTTAATTGGGTGGCTTGAAACAAATCTGGCTATCAATGTCACCAATGGGATTTTCAGTTCTGCCCCCAACCAAAGAGCTTGTTGTTGCTGTGAGGGCAGAAATCTGACCAAATCTGGGTTGGTTGGTAACAGAGCTGCTGAAGCTGGTTGACGACTGGGAAACACCTGATGAAAGACCAAATCCAGATGGTTGACCAAAAGCAGAGCTCTGACTACATGCGGGCACAGGAGTTTGTCCTGTGGCTTGAGCATATGAAGGTGGCGGCACTCCAAAACCCAGTGTCCCCTGACCAAAACCTGACTGCCCAAAGGCCAGGGTGGATCCCAAAGAGGAGAACGATGGTGGCTGCCCCAATCCTTGATAACCCACTGCTCTCACCAAAGACAGGTGTCTGGCCAAAAGCAGGCATCTGGCAAAAACAGGAGACTTTGCCGTCAGCTGGCCAAAAGCAGGCTGACTAAAAGCAGATGGCTGTCCAAAGCCAACACTCTGAGTTGTGTTCTGCTGGGCAAAGGATGGAAACAGGTTTCCAGTCTGAACTGTGTTACTCTGTTTGTGGTTTCCCAAAGATATTTGAAGTATTCATTGTGGATGGAAGAGGGCAAATACATCAACAGTTAAGATTTACTGATGGGATATTGTGCAAATCCTTTTGCTGTTCATGATCAAAGTCCTCTGAATCCTGTAAAACAAAGCCCGACAACGAAACAAGGCCAAGAAAAAATGTACTTTTGGTTTGTCATAACAACGAAACCCAAATTTAGTTCAGCTATACACGTATATAAATTATACTTCTATATAATCTGTACAAACATGATTTTAATATCTCAGATATGAAAGTATGGTCAAATTTAGAAGTTTTACAACAGAACTCTCTGTGTAATCTGTACAAACAACCAAAACACGACGTTAACGCCTCAGGCAGCAAATAATGCACTGCCCGGCCAAAACAAAGTCGTCGTTTGGATTTAAATAAGCAGATACTAAAAATCCTATTATTGGATCAATATTGCAGTGAATAATATGTTTCAGATGGCAACAATTCTTTTAACCCTAACTAATGCAGTGTGTAGCTTCTCATTCCTTAAACAACTATATGGGAAGATGTATCCCATTGTCGCGGAAAAGAAGTGAATGTGTTTCAGAAAGGGCAAATTATTGGCCGGCATCAAGGAAAGAAAACAACTAAGGAGATTGCTGAAATAACTGGAATTGGGTTAAGAACTGTCCAATGCATTATTAAAACCTGGAGGGATAGTGGTGAACCATCAGCTTCCCTGAAGAAATGAGGTCAGGAAAAAATCTTAAATGATCGTGGTCAGAGATCATCAAAAGCTTGGTGGGGGCCTGGGTAGCTCAACAAGTATTGACTCTGACTACCACCCCTGGAGTCATGAGTTCTAATCCAGGGTGTGCCGAGTGACTCCAGCCAGGTTTCCTAAGCAACCAAACTGGCCCGGTTGCTAGGGAGGGTAGAATCATATGGGGCAACCTCTTGGTGGTCTTGATTAGTGGTTCTCTCTCTCGATGGGGCGAGTGGCAAGTCGTGGGTGGATCGCTAAAAGTAGCACGAACCTCCACATGCTGGGAGTCTCCACGGTGTCATGCACAATGAGCCGCGTAATAAGATGCGCATATTGACGGTCTCAGAAGTGGAGGCAACTGAAAATTGTCCTTCACCACACAGATTGAGGTGAGTTACCACGCCACCACGATGACCTACTAAGTAGTGGGAATTGGGTATTCCAAATTGGAAAAATAGGGGATACAAATTTTATATAAAAAAATGCTTGAAGTCACATTGTAAATGGTCTGATGAGTCTAGATTTGCCCTATTCCAATTTGATGGGTGCGTCAGGGTAAGAGGGGAAGCACATGAGGTGATGCACCCATCATGTATAGTGCCCACTGTAAAAGCCTCTGGGGGCAGTGTTATGATCTGGGTTTTCTTCAATTGGTCAGATCTAGGCTCAGTAGCGTTATGCTGCATTAAAATGAAGTCAGCAACCTGAGGGACCAGATTATCCCATCAATGTTTTTTTTTTCCCTGATGGCACGTTCGTATTCCAGGAGGACAATGCCACGATTCATTGAGCTCAAAATGTGAAAGAGTGGTTCAGGGAGCATGAGTAATCATTTACACATATGAATTGTCCACCACCGAGTCCTGACATTAACCCCATTGAAAGTCTTTGGAGAAGACTGGAGAAGACTTTACGGAGTGGTTCGACTCTGCTGTCATCAATGCAAGATCTCGGTA
This sequence comes from Xyrauchen texanus, assembly GCF_025860055.1. NCBI lineage: Eukaryota > Metazoa > Chordata > Actinopteri > Cypriniformes > Catostomidae > Xyrauchen > Xyrauchen texanus. The sequence goes on along the minus strand of NC_068289.1, from coordinate 35,858,529 downwards.
AAAAAATAAAAACTCTGGACGGAAATAAATGTTGTGACAACGCTACGACGAATGCGCACCGCAATCAAAACTAAAGGCGGTCCAACGAAATGTTTATTCCTCTTCTTCGTGACTTGGCACGTTGATTTAACGGGAGGCTTTTACGCGACTGCGTCCTCTACACTAATCTATATAGATCAGTGGTCCTCTACTGGCAAAAGAGAACACGACACCATTATGCGATTGTCAGGGAGCTCCAAGTTGAGTAGGTAGGCTACTACTGTGCAGGTGAAATAGGCTAAACATTTTTCGCTAAATCATTTTAAAGTGTTCTTGTTACTGTGTATTTATATAGGTATTTGCTGAGTAATACTAATTAACTACATGTATTTACTGTGCATATATTTTGTAGAGCTGCTTTTATATTGTTATTGTTATTACCAGGGTTGGGAGCAGGGCCGGACCTAGGGTTTTGGGGGCCCTAAACATAAATAGTGTATGGGGCCCTACAGAGTAATTAATGGGCAAAAAATAAAATAAATGGGGGTGGTGGGTGGGGCCCCGAACCAATCACGGGGCCCTAAACAAATGTTTAGTTTGTTTATTGGGTCGGGCCGGCCCTGGTTGGGAGGGTTACTTTTGAAATGTATTCTACTACAAATTACAGAATACATGCTGTAAAATCTAATTTGTAACGTATTCCGTTAAATAAATACTTTGGATTACTTTTTCAGCACTGATTAGATTTTTCACTTGCTTTGACTATAAAAACTCTACCGGTACAGTAAGACAAAATACACATGTTAAAAATACATTCTCTTAAAAACTTAAATATCTTATGCAGTGTTGTTTCTAAAACAAGATCAATCAAATTGATCTTGTTTTAAGCATTTTTTATATATTTTTACAGGAAAACAAAACAAAAATTATTATCAAGAATATGATTTTTGCCCTAAGATCAAAGGTCTTTCTAGAAAAAAAGAAGTTATGATCCAATTTGAATTTTCTTGAAAAAATAAATGATGCCTGGTAGCATGTGCAGGTAAAATGGCTAGAAATAGCATTTTAGCTTAGCATAAAGCTGACAATTTACACAAGGTTTTTTCTATTTTTTCTGCTCCAGACTGCTCGTATGAATGTAACACATCATGTTTCACCGCTGTTCAAATCCACTTTGGATCATATAATTTATATGTATAAATTATTCCATCTTGAAAGGACTAAATATTAAATGAAACAAATGACAATAAAATGCAAAGTAATCTCTTCAGTAATCAAAATACTTTTTTAATTTAACTGTATTTTAATTACCAATAATTTAAATTGTAACTGTAGTCGAATACAGTTACTTTTATTTTGTATTTAAAATCATAATCCCATTACATTTATTGTAACCCTGATAATTATCATATTATTTAATAATAGTAAAATGTAATATGGGACCGGGTAACAGACACTGTAAAATAAAGCGTGACCTATTTTTCCTTTGCTGTTATTTAAATGGAACCTTGTGCTTTGAAAATACACAAAAAATAAAGGACCCACATGAAGTAATATTCTGGGTTCAAAACAAGATAAGCTCAATTGACAGCATTTGTGGCATAATATTTATCACCTCAAAAATTTATTTTGACTCATTCCTCCTTTTCTTTAAAAATCACAAATCTGGGTTCCAGTGAGGCACTTAAAATGGAAGTGAATGGGGCCAATCTGTAAACGTTAAAATTACACACTGTTTCAAAAGTATAGCCACAAGACATAAACAATATGTGTGTTAACATGATTTTAGTGTGAAAAAATCACTCACTAACCTTTTCTGTGTAAAGTTATAGCCAAATGTACAACTTTGTTGCCATGATGATGTAATGTCAACAAACCCTAAAACAACTTTACAGCTCAAATAATACATGAGTCTTAACAGAAGAATGAATGTATGTGCTTTTTATATAATTATAAGCTTCACATTTCTGCCTTCAAACCTTCCAAAAATTGGCCCCATTCACTTCCATTGTAAGTGGAAGTGGTGGTGTAGTGTAGTGGCTAAAGCACATAACTGTTAAGCAGAAGGTTATAGGTTTCGATCCCCAAAGCCGCCACCATTGTGTCCTTGAGCAAGGCACTTAAATCCAGTCTAATTAAAGACCAAAATGTAAGACAGCACACCTCAGGCTAACTTTTGTTTACATTCCATTTTGCCATTGAAAATAACTGTCAGCTGAACCAGTGGGGGTTGAAAGGGGCTTGAGTTGAGACTTGGTTGAAGACTTTGACTTCAAAAATGGTAACAAAATGTTGTGTTTTTAATTATTTGGGTTAAATCACTAAATGTGTTCATTAAAATACATTTTGAAGCATTGTAGTCCTCTAATAAGCAAATATTCTCAGCGAATAAAAAATGTATTGAGCGTCCACTGTCGGCCATGTTATTTAAGCTATTCAGTGTCTTATTTTCCCCACAATGCAATGCAAATTAGACTGTCTTACTAAAGACAACTGTGAGCTTGTTTTATGCAACAGGCTTTCTATGGCGTCTTTAGCTAGTCAAACTAATTGTTAGATGCAGTCTTAAGTTAATGGCTATGTTTATGCAACCGGCCCCAGGTTGCTCTGGGGGATTGTCCCTGTAATAAGTGCACTGGATAAAAGCATCTGCCAAAATGCATAAATGTAAATGTAAGTGCATCACTGTAACCTCGATTTTTGATTTTTTTTAAGAAAAGGAAAAGAGAGTCTAAATATTGTTTTGTGGTTATCAGTATTATGTCACAAATGCTGTTAATTGAGCTTAACTTGTATTGAACCCAGAATATTCCTTTAAACTTATAAAATATGCAAACTAGTCATTGTCTTAATAAATGCCCAAATGTGAGAGACTCTTCAGAGAATTTTCTTTTTATCAACAGCAATATCACAATAATATAAATATCCTCCATTCTACTTCCACTAATGCTTAAAAACAAAACACAGAGGTTCTGAATTGCTTAAAAAGTTTATTAGATTTTTTTCCCAAGTTCATAAAATACATTCATGTATATCAGCATAATGAAATACAAAGCACAAAGAACAATTTTATGGCAAAGCTATACAAAATTTGGAAAACAGAATTGTTCACAGTGTTGTAAAAGGTCTTTTATATTGCATATTCCAAAGCACAACAGAATCACATTTAGAGAGAGGTTAAGAGCTTGACATATTCACATGATTCACTGCAGCCCATCATTTTCATATGAGCAAAATTTACATGTAATGTTTGAGCACTAGTGGTCTTCTTTCACTATTGTTGAGAAGATGTTTTCTGTCTTTCCACAAAGTGAAGATTAACTTGTCTGTCTGCAACAAGCACTGTGCGATTGAGTGCTTGAATTTCGCCAACAGTTGGGTCAGGTCTGATTTCAAATAACTTGATTATCTGAAATAAAAAGAGACAGTCAACAAGCAGCATTTTCCATATCTATAATATAATAGTAGACTGTATTCAATCTATCTACTGATAACTTTGTTTGTCTGTCTATCTATATGTTTTGTCTGTCTGTCTCTTACCCTTGCCAAAGCCAGATACATCTCTAATTCAGCAATGCGACGGCCAACACAGCCTCTTACTCCAAAGCCAAATGGGATTGACCCAAATGGGTTAGGTCTCGCTCTGCCATCTCGAAGCCAACGTTCAGGTTTGAACCTCCGTGGTTCTGAGAAGACCTCCTCATCATAGCTGATTGCATAGTGGCAAAGAGTGAATGTTGTCTACGCAAAAGAAATATAGTTATATACTGAAACAATTTCTAAATTAGATATTCTTTTTTTCATGTCCCAATATCATGAGGGGGAAAAAACACCTTTTTAGGGAAAAAATGTCCACCGATGACCACATCATTCTCTGCCATGATACGGGAATTTATGGGGACTACAGGGTACATCCTGTGTGGAAAATTACACATGCAAAGATTTAAATGGATACCTAGCTGGGCACCATTTGCAATTTGGGTTGTTTAATTGCATTTATATTTATGCATTTGGCAGATGCTTTTATCCAATGTGACATTGCATTCAAGGTATACAGTACATTATTTCAGATTGCAGTTGGTTTGGCATACATGCAACGTTTGATTCTATAATTTTCGATACTTTTATTGGGCTGCCAAGCCATCCCACCTGCTGATATGCTTGTTTTCATGCACTGGAGCAAACATACTACACTTGTGTGGTAATTCTTTAACAAACATTCTTTGTTGGAAAATTATAAATTTTTACCTTAGTGCTTCCTTGATGACAGCTTTGAGGTAAGGCATGCTGTTCACTTCCTGTGCTGTTGGGATTTTGTCACCCTGTAAGATTCTGCTTACATCCTGATACAGAGTTTCTTGAGCTTCTGGATCTCTCGAGAGAAGATATAGGGTCCACATCATAGTGTTGGAGGTCTAGCACATAAAGAGGAAACATAGTAGGAACAATTCATGTATACCGACTACATCAGCGGTTCTCAACCATAGGGCGGTGGACCACTAGGGTGCCTCATTTAACTTTTGAATTTTTTCATACAATTAGGTTACTGAAAACATGCTAAAACAATTCACTGCAGCGTACAAACTTTCAAAACATACAATGTTTAATCCCCTCAATGACTGTCAGCAGAAATAATAATTATTTCAGCAGAAGTAAAAGAGGAAAAATCATAGTCTAACAATATGGGGACTTGTAGTTGAAGAATACTGGTCTATCGGAATTTCCATAGCCTGCCCATTCCCTATAAATTTAAAGAGATATATATAACACATCATATCACTTTTTATTGCAAGTTATAGGGATGCACAATTTTGAAATTGTTTGGCTGATACCGATTTTAACCAAAAACTTTTGACTGACACAGATGCCGATATTTTGCCATCAGATTTTGCTCAGAAATTATGTTTAAAAACTGTACAAAGAGGTACAAAAGCTTATGTTCTAACAATAAACAATTTCCATTGAATATGGATTGGATCTGCTAAACATATGACAGGCCAAAATTTTAAAAACAGCCAAAATTAAACATAAATAGAAGATAAAAGGACAAAAATAACTAAATGTGATAACATGATGATTGATGGAAAAAAAGGTCATTTTTTTTTTTTTACATCTGAAACATTTATGTACTTCTGTTTTTGCTGTTCAAAACAATATAACTCACATTTTACATGTTTCTACTGAATATAATAGAACATCACAAATTCATATCATGCATATTTTGGCCAATTCCACAGAAATGTTAACCACATCACAGAAGGACTGGTCTAGGAAGGACACAGCCTAACTAGGACTAGCACCCTAATTAAAAAAAAAAAAAGTGTTTTGCGTCCTGTCTTTGTGTGAGCACACAGGTCCGACTGTGAGTTACTGCAATGTGCTCTTCGTTATTACAAGACACAGTTGCAAGCTGTTTCCTGTTCTGCAAGAGGATGTTTCTATACAGTAGGAATGTATTTCCTGTTTCTGTACTCTCAGAAATCCAATATGACATGCTCTGGACCTGACTTGATACTTAAAAGGCCATGTGGCAGGGCGGAGGGCGGGGCCGGGTCGTGATTATACACACCCAGTCCCTTATCAGGCTAATCAAGCCTCCAAGAGGGATAAAGGCCGACTGCGGAGGATTGTGCGGGCGAGAGAGATAGTTTACGGACATGTCCTTCATGTCCTTCAAACTATTATTTATATTGAAAAGCCAGTTCTCGCCACTACCGTCCACCCCAACGGAGCAGCCATGGCCATCTGCCGGGGGACGAGAAGCATGGCCACCTGGAGTGGTCAGGGCCGCTGCCTGGGGCGGAGGAGTCCCCTACCAGCCGCTAAAACGCGACGGGGTCTGAGACCGCTGACCGCGAGTGGGGAGGGGCTCGCAGCCGACTGCCTGGAGCGGGAGAACCCCTGCCAGGGGCGGGGGAGACCCCTTCTGTTTCCCAAGAACGCGGCGGGGAGTTCCGTCCGCCAGGGGCTGGAGATCTGCCACCGATCCGCCCGGAGAGGCGTGGCTGTCATCCGTTAGAGGGTGGAGGAGTGGCCGAGGAACAAGCTACGAGGTATCGGAGAACTGGCAAGTAATTGTTTTTTTTTTTATCTCTCTCTCCTCTCTCACTGCCGTTGGCCTTTTCCCTCTCATTTAAATTTTACAGTGTTTTTGGGGGGTACTACACTGTTACAGGAAGTACCCCCCCTATTTAATTATATCTGTTTCCCTCCCCTTGTCCCCTCCCTCGACCAGGTAGATGGGGATGACCTGCCGGCAGACGGGGCAAAAGGCATGCCCCTCCCCAGGGAAAGTGTGGGGGTTGTACGTCATGCCGGGAGAACGAGGGAGGACTATGGCAGGGCGGAGGGCGGGGCCGGGTCATGATTATACACACCCGGTCCCTTATCAGGCTAATCAAGCCTCCGAGAGGGATAAAGGCCGACTGCGGAGGATTGTGCGGGAGAGAGAGATAGTTTACGGACATGTCTGTCATGTGTGTTTGTGTCTTCTGTTTAAGTTTTATATTAAACTATTATTTATATAGAAAAGCCGGTTCTCGCCTCTTTACAGGCCAATTCCAAAAATTCCCTGCACAATCCAGAAATAATGATAGTGTAGGGAATTTTTGGAATTGGCCTGTAAAGAGGCGAGAACCGGCTTTTCTATATAAATAAAAGTGTTTATATAAAGTGTGCTGAACAATTATTATAAATGAACCATTGGCTTGTTTCATCCTTAAAACCGATTGGCCGATGGTTATAATTTGGTCAATAATTGGTCGATAAATATTGGTGGCCGATACATCAGTGCATTCCTACAAATTTACCATTTCAAATGGTCATAGCTAGAGTAAATGACCCTTACTGTGTCCACTCCAGCCAATAGCAGCTCAGAAATGCTTCCATAAATATCTTTATTGGTCATCTTGACATTGGAAAGCAGGTAGGTGAGGTACTCCCCTGCAACCTCCTCATTTGTATCCACTCTCTTCTGAATGGCCGCCATCTTCATGTCAATCAGTTTGCAAGCTGAACAAAATCATAATCCTTAAGTCGATAAAAGATTATAAAACATCACACTGTATAGCAACATGTACCTGTATCTCTTACACTCTGAAGATTATGATAACTGATGTTGATTGTCAGAAGCATCACAAAAAGCTTACCAAGCTTAAAAATGCCCTCCCAACCACTGAGGTACCATCGCCAAAATGGCAAGTAATTTCGGGTCCATTTTGGCAGCAACACCACAGGCATGCTGTAGGTAAACATTCTGGCAATAGAGTCAATGAAATCTTGTGTCTCTGTGGGAATCTCTTTCTCCAGGCAGCCAATGCGTGTTTCAAACAGAATGGATGAGATTCCTGAATGAGAAAATGAAAAGGAGGAAAAACCTTTATTACTTATAAAATTTAAATACACCATACAATCATTATTGTGAGTAAGATTTTCACCAGTTGATTCATATTCAAAATATTCAATGTGAATGACACATGAGAAAATGTGTGTTTCCTAAACAGATTTGCAACAGTGTTATTATCATTAATTATAACTAACGTTTTTGTTAAATGAAATTTTCTTTTTAAAACCAGCATAATTGGACAAAACTGAAAATAAAATACATTTCATGACTCCAAAACAAACAAAAATAAAAATGTATTTTAATTTTAGTTTTTTGATACACTGTACTTTATATTCTAACATTTCAAACCTGCCTTCATTAAACATGAAAATGCCACTAGATGTAATAACACCAACAAAGATTTAAATAGGGTTCCTGTAGCTCAACTGTTAATGCATGGTGCTAGCAACGCCAAGATCATGGGTTCAATTCCCAGGGAACAAACAAGCTGATTAAATGTATACCCTAAATCCACTGTAAGTCACTTTGAATATAATACATATATGTAAGGTATGGCGGAGGATCAGTGCCTTAACAGATTCCCGAACAAACAAGAACTTACTGTTAAAAACCCCCCTAATTACTGAAATAGCGCCAACCAGCCTCCACAAGCACAATAAATGTATTGACAAAGAGACAATGAACTATTGACAGAGAACCGCATGTGACATCCGCATGCTCACCACGTGCTTATCATGTGGACAGGAAGGGGAAACTTTGAACGTAAAAATGTGTGTGTGTGTGTGTGTTTTCCAGTTAAACACAGAACTGCATATTGCTAATGAAATACGTGTAATCCCTGTATGTTGTGTATTTCTGAGGTATATCAAACTCGTTAGAACTGTTTCGTGTGTGTTTTAAACTCTGAGGCCTCATATTTAATAGCCTCAGTGTATATTCCCTTTCTAAGTGTACTAAATATACTTTTCTTGGTATCAAATTAAACCTTACGATTTGTCCGAGCTAAATTCGAATATAAGATCTTCAGTAGAATGATATTACGTTATGTTTTGCCATCTTTTGAGTCATTCAGCCCAAAATCTCTTACCGTCATAAACCCAGCCAGAAACATGCAAATGAGCCGTGATCGGAACAAAGGAATCATTCTCCTGCCCAGAGTAATGGAGGCCTTTACGACCTCCAAAGGAATGTTCAGAGAAGTGCTGACCCTCCCTTCATTCTCTTACTGAGAAAGAGAAATGAACCCTGTTAATCCTATATATATATTCTATATATCTATGTGATAAATATTTACATGTATCTAATGTGCCATCTCACATTTTCCCTTAAATGTGCTTGATCTATGTTTTCTTGCAAACTAATGGGTTAATGTTTCAGACTTTGCATACTATGGTTAACCAAAATCATATGTGTGGCATATTTGGTCTCTATAACTTGGTATTTTGAAGATCGAAATGACTGTGTACATGATATGTCGATAACAACAACATATTAGTATTAAAAGTATAGTTCCTATTTTCTTTCTTGCACATGCAATGGGCAATTTTACAACAAAGAGCAATAAACCAAATTCCCGCCTGGAACCCAAACCCTTCTCATTGGTCGAGCCAATGAGAGGTGGGACCTGTTTCCCGAGGGTATAAAATTGCTGCGCCCACTTCCTCTCATCCTCTTTTCCTCTCTCTTATCTCTTCGCTCTGTTATGCTCCTCCGGCTTCCTGCCTTTCTGGTTCTCTGAGCCTTGTGCTCTCTCACTCTCTCGCTGAATCATGCCAAACTAGGAGGCCCCAAGGTCTCCCAAGCGTGTGCCAGGCTATGGCCTCGACTGCCCATTCACCAAGATCCTCTGACTCTCACTGGTTCTCTCTCTCATCAAGACAACATCATCAAAGATCAACTGGAGCCTCAACAAATTGCATCAGGACAGTTTAATTCAAATGGGACATGCAAGTATCAAACTTAGTCTCATTATTTGATACATTAAGTATCCTTAACCCCTTTCTAAAAAGGGCGTGTCAGAACTAATATGATGGTTTGCTCAGGCTGTTGATCTGCTGAACTTCAAACAATGCTATAACTTCTTGCCTTCCTGTATTCTGCTTCAGCCCTCTTTCCCTTGGTAAACTGTATGAATGTATGTATATGTATGTTAGAGTAGTTTAAATGTTTAGTCTAGTTAATAAAGTCTTGTTCATGTCACATGTAAAGTTGTCTGTGTCTCAAGCTCATATCTAAAGTCACTAATCATAGATTTTGACTACTTGCTCTTAATACTTAGTAAGAAAGACATTTCCCTTGCCCCGAAATGTACATTTCTATTAATTAATTAATTAATAACCAAAATTGAGTGTTCACGGGATGAACCGAGTATTTGGTTGTAATGTTAATGTAGCTACATCAAGTTAACCCGATTAACTGATCCAAATATTCATAATCAATTATAACAAGTTATGATTGATTATTAATATTTCATAGAGCTGATTCGCTTCCTAATGGTGGAAGAATATAGAGCTGATTCGCTACATATATGTTAATTAATTGTTAAAATAAAAACTAAATATTCAGAAAATCTAAATTGAAACAATAAAAACTAAATAAAACGAACAGTCATAGATTGAAAACTATCAGATACTAAACGAAGTTGAAAGACCAAATGGAACAATTAAATTAAATAGAAATGAAACCTGAACTGAAAATTAAATTGAATATAATAGAATGCACATCAACTTCAAGCACTAGGTCAAGGTCATAGGTTCACTTTAAGTCACTTTGGACAAATGAGTCTGCCAAATGCATAAATGTAAAGACTATACTTCATTATTTAACTTTATCAGCAATCAGGGACTAAATGGAAGCTTTCTACCATTATGTACACACTCCCACTTGGAAACTACAGAGGGATTCTTCCACTGGTGTGATATGCACTGTTGAGTTTGTTAAAAGGGGTATAATTCTGTCTTATTGTGTTTTATGTTGCATTTGTCATGTCCTTCATGATGTTGTGTTGGCATATTACTGTATGCCATTGTGCTGAATGAAATGTTTGGGTATTGATAAAGCTCTGTCTAATCTTGTGTCATCTTATCTAATTTTAAACTCTAACGAAGGACTATACCTTCAAGAGAGAAGCGATAAAGCTCATTGGACAAGTTAGAGACCAGATCACCAGTGGGACTCATCTCACGCAGAAAGTAAATCCTTTTGATGAAATCTGTGACGACCTCATTGACTACATCACCATACTGAGCAGAGTCCCTGGGATGCAGCATGCGTTTGTTCAACACAGCCCGCAGTTTGTACCATTTATCTCCTTCTCTGTTAAAGAAAATATTGTAATCAAAAACTCATTTCAGAAAGGCAACAAAGCAAATAGCAGTTGATACAAACACGATACATTTAAAGGCTGTGGTGAATTCTCAGGGCCAGCAAAGCCTTCTCTGCTGGCCTAACATGCCAAATAAATAAATATTTCTCATCCTTTCATTCTCAATCACCTTTTTGCTTATGTATTTTTAATCGCTTTCCACTCTTAATTACAATACAAACAAAAGTTTATCCAGTCAGAATTTATTCCTTGATTCTTACAAGCAAAGTGTGACAACGGTTTCACAAATCGCATGACCAACGACGAAGCAGCGCATGAGTCTGAGCTCCACCTCGTCAGGCCTTCAGAATTTCTTCAGAATCCCTCATCAGTGCAAATGAATGAGCAACTAAAGTCAGATTGTCAGACTCATCAGCCAATCAAATTGATTTATTTGCTCTTGGTAGGTGCGATCTTTAGGATATTTCCCAGTCGAGGCCTTCTAGCTGGCCTTGAGTGGCGCAATCACGCTTTAAGTGACGTAATTTGAAAGCAAAGTGCGTGAGATTTTACTGACAAGTCGAGGAAGTCGGATTTTTACAACTTCCTACTAGGAAAAGTGCAATTAAATGCATCTTGGAAGTCAGAATTACTTGTAGGCTTGTGCAGAAATTCTCAACTGCCGAGGTGCAGGGGCATTATGTCAAAAACATATCGACACTCAGGGAGATATACAAAGTAAGTGATAAGCATTCACTTTATTAATTAATATCAATAAATGAGTTCGTTTCCACATTATATTATATTAAAGTTTGTTTAACAAACGCCCAGGTGTATAAATAATTATAATCTCTTTTGATAATCGTACACCTGAAGCACAAATACTAGTGCTGCAGCATTTTTTATCAGTTGGGTTGCTAGGAGACATCTCTAATGGGAGTCAAACTACTGCTAAACTAACAGGAGCGTTGCAGTTCAGAATACCGGGGAATGGAATGCATCTGAGATATCAAGTAGGAATATCGCACATCCAACTTGAATGGAACACAGCATAAACATGTACCATGACGAAATGAAATTTATTGCAAGCAACATTTAAATCACAAATTTTATTAGATAGATTTTTCCAGGTATTATAGACCTCCTTGGTAGATTCATATGAAAAATTATGATTTTTGAATGTCTGTTTGGGAGACGTTCATTTCACAAAACAGTCTGCAGTTAAAATTAGGCTTGCTTGAGCATAAAGTGTAATTTCAAGTTCTGGCTTTCATGCGTGGACGTGTTTTTTAAAATGTCAATTGGTATTACTAGTTAGCTGCGATATAATGTATGATGCCCAAAAGCATAGGATGTCTTATTCATTGTGAAACTGTGTTTTCTTAATGGCATGAATCACACTGAAGGCCTAGACTTTAAATGCACATCCCTCCGCTGGTTAAAGGGATAGTTCACCCAATTGTATATATGAAGAAAAAAAAAATGCAATTTAAGTGAATCGTGACTGAGGCTAAATCTCTGCCTAAAATGTCCTTTTGTGTTACACAAAAGAAAGTCATACAAGTTTGGAACAGCATGAGGGTGAGTAAACGATGGTAGAATTTAAAGTTTTGGGTGAACTATCCCTTTAATTAGATTCCATAACATCATAAAAACTACCACGTTTTTACTACTCTTGTGCACTTTGTCCTGGTTAATTCTTCAGGCATGACTAGCATTACATAATTTATAAGTATGTTCAAACATCTTTATGTCACAATACTGTTACAGAACTGTTGTGTTTTTACTCTGTGAAAGGGCCATAGCCGATGCCTTTCATGTCACGGTAGTCTGTCCACAGAGACATGTCTCCTCTGGAAGGAAACTTCTCATCTTTTCTGAGGAGCTCCTCAACTAGATCCACACTGCATAGTGAAATGGAGTGAAAGTTTCCAGCGTTCATTCTGTACAAGGGGCCATAAATCTGCTTTTCATATATCTGGGGAGATGACAGACAAAAGTGAACCACAAAAAAAAAAAAAAAAGTATGTTAAGAAAAAAACACTTGTTGATTCAGAGATAATGGCATTTAAAATTTTCAAATCTGCAAATTACTTTGGATCAATATATAAGGGTTCCAACACCTTATTAGCTTTCCAGTTGTTCCCTGATTAGATTTTTATTATTTAATAGAGATTGACAAAGTCTGTTGATAAAATATTTTACATCTCAGCTTAATTAGAAAAATATGAATTCACTATAAAAATTTCCCATTACTTTTTAAGGTTTATTTCCTTTATTCTTGAGGCCTGAAAAAGGACATGGATTTAAAAAAAAAAAAAAAAAAACTTATAGAGATTGGCTATTCTTAAGTAAATAAACATTTTAGAGCTGAGCGTAACTAGAAAACACACACACATATACACTCACCTAAAGGATTATTAGGAACACCTGTTCAATTTCTCATTAATGCAATTATCTAATCAACCAATCACATGGCAGTTGCTTCAATGCATTTAGGGGTGTGGTCCTGGTCAAGACAATCTCCTGAACTCCAAACTGAATGTCAGAATGGGAAAGAAAGGTGATTTAAGCAATTTTGAGTGTGGCATGGTTGTTGGTGCCAGACGGGCCGGTCTGAGTATTTCACAATCTGCTCAGTTACTGGGATTTTCATGCACAACCATTTCTAGGGTTTACAAAGAATGGTGTGAAAAGGGAAAAACATCCAGTATGTGGCAGTCCAGTGGGCGAAAATGCCTTGTTGATGCTAGAGGTCAGAGGAGAATGGGCCGACTGATTCAAGCTGATAGAAGAGCAATTTTGCCTGAAATAACCACTCGTTACAACCGAGGTATGCAGCAAAGCATTTGTGAAGCCACAACACGCACAACCTTGAGGCGGATGGGCTACAACAGCAGAAGACCCCACCGGGTACCACTCATCTCCACTACAAATAGGAAAAAGAGGCTACAATTTGCAAGAGCTCACCAAAATTGGACAGTTGAAGACTGGAAAAATGTTGCCTGGTCTGATGAGTCTCGATTTCTGTTGAGACATTCAGATGGTAGAGTCAGAATTTGGCGTAAACAGAATGAGAACATGGATCCATCATGCCTTGTTACCACTGTGCAGGCTGGTGGTGGTGGTGTAATGGTGTGGGGGATGTTTTCTTGGCACACTTTAGGCCCCTTAGTGCCAATTGGGCATCGTTTAAATGCCACGGCCTACCTGAGCATTGTTTCTGACCATGTCCATCCCTTTATGGCCACCATGTACCCATCCTCTGATGGCTACTTCCGGCAGGATAATGCACCATGTCACAAAGCTCGAATCATTTCAAATTGGTTTCTTGAACATGACAATGAGTTCACTGTACTAAAATGGCCCCCACAGTGACCAGATCTCAACCCAATAGAGCATCTTTGGGATGTGGTGGAACGGGAGCTTTGTGCCCTGGATGTGCATCCCACAAATCTCCATCAACTGCAAGATGCTATCCTATCAATATGGGCCAACATTTCTAAAGAATGCTTTCAGCACCTTGTTGAATCAATGCCACGTAGAATTAAGGCAGTTCTGAAGGCGAAAGGGGGTCAGACACAGTATTAGTATGGTGTTCCTAATAATCCTTTAGGTGAGTGTATACATATATATATATAGTATATACAGCACATATATATTGACTAGTTCAGGCCTGGATTTCTTAGTTTTAGAATTGCCTGATAAGAAAGTCTTTCTGTGACCATTTAACTGGAAACCCTGATAAATAAATACCAGATAAAACACACAGCAAATACACTTAAGTATTTAAACAATTATAGAAGATATTTGCACATTTTCTATTCTATGTCTTTAATGACTAAGATAATGATTGTCTGAGTAAAAGTTAGTTCTGCAATAACATGTTTCAACAAGCATGTAGATAAACAGGCAACATCACATAATAATTAACTATACATAAATGTACTGGCTGTGGTATTTCGTAGAATTTGACCTCTGTACCTGTAGCTCATGCATGCGACTCAGGAACCCTTTAAAGAACATTCTGTACAACGTCGTAAGGGTTGTGATCTCTGGGAGGTCAGCCACAGTCTTGAGCTTCCTGTGACTGTCCTGGACAGGGACAGCAGCAGCATTACCCACTGCCCCTCTCCGGAGGTCCACAGCCACTGTAGTGGGCCGCAGGAAAGCAAATCCAATTCTTTCTGCAGAGCTCACTGCTAGACGAACAGCCATCGTGGAGGCAGAGACAATAATGTGGGAACCAGCGATCCTGTTTCATATGGGAGGGAGTGGAAGGTGGAGCAACATCCTCTGCAGTTAACCCTTCACTCTCTCTAGTCATGTAATCTTGTGTGTGGGTGTGTTTTAAAGTAAAACATAATTATTGTGCACATATAGTAGGTATGGTAATGATTTCTGTTAACAGCAGTAAGAATTTCATGCATATTTCCAACTTCTAGGAGAAAAAACTGTTGCTTTGTGCTAAGTCTTGCAGCATAAGAATATATTGCATTCACCTCTCTTCCAGTTCAAAGAGTGTGCTGAACAAATACACTGTTTACAATGGCTCTCATCCAAAAAAAAAGTGTGGAATGTTGTTTTTTCCAGTGGTTCCAAGAAATAATTTATTTGCAGATGCCACTTGGTTTAACATTCTGTTAAAGGGGTAGTTTACCCAAAATTAATCTGTTTATTTACTCACCCTCATAGCATCCCAGATGTCTATGACTTTCTTTCTTCTGTTGAACACAAACAAAGATTTTTAGTACAAGATTTCAGCTCGGTATGTCCATATAATGCAAGTGAATGGTGACCAGACCATTCAAGCTCCAAGAATCACATAAAGGCAGCAAAAAAGTAATCCATATGACTCCAGTGTTTTAATCTATATCTTCAGAAGCGATATGCTAAGTTTGGGAAAGAAACAGATACATTATTAATACATTATTAAGTCATTTATTCCCATAAATCTATTTTATTATAAAAAAAGATTTAAATATTGATTTGTATCTCACCCAAAGTGATTGTATCACTTCAGCATACATATATTAAACTACTGGAATCATATGATTTACTTTTATGCTGCCGTAATATGCTTTTTTGGACTTTCAAAGTTCTGGCCACCATTCACTTGCCTTGAAATTCTTTGTTTGTGTTTAGCAGAAGAAAGAAAGTCATACACACCTGGAATGCATGAAAGTGAGTAAATGATGAGAGAATTAAACATTTTGGGTGAAATAGCCTTTCAATTCAAAATAGAAATTCAAACATTTTCAAGTGAGGTAAAGTGTCCAAAACCACTGTAAATTATATTTACATTATGTTCAAAAATATTGATTTCTGTCTGAGCTGAATACATATTATGTCCAACTTAAGCCATAATTTGACATGATTCAATGCACAAAAAACAATTTTCAAATTAATCTCAGGAAAAATATCACTGGACATTCCTGGACTTTGGACAGATAATTAGTGCATGATGTCATCTATAGACACCAAACTCATAACAATAACAGAAAACTTTTTTTCCTTGAGCTGGATTTTATTTTTCATAATCAAAAATCAAAATAAAAGCATGATCCAGTCACCTCATATGTTAATCAATCCTTTGTGGTTCAGTTTGCATTATATAAAGGTCTGTTCTCTTATCAGGTCTTCAACCCTTTATCTTATCAATATTTTGATAAAGCCAACCGGGTCTGTTTTATAGAGCATGAAGTGTCCTTGAACCTGAGCAGCACTAAGCTCTGTGTGTGCGCTACTAGCGCATGCTCTGCGCATCGCTCAGCCTTAACCGCAAACTCCTGAGCGCAGGGTTGCCAGATCTAAGAACAATTTCCAGCTCGATAATAATTCAAAATCCTCCCAAAAGGAAAAGTAGCCCAATTTTTTCCCCGTCCAATCAGAGACAACTTCTGTATTCCCACAAAAACTTAAAAGAAATGTTTACCTTTGCTTTTTATTTATTTTAAATCCTATTTGAATGGTTTCAGCTAGGCTAAAATGTAGTATGCCCTAATTAAATGTAGTAATTATGTAATAATTAGGTAATTTGTCCATATATGTTTCAGAAAATCAATCTGATTTTAATTTTACAATCTTTGAAGCACTTTGCATGATAAATTATTTAAAAATGTCATAAATATGAATAACACTGTCATGCGTTCAACTGACATAGCATCCATTTGGATTTCTCTAAGCCAGAGTTTTTGACTATTCTCTTACCTTTCACAATTCTTCTTTTACACAACCTTTATACAATTAAGGAAAAACAAGAACATGTTCTCTTTAATATTTTCTAAACCCTCGTCAAGACCATTACAAATACTTGTATCTACAGCATATGTGACGCGTACTTACTTTTTTCTCTTCTCTTCTCTTCTCTCTGCTGCTTCTGTCAAAACACAAGTGTCAATATGAAATTAATCTACACTGGCAAACTCAATTAACAAAAACTAGCTATTACCAAGGATATTAACTATATGCTTTCTGGATGAACTTGAACATTTTTCCTTTATTTTTGTTCTTTTTTGTCTTCTCGTTTTTCATAACACTTCAGAAAATTTCTTGTTACATTTTATGAGGCCTAACTGTGCCACCTCCTTTCAATTACAACTTTGAACAGAACAATCTACATCTTAGGGATGTATTCTTTTATACATTTGTCTTCTTTTCCCCCTCCTCCTCAGGTGGTGCTGAATAGATTTCAGTAGTAAATTGAGAAAGCATCCGTGGTGATGGTTTGAATTCATGGCAGCAGATTTTTCTTCTCTGCATGTAAGCTCAGATCCTCATTCTATTTAGCAAAGACTTCTGCTCTAGCCTGTTTCGTAGCTTGTTTTAATCAGTGACATCTGGGGAAATTAACATTCAATTGCTGCAATGCAAAATATCTGAGATCTTCAAAGTTTTTACCACCTGCAGTATCTGTGTTTGCAGCAACTTCTACCCAGAAGTCCTCTGTTTTGTTGGCTTCTGTATTGTTCCATTCTAGAGTGTGAATTACTCTCCAATGTTGCTCTGCTTTTCCTACATCTCCCTTGAAGAGGTGGAAAAAGAGATGATCATCAAGCCTTGGCTTGCTTGAGGGCAGAACATGTTTCTGTGACAGGAATTTGAGAGCCTCTAATTGATTGATGTTATCTGGAAGTCTCTTACTAATCTCCTTAGATAACTCCAGCATGTAGTCCTTGCCCCTGCGTTTCATGTCCTGTTCTGCTTGGTCAATTATTTACTTTTATTCATGCAAGGCCAGATGAAACTGCACCCCAAAGTCTACAGCTTCAATGGGCAAAAGACTCTCATCAGAAAGGTTAAACTCCTTGATGTCCTGTCAGCTCTGGAATGTCTTCTGCAACCCTATACACTCAAGAAGGGACTGGTAAAACCTTACAAGTTCTGTGAGAAGTTTTGCAGGATTGGGTTTGCCAAGTTGAAAGATTTTTAGTAATTCTGTTTAACTCTGACACAATTGGTTGGAGGAATTTCAGGTAGATCAGGTTAATATTGTCGCTGTACATTTGGTACAGTAATTCTGCAGCATAGCTCCTCTCACTATATTTTGTCAGCTGGAAATGCAACTTAAGCTCCTCATAACGTGAAAGGATAGGGTTGACACACTCGCTAATAGAGAGCCACCTAGTATCTGACAGCTGCAGACTCTTCAGAGGGCTTTCACCTATATTTATGGTTTTGTACAGTTCAGAATTTTTTTGTAGACGCTGGGTGGCATTTGAAAACCAGCTGTAGGTCTGGGAAACCATGTTCTCTACATTTCTGGGCAAGACACTGACAGCTTTTGATGCACAGAGCTGAAGAGAATGGCACACCCACTTAATGTAGACAATATGAGGATTGCGGTCACAGAATTTCTGTAGCACTGAGTTATGTTGCCCACACATTGTGGTACAGCCATCCGTTGCAAGGCCGATGCAGTTCAGTATGGACAATTTGTTGTCATCCCGGAATTTGAACAAAGCATTTGCTATGGTCAGTGAATCACCAGCAACTATATGTATCACTCCTGCAAAGGTGCTATTGATTTGTGAGCGCTTCTTTCTGTAATATCTGATGACTAGTTGTTTTCTGGTTGTGACATTAGTGCTCTCATCAACAATAAGAGAGTATGGTCCACTTTCTATATCCTCCAGAAGGTCTTCATGTCCTATGACCAAATTAATTAGAGCTGTGCATTTCGTTCTGTGTAAACTGATACCTTTCTTGGAAATGTCTTCCACAATGCTTCCTAAATTATCAACTGTTAAGGTGCTTCAGTGGCAAGCAACATGAGCAGTCAACTTCAACTCTACCTCCTTTAGTGCAACATTAGTTCTCAGAAAGGAACCGAGAACTTTTGACTTTTCCAGTCATTCATTTATAATTTATTTATACATTTATAAACACAATATTTAAAAAAAAAAAAAAGTGCTTGTTTTTAACGCCATGCCAGATTCTATGGCTATTATTTTGGCGAAATCCAGGTTAAAAAATAATAATAGGTAAAACAAAATCTATATAAGATGTTTAAGATACATTTTTATAACCATTTCCATTAACAAGACTTTTGGAAGAGATTGGCACTGACACAAAGGGGTGCTTCTGCTGGCCAAGCAGGTACAATTGTCACTGGATATTCCTGGACTTTGAACAGATAATTGGTGCATGATGTCATCTATAGACACCAAACCCATAACAATAACAGAGAAAACATTTTTTTTTCCTTGAGCTGGATTTTATTTCTCAGATGTGTGAAGTATTTATCCAGATCAAAATATAAGCATGATCCAGTCACCTCATATGTTAATCAATCCTTTGTGGTTCCATTTGCATTATATATACAAAAGTCTGTTCTCTTATCATGTCTTCAAACCTTTATCTTATCGATATTTTTGATAGAGCCAACCGGGTCTGTTTTATAGAGCATGAAGTGTCCTTGAACCTGAGCAGCACTAAGCTCTGGGTTTGCTGCCAGCGCTTGCTCTGCGTATCGCTCAGCCTCAGCCGCAGACTCCTGTGGGTAAAACCTCCGAAACATTTGAGTCAGCTGCCAATGGGAGCAGTAGCCCACGTACTGCTTCAGATCAACACGACCAGGCCTGACAAGAGCGGGGTCCATTCTTTGGAAATATGGAGAAAACAATGCAGAGTTAATCAGAAGAAAAACACACTTTTCAAGGTTTCCAGACATATTGATCAATAAAATTCCATGAAATTTCCAGTCATATAGTTTGTCCAGATTATATAGTTTGCACTCACAAAGAGCAATTCTTTTTTGGTGAAATATTTATAGCAGAGCTGATATAATATTTCAATTACTTTTAAATATTTTATTAATTTCCACAGCATTTCCACACCTGTAAATCCCAATTGAACATATTAAATTATAATTAAAAAACAAATCCCTGATATTAGTGAATTTATCATGGGTTTATCAACAACTGATGCAGATACAGATATCTAGAAAGCAGGCTGATTGCCAAAATAATGCTGATATTCACTGATTAGCCACAACATTAAAACCACCTGCCTAATATTGTGTAGGTCCCCCTCGTGCGGCCAAAACAGCACTAACCCGCATCTCAGAATAGCATTCTAAGATTCTATTTTCCTCACCACATTTGTACAGAGAGTTACCGTAGACTTTGTCAATTTGAACCAGTCTGGCCATTCTCTGTTGACCTCTCTCATCAACAAGGCATTTCCATCTGCAGAACTGCCACTCACTGGATGTTTTTGGCACCATTCAGAGTAAATTCTAAAGACTTTTGTGCGTAAAAATCCCAGTAGATCAGCAGTTACAGATATACTCAAACCAGCCCATCTGGCACCAACAATCATGCCACGGTACAAATCACTGTGATAATTTTTTTTCCCTCATTCTGACGGTTGATGTGAACATTAACTGACGCTCCTGACCCGTATCTGCATGATTGTATGCACTGCATTGCTTTCACACGATTGGCTGATTAGATAATTGCATGGATGATGGTTGGTGCCAGATGGGCTGGTTTGAGTATTTCTGTAACTGCTGATCTCCTGTGATTTTCACACACAACAGTCTCAAGAATTTACTCTGAATGGTGCCAAAACCAAAAATCATCCAGTGAGCGGCAGTTCTGCATATGGAAACACTTTGTTGATGAGAGAGGTCAACTCTCAGAACTGAAAAAGTCTACAGTAACTCCCGCTCTGTACAATTGTGGTGAGAAGAATATGATTGGCACTGTTTTGGTGGCACAAGGGGGACCTACACAATATTAGGCATGTGGTTTTAATGTTGTGGCTGATCGGTGGTATAGTATACTGTACATATAATTGAATGTCATCTAATGAGATTTGAACAAAACTGCTGAAATGTAATACACATATTTATTTATATATACATTTATAAACAATATTTACTTAAAACAAAGTGCTTGTTTTTAACGCAATGCCAGCTTCTATGGCTATTATTATGGTGAAATCCAGGTTAAAAAAAAATTATAAAAATCAATATAATATGTTCGAGAATTTTTTTTTATGACCTTTCCATTAACAAGACTTTTGGAAGAGATTGGCACTGATACAAAGGGGGTGCTTCTGTTGGCCAAGCAGGTACAATTATCGTCCGATTTCAATAATCTCAAAATGGCCAAATGTCACCCTATTAATCGCCTTGGGTGACATATTTGTCTATCACTACCATTTTCATGACTCTGAAAACCATGACTGTTGTGAAATACACTTTAATGCTACTAATTTTCAGATTTTTTGTTGTTCCTTTCCATTGTGATATAAGAGGTGAAAGTGCAGAGGACAAATATTTAAAATTTGAAACAAAGGTAACTGAGCAGTACCGTTCAATGAAATTAGTAGTCATAAACACAATACGGGCCTCTGATGATGCCACTCCATCCAGAGCATTCAAAAGTCCACTGAAGGTGAGTCTTCCCATGCCCTGATAGGCCAGTGGATCTGAGAGAAAACACATGATCATTTTAAGAGTATTGTTCTTGGTGTATATGATGAGAGCATGTTCCCACTCTTTCTAGGTGTGTATCAATGTCACAATATGGCTTCATATTCTTCTAATTTAGAGGTGAAATATGACCTGGATTTGTTCTTTACAAGTTTCATGAGATTCACCCATCCATGACATATTCAGCTTGTACAATTCATGAAACATTCAACGCATAGTTTACATAGATAGAGAGTTTCAAAAATACAAGTGTGTGTGTGTGTGTTTGCTTATTTGCAAAAGTGACATACTCTCTGTGGGTTTCAGCTCGCGGCTGACAAAGGCTGCATCCACATCCTCCAGTAGGATGATGCTTTGCTGTGGAGCGACGCTCAGCAGGTGGTTCAGACGATCGTCAGACAGACTGCGGTCACTGAGACTCATCAGACAGATGCTATAGCCCAGTTCGCCTGCCAGCGCAGTTCTGTGAAATGACAGCAATACAGTAAATGTTTAGCTCATTACTTTATTGCAACCATACTGTACACAGAAATAACACTAATTTACAGGTTCCCTGCCCACACATTTTGACCAATAAAATCCATTACTTTACTAGTTGTTTGTGAAAACAGTAACTGGATTAAGATTTTTGTTAAATCATTGGTAACACTTTACAATAAGGTTCAATTTGTTAAAATTGGCTAACAACATTAGTTAACATAAATTAACAATGGATAATAGTTTTACAGCATTTATTTAATCTTGGTTAATGTTAATTTCAACATATAGTAATACATTTTGAAACTAAAAGTTGTAAATGTTAGCATTAGTTAATGCACTATGAACTAACAAAGTAACAATGATCAATTGCATTTTATTACCTAACATTAACAAAGATTATGCTGTAAAAATCATATAGTTCATTGTTAGTTGTAACGTGTTATCAAATCATTTTAGATATTGCTGGGGTGGATAATGATTTCCATAAGTGGGTCAGGTCCCAATTCTAGCATTTTATATATATATATATATATATATATATATATATATATATATATATATATATATATATATATATATATATTAGGGCTGTCGATTTAACGTGTAAATTCAGTGTGATTAATTTGACAAAAAATAACACGTTAAAAAAATTTACGCAATTAATCACATGCCCACGGACCATAATAAGTAAGATTCCTGAGAAATGCAAGCTTGTAGTACCACCTGTTTACTCCAGACGCAGTAAGTGAAATTTCAGCTGTATGAGCAACGTGCAGTTTATACAGTGAAGAAACACTACAGTAGGCAGAACAACTCAAACATGCGTTACGTTCTTGCGTTCAAAACACTCAAAGGAGCGCAAATGTCATCTTAGTGATCTCAAGATATGTTTAAAGATGGAGTATTAAACTATATTTAACTTGACACAGTGACCTAAACATTTAATGTTTATGACGCAACACAACCGAGATGTCTGACATAGGTGTAAATTGACGGGCCCTTAAACAAGCCCTCATAATAAATCTCCAACTGATTGACAAATTCACTTGTGAAATGGATCGCTGTGAACTGTATGCCAGTGATTGACTTATGATCAATAATATGGTAGTAAACAATACATTGTTTTCTAAAGCCACTTTTTGTATTGTCTTATCAATGATTAACTCTTCTGCTACAGGAATGTAATGCATTTTAATTATCTGAATATATATATATATATATATAATTTTTAAATATTTAAAGACAACTATGTATAATGAAATATTGATATAAATACAGTATCTCACAAAAGTGAGTAGACCCCTCACATTTTTGTAAATATTTGATTATATCTGTTCATGTGACAACACTGAAGAAATGACACTTTACTACAATTAAGTAGTGAGTGTACAGCTTGTAAACAGTGTAAATTTGCTGTCCCCTCAAAATAACTCAACACACAGCCATTAATGTCTAAACCGCAGGCAACAAAAGAGAGTATACCCCTAAGTGAAAATGTCCAAATTGGGCCCAAAGTGTCAATATTTTGTGTGGCAACTATTATTTTCCAGCACTGCTTTAACCCTCTTAGGCATGGAGTTCACCAGAGCTTCACAGGTTGCCACTGGAGTCGTCTTCCACTCCTCCATGACGACATCACAGAGCTGGTGGATGTTAGAGACCTAGTGCTCCTCCACCTTCCATTTGAGGATGGGTTTAGGGATCTAGGGTTTAGGTCTGGAGACATGCTTGGCCAGTTCATCACCTTCACCCTCAGCTTCTTTAGCAAGGCAGTGGTCGTCTTTGAGGTGTGTTTGGGGTCGTTATCATGCTGGAATACTGCCCTGTGGCCCAGTCTCCAAAGGGAGGGGATCATGCTCTGCTTCAGTATGTCACAGTACATGTTGGCATTCATGGTTCCCTCAATGAACTGTAGCTCTCCAGTGCCGGCAGCACTCATGCAGCCCCAGCAAGACACACTTGTACTCCTCACCTGGTTGCCGCCACACACGCTTGACACCATCTGAACCAAATAAGTTTATCTTGGTCTCATCGGACCACAGGACATGGTTCCAGTAATCCATTTCCTTAGTCTGCTTGTCTTCAGCAAACTGTTTGCAGGCTTTCTTGTGCATCATCTTTAGAAGAGGCTTCCTTCTGGGACAACAGCCATGCAGACCAATTTGATGCAGTGTGCGGCGTATGGTCTGAGCACTGACAGGCTGACCCCCCACCCCTTCAACCTCTGCAGCAATGCTGGCAGCACTCATACGTCTATTTCCCAAAGACAACCTCTGGATATGATGCTTAGCACGTGCACTCCACTTCTTGGTCGACCATTGCGAGGCCTGTTCTGAGTGGAACCTGTCCTGTTAAACCGCTGTATGGTCTTGGCCACCGTGCTGCAGCTCAGTGTCAGGGTCTTGGCAATCTTCTTATAGCCTAGGCCATGTTTAAGTAGAGCAACAATAATTTTTTTCAGATTCTCAGAGATTTTTTTGCCATAAGGTGCCATGTTGAACTTCCAGTGACTAGTATGAGGGAGTGTGAGAGCGATGACACCAAATTTAACACACCTGCTCCCCATTCACACCGGAGACCTTGTAACACTATCGAGTCACATGACACCGGGGAGGGAAAATGGCTAATTTGGCCCAATTTAGACATTTTCACTTAGGGGTGTACTTACTTTTGTTGCCAGCGGTTTAGACATTAATGGCTGTGTGTTGAGTTATTTTGAGGGGACAGCAAATTTACACTATTATACAAGCTGTAAACTCACTAATTTACATTGTAGCAAAGTGTAATTTCTTCAGTGTTGCCACATGAACAGATATAATCAAATATTTACAAAAATGTGAGGTGTGTACTCACTTTTGTGAGATACTGTATGTATAATCATTATATATTGAGTTATTTTTATATAAGGGGCTTTCTCAGCAAAAATTTGTATATGCGATTAATTAATCGGCGCACCATGTAATTATAATTACATATATAAAAAATTTAATCAATTGACAGCCCTAATATATATTTATTTTTTGAAAGTGGCTCACATTGGGATATTAAAAATAAAATGATATCTAGCTAATTAATTATATTGGAACAAAGAATAACTAGAAATTACTGGTCTTCCAGGTCTATAAATTACCATTCTAAATTCCCTGATATTTTCATGTTTTTACCCTGGGAACCTTGGCTTTCAAACTATGACAAACTATACTGTTAAATCATCATATCTGGGACACCTTGAACGATTAACAAAGTAACTGTGCTTACATGAAACTGCTCTTCCCACAGCCTGGGGGTCCATACAGCAGATAGCCCCTCCTATATGGAATACCTGATTGAAACATATTCAACAATAAAACTTAAATTTGAAATGAATTAAAATATAAAACAAACCAATATACACTCACCTAAAGGATTATTAGGAACACCATACTAATACTGTGTTTGACCCCCTTTCGCCTTCAGAACTGCCTTAATTCTACGTGGCATTGATTCAACAAGGTGCTGAAAGCATTCTTTAGAAATGTTGGCCCATATTGATAGGATAGCATCTTGCAGTTGATGGAGATTTGTGGGCTGCACATCTAGGGCACGAAGCTCCCGTTCCACCACATCCCAAAGATGCTCTATTGGGTTGATATCTGGTGACTGTGGGGGACATTTTAGTAAAGTGAACTCATTGTCATGTTCAAGAAACCAATTTGAAATGATTCGAGCTTTGTGACATGGTGCATTATCCTGCTGGCAGTAGCCATCAGAGGATGGGTACATAGTGGCCATAAAGGGATGGACATGGTCAGAAACAATGCTCAGGTAGGCTGTGGCATTTAAACGATGCCCAATTGTCACTAAGGGGCCTAAAGTGTGCCAAGAAAACATCCCCCACACCATTACACCACCACCACCAGCCTGCACAGTGGTAACAAGGCATGATGGATCCATGTTCTCATTCTGTTTACGCCAAATTCTGACTCTACCATCTGAATGTCTCAACAGAGATCGAGACTCATCAGACCAGGCAACATTTTTCCAGTCTTCAACTGTCCAATTTTGGTGAGCTCTTGCAAATTGTAGCCTCATTTTCCTATTTGTAGAGGAGATGAGTGGTACCCGGTGGGGTCTTCTGCTGTTGTAGCCCATCCGCCTCAAGGTTGTGCGTGTTGTGGCTTCACAAATGCTTTGCTGCATACCTCGGTTGTAACGAGTGGTTATTTCAGGCAAAGTTGCTCTTCTATCAGCTTGAATCAGTCAGCCCCATTCTCCTCTGACCTCTAGCATCAACAAGGCATTTTCGCCCACAGGACTGCCGCATACTGGATGTTTTTCCCTTTTCACACCATTCTTTGTAAACCCTAGAAATGGTTGTGCGTGAAAATCCCAGTAACTGAGCAGATTGTGAAATACTCAGACCGGCCCGTCTGGCACCAACAACCATGCCACGCTCAAAATTGCTTAAATCACCTTTCTTTCCCATTCTGACATTCAGTTTGGAGTTCAGGAGATTGTCTTGACCAGGACCACATCCCTAAATGCACTGAAGCAACTGCCATGTGATTGGTTGATTAGATAATTGCATTAATGAGAAATTGAACAGGTGTTCCTAATAATCCTTTAGGTGTGTGTGTGTATATATATATATATATATATATATATATATATATATATATATATACTCATGAAATATTACAATGCAATCCAATGAAGTTAATGGCATGGGAGAAGATTTCCCTGACATGGGTTAATTCTTAAAGGGACAGTTCAACCAAATATGAAAATGTTGTCATCATTTATTCATCCTTATGTTCTTCCAAACCTTTAAGACTTTTTCTTTTCTGTGGAACACAAAATGAGATCCTAAGCAGAATATTAACCTCAGTCACCATCATTGTATGTCAAAAAACATTGCAATGAAATTGAATGGTGACTGAGTTAACACTCTACCTTAAATCTCCTTTTATGTTCAATGGAAGAAAGTAAGTCATCCGAGTTTGGAACAACATGAGGGATTAGTCAAAGATGACAGAATCTTCATTTTAAGGTGAACTATCCCTATAACTCTTAAAAGGACTTCTTTTAGAAAATGTGAACTGGAGCTAATCTTTGACTGTCAAGTTATCCTGTAATAATTCACCTCTGTCTGTGTACCACTTGGGATTGCCGATGAACTCCTTCACATCATCAACAATCCTCTCCGCCACTCCATTCTCCAGAACTACTGATGACAGGGGCCGCCGTCGCCTAGGAAACCCAAAAGGTCTCCACTCTGCTCCAAGGGCAGTGTACATCACAGTCCGACCTTCTTCTTGTTTTAAAGCAAGTTCACGAGCTGCATAGACAAAGATTCACTCATTTACTGGCTGCAACACATTTTTACAATGTCGTAAAATGTACAATGTTTATACTGCGATCTACAGCAGATCTATTGTAAATGAATACAGTATTCCACAGCAGGTTCACAAAAGAGCAGACCCAAGCCATTGAGTGAACAGAAAAAGGAATATATGTATATACGTAGATGGTTGTTTCATCAAATATGGGCACTTTATGTCCCAGGGGTTTCATTTTTATTCAAACTAATAGATTCCAACCTTTTATATGCATTACAACTGTCTTGAAACTTTTCTATCATGCCTTCATCATTTATTTTTGCTACTTCTCAGATGCTTTATGTTTATTTTTAAGTCCACAGGACCAAAAGTGCCTATAGATAAAGAATCACCCAGTGTTGGAAACAGTCCATTTTCTACCTCATACCTTCTTGGAGAATGTTGAAGAATATCTGCCTGTCTCTACCCAGAGCAGTGAAGGTGACAGACTCCCATGGAGTTCCTGTGTGCAGGTTGACCATCTGCTTCTCTCTGGTTCTCTCCACTCTGATCCACTTCCTTCCATACCTTAAAAAAACACAGCTTTAATTAGAGATGAAGATAAGTGGATGTATATTATTGATTCCTGCTGGGAAGCTAAAATAAGCAGCACATCAAATGTAAACTGTCTAAAGCAACATCACTATGAATATACCCAGAGTATACCACATTGGTTGGTAACGCTAGTGAGTGCAATAATGACAGTAAATTGTTCTTCGAGTCATTATTCCTTTAACAGAAGATAGGTAAATAATTACATTTTGACCCCATTTTGAATACAACAATTATAGATAACACATTGGAAATGCTTCTATTTTGCATTTTTAATACTAATGAACTAATTGAATAAACATTTTTCCATTACCAGCATAACAATTTGGACCCCATTTTACTTAAGAGATAGTTCACCCCCCCAAAACAAAACTCTCATCATTTACTCACCCTCATGCCATTCCAGATGTGTATGACTTTCTTTCTTCTACAGAACACAAATGAACATTTTTAGAAGAATCTCTCGACTCTGTAAGTCCATACAATGCATTTCAATGTTGGCAAGAACTTTGAAGGTCGAAAAAGCACATGAAGGTAGCATAAAAGTAATCCATATGACTCCAGTGGTTAAATCTATATGTTCAAAAGTGATATGATAGGTGTGTGAGAAACGTCCTTATTTTCTATAAATCGCCACTTTCACTTCCGCATTCTTCTTTTGTTTTTGATGATTTGCACTAGGCAGGGAGAATTTATTATTAAAAAGGACATAGATATTGTTCTGTTTCTCACCCACATCTATCATATAAATTCTAAAGACATGGATTTAAACAATGGAGTTATATGGATTAATTCTATGCTGCCTTTATGTGATTTTTGGACCTTTAAAGTTCTGGCCACCATTCACTTGCATTGTATGGACCTTCAGAGCAGAGATATTTTTCTAAAAATCTTTTATGTTCAACAGAAGAAAGAAAGTCAAACATATCTGGGATGGCATGAGGGTGAGTAAATAAATGATGAGAACATTTTCATTTTTGGTTAAACTATTCCTTTAATAGCACACTGTGAAACTAATGTTCTCTCTACATAAAGTGTGGTCTTACCAAATAATGTGGTTGCCCGGACTGGGATGAAAGTCGAACTGTGTATGGACTCGCCCACTCTCATGCTGCATATAAGAGGTCTCAACACTTAAATGCTGTGTGTGTTTGGCATGTTTTGTAATCCAGCTTAACAGCCAGTGGTAACTTTTATCTCTGCTGGGGACCTCCAGTGTGATCATGTAATGTCTTCTAAAGAAGATCATGCCAATCTGTGCCCCTTTTCGGGAAACTGCAAGTGCTGTGCCAATGCCAACAAGCCCAAAGCCTGCCCCAAAGTAAGGGTTGTCCTTCAAGGCTCCAATGAAATCTGAGAGGGTCATGGTGAAGGTGTCTTCAGGTACTTATATCAATCAGGAAGAGTCTTATTTCCCCCTGCTTTACAGCACATGGGATTAAACCATTTTGATGTGATAATATTTTGAAAGAACCTTGAGCATTACAAGACATATTACAAATTTGTGCACACACTGGTAAGTTCCTATAACATATAATGTATATTATTTACTAAATCAATAAAAAATGAAAAGATGACTATACTTACGGCAGTGCAAATATCATGACAAAGCATCTTTCACACATTGTCTGTTAATTTAAAAGAAACCAAAAAGGAGCGAATCAGCTAGGTAGTGCACTAGACAGCAGCTTGCATAGTGTTCTCTCATTGGACAAATCACATGGCGACCTCTGTATTGCTTCCGGTGTTCAAGAAAATAATTCCGTCTGAAATGTTGCACTTTAATAGTGCCGTTGTGACTAAATAGAAGCAGTCGTGCACGATATTTTTTAGATAGTTGTGAAACAATCTAGATAGATTTTGGGCATTTTAAACTTTAGAATTCTCCACTATGTATGCAAAATGTGTCTCTCAAAAGTATGTTTTGTCTCTGAGTAACAAATCGTCCAGAAATGGCGCCGCTTTCATTGTTTACGTCCAGACAAGTACAGGTAATGCTTGATTTTATTCAAGTAATTCATATAAAGTAATAAGGATAATCATTACTAAAGGATTTTATTCAATATGCTATCTAGTTTCAGCACATCCTAACAGTCTTACTTTAATTAAACAGATCAGTCTTCTGTCTCTACTGTAATTGCGTTGTTTATTTGTTTATCAGAGTGAAAGCAACATGAATAGAAGCGCAGTAGGTCAGAAATCTGTTTAAGGAAAACATGCTTCCTCGCATCGTGTTTATTCGTTGTAACTGTTCACATAATACTTATCTCACAAGATTGTTTTATGTTCTGTGACGAATATACTTAAAACCGTGTCTTTTCCTGTCATTAGTCAGACTGATTAAACGGTCACAGATATGGCTGGGTATCAACACAGATTTCACGATTTGATTCGATTTCGATACGATTAAATTCTACTCTGGTTCATTTTGGTATATTTCAGTTATAATATTTATTTTGCTTAAAGAAATTCTCTCCCACCTAATGCTATAAATTATATAGCTAACTTTCTAACTTGGTACAGTACGCAAATATTGATTTTAAAAATTAACAACAGGGCCCAAATTATGCAGTTTAATTGATGTTTATTTAACAGATACAATAATTAACACAAACAAAGCTAAACAGTGTGCAGTGGAAAACTTGTCAATTGTAATCGGGTACTGATTACAAATGATATGACAAAAAATGCAATCAGTAATGTAATATCATAGATTACATTTTTGAGGGGAAAATCTAATCTGATTACTAATTTTACCTAATTTTATTTTATGTCACATGCATTTGAGTACGATAATCATTTTAACATAAAAAGTACAAAGAGGAAGAAAATGTATTGATAATGAAAAGAGATCCTTTTTAAAAAATGCATTAAACATTACATGAATTAAATAAACATTAAATCTAACAGCAATGATATTCATATGAAAACTATCAATAGATTATTAACAATTTACTGCCATTGCCTTGTTAGTATGTAATCATGTAATCTATAAAAAGTAACTGTAGTCTGATTATGAGTTTTTAAAAATTTTATTTAATATAATTACATGTAATTTATTTTTGTAATCTGATTACATAATAGTAATACAGATTACATGTGATCTGTTACTACCCAGCACTGCAAACAAAATACCAATCTTTGGATTTGGACTGCATTGGGATTGTTCAAATAAAGATTTAGGCTAATTGGAACATGTTTATTTTCCCCACCTCTAGTCACAGAATTGTGCAATAATAAATCTGCTACTTTTTCTTTTGTTCAAAACTTTACAGAAACCATTAGGCTTAATTACATTTTAATCTCAATGGTCTTGCAGAACAGTCATGGTTCCCTGGGAAACAGATGGTCCTGATTTTGTAAGCACTGATCTATGGTTGTAATAGATTTTTTTTCCATCACTCACTGATGCTTTGGAGCTTTATGCACATTGTAACATGGAACAGCAAGAGCCTGGCTGTGATGCAGTACAACTCTGTAATCATGTGGAAAATGAAAATCATGCAACAGATGTCACATCTGAAGGTAAAATAAAACAGTACTTATCAAGCCAATGATGTTTATTACATATTCAATATGATGCTTGCATCGGTATGTGGAAATTATTCATATTTATTACACGGCTCTCTAGAACACTTGAGTCTGGTCAATCGCTTCAGTCTGCTGTCTGATAATGTTTGCATAATGACCGCTAAATTCAATAATTGACTTTTGTGGTTTTTTTCTTACATAATTACATCATTTCAAATCAATATTACATTTATTTATTTATGTGGTTTATTACAGTTTGTCAGCTTACAGGTCATAAGAAATGTGTTGTTTGCTTCACAGCTTTGTCTCAGTGGAAGGGGTCGGATGTACAAGTGTTGCCTAAAAGCAAGAAAAAAGCTGCCGAAAGATTGAAAGCATCAACAAAAAAGGGAAAAAAAGCAACCACCATTAGCCGGGGAAAGTCTACAGCTAAAGGTAGAACATACAAACAATCCATTTGTATATGTACTGTATACCCTTTAATTTGAAGAGGTATATTATGATTAGAATAATTGTAATCCCAAATCTGAATTATTCTGCCTGTTTCTGTTTAGTGGACCATGTTGCAGCAGGCACCGAACACATGTTCCACACACATATCTGCTCAGAATGCAGACGCTGCTTTAAAACTCGCTCCCATCTGGTGGAGCACATGCGCCTTCATTACCCTGACCCCAGTTTGCAGTGCCCCATCTGCAAACACTACTTTACAAGCAAGAGTAAACTACGTGTCCATAAACTGAGAGAGACTGGACAGAAACTCCATCAGTGTCATCTGTGTGAGTATGGAGCTGTGGAACGCAACTCTCTGCGACGACACCTCACCAGTGTGCACGGACATCAAGAGGAGGATGCCCAAAATACAGAGCTGTTTACATGCCCAACATGCCAAAAGATGTTCAGTCAGAGTCAGGCATTAAAGATCCATATGAAGTCCCACAATAGGACACAAGATGGGCAGTCATTGCTCTGCTTTCATAAGGGGTGCTTATTTCAGTATACAGAAAAGAAGAAGCTTCAAAAGCATGTGTTAGACGAGCATCGAATTGAGGCCATTGAGTGCCGTCATCATGCCTGCAGCATCTTCTTTGGGAGTCGAGAAGAAATGGAAAAACATTTCGGCACGCATCAGGCTTATCACTGCCCACAGTGTGACTTCTCCTGTTCAAATAAAAGCCGTTTCCAGCAGCACAAAAGACAGGGGCATCCAGGCAAACAGGAGCTGAAATGCAGTTTCTGTCCTTTCTCCACCCTCAACCCTGTAGATTTTGATCAGCATGTTGGTCACTTTCATGCCAATGAGAAAACACACCACTGTCCACAGTGCAGCTTTGCGACAGCTCACAAAAGAGTCTTAAAAAGACACATGCTAATGCATACAGGTGAGATGCATTATCCAGATTTCTAATAAGTACTTCATGCAAAAAGTTTAATTTGGCATTTACGCATTCTCATGTTATTCCAAAACCGTTATTTTTTCTGTGGAACACAAAATGTGAATATTTACAGAATATCCAGTGTTCGGGGGGCCTGGGTAGCTCAGCAAGTATTGACGCTGACTACCACCCCTGGAGTCGCAAGTTTGAATCCGGGGCATGCTGGTTGCTAGGGAGGGTAGAGTCACATGGGGTAACCTCCTTGTAGTCAATGGGGTGCGTGGTGAGTTGTAAGTGGATCACGGAGAGTAGCATGAGCCTCCACATGCTGTGAGTCTCCGCATTGTCATGCACAGCGAGCCACGTGATAAGATGCATGGATTGTCTCAGAAGCGGAGGCAACTGAGACTTGTCCTCTGCCACCCAGATTGAAGTAACCACACTGCCACAAGGACGATATGACAGCTTTGTATAAAGATTAGGCCAAAATATATTTTTAGTTGTTATTATTCACTGATTATCTTCCCTACAAAATGATTGTATGTTCTACAAAAGTCATACAGGTTTGGAATAATATAAGGGTGAGTAAATGATGACAAAGTGTACATTGCTGTGTAAATTATTCCCTTAATTACTCATTGATCATGCTTGAATAGAATGAAAATTTTTATTTACAGGTGAAAAGCCCCACAAGTGTACTATTTGTGACTTCAGATGTCGGGATGAGACGTACCTCTCAAAGCACATGTTGACACACTCCAATGACAAGCAGCACATGTGCTCAGAATGTGGATATGTTACTAAATGGAAACACTATCTCACTGTGCACATGCGTAAGCATGCAGGAGATCTGAGGTATGCATTGTCCTTGATTGTTTTCTGTAATAAAACTGTGATAAAAAGAAACTGATCCATCTCTCTTAGGTACAAATGTAATCAGTGTTCATATCGTTGCCACCGCATCGACCAGCTGAACAGCCATAAACTCCGTCACCAAGAAAAGTCTCTGATCTGCGAGGTGTGTGCATATTCCTGCAAGAGAAAGACTGAACTGTACAGACACATGCAGATCAAGCACTCCACAAACACAGATCTCCAACCTCCTATTTACCAGTGCAAGTTTTGCCCCTACACATCAAAGTACCGGCAAGCCCTGCATAGTCACGAGAACTGCAGGCACACACGCACACGTGTGTTCTGCTGCGCGCTCTGTCGCTACACCACTTTTAGCAACACAGGCCTCTTCCTGCACAAAAAGAAAACCCACGGATATGTGCCCGGAGATGTGGGGTGGCTTGAGAAGTATGCAGAGAAAGAGAAAGAGCAGAACTCCGCGGATTTTACTCAGAGCTTTTTCTTCAAAACTGCGGAAACTCAGATTGCAAATTCTGCTAACGGGGAACATACTAAGTATGCAAAACAAGTTAATGAGACTATAGATGACTCACAAAATATCTCCATAAATGACAATGAGAATGAAGCAATAGTAGCCACAACAGGAGGAATTAGAGAACTGACTTTAGTACGGCAGGTCAGTCCTAATATTGTGTCTGCAAGAGAAGAGGCATGTAAACTTTCCAAAGGACATCCAACTCCCACTGATGAAGAACAGTGTGATATCTCACTTTTCAATTCACAAACAAGCACGGGTAACACACAGACAAAGCCTTTGCCTGCTGAGACTGTAAACATCGGGAATGCAGGTTTTAATGCACCCGTTGGAGGCGACATTGGGTATCATTCATTACATTCAGTCCACCAAAGCACCCCAGAGCCAGGAGATGAGGACGATGATAACGAGACAGCTTACTGTGAGGATCAAAGTGACACTGACAACCTACCACCAGCCACAGGAAGTGAAAGAAACAGGGAGGGACTCCAAAATTCTGAAGTTCACCAAGAGAGCTTGATCTCAAACTCATATCTAGAACCCTCAGCTTCAGAGACTCGTCTGCAGGTCATGAGGAGACAGGATAAAGACCAGGCTAAAGCCCTCATACTAGAGGGCAGGGTGCAGATGCTTGTTGTCCAGACACGGGACAGCATGTACCAGTGTAACCGCTGCTCCTATATGACCAGAAAGCAGGCAGCCTTAATCCGGCACTGCAGGTCATCCTGCCAGGTGATGAAAGCGGAACTACGCTGCCAGGAATGTGGCATGCAGTTTAAACAGCAACGTTCTTTAAACACCCATTGTCTCAAGAAGTGCCGATTGCAGCTTAGGAGTAGAAAGAAATGTAACATTGTAAGCACTGTAGGTCAATCAGGGAGCAATGCATCTATACAGGTAAAAAGCAAATTAAAAGGAGACACCAGTACTGCTCTGAATCAGAGTAAATCAGGATCCATCACTTTGCAACCTGAAACTATTGAAGTTACTGATGATACACATTCAAGCGAGCAAGATTCGGCTAAACCTGAAAGCCCTGCAATAGTAAGTGTGGCTGATTCACTGAAAACCACATCACAAGGAAGGCAGACAATTGTCATGAGTAGAGAAAATGAGAATTTCAATGCTATGCCAGCTCTGGCTGAGGTCGTGGACTCCGTAAATAATGAGACCTCTGGCTATATTGAAGATGATGGTAGATATACTTGCAAACTATGTTCTTTTTCATCTGTCAGGAAAGTCACAATAGATCGTCATTGCGCGACATGCAGAAGAAGCACACATAAAAAAATAGATCTGGCCGAAAACAGGGAGGAGTTTGAAGAAGAGTGTAGCCTTAGTGACTATAATCAGGAGGAAGATGGGGCAAATTACTCTGAAAGAGATTCAAAGGATAAAGAAAGACCACAAGTCTCAAATCCCAGATTCTCCTGTCCCAACTGTCCTTTTCAGTGCCATCAGAAGAGAGCTTTAACAAGCCATGAGATAAAGGGCTGTTTGAAACCAGGTGAAGGACAGTGTCCACACTGCTCATTTGTGGCTAAATCTGAAAAATCTCTAAACCATCACACCCTGGCTCACCGGAAAGATAAAAAGGTTACTAAAGGAAAAATGTCAGCTAAACTTCAGTGCAATCTTTGCTCCTTTACCTGCAAACAAGAGCGTTGTCTAACACAGCATGTCGCTGTGAAGCACGAGGGAGTTCGACCTCACCAATGTCGCTTCTGTGCATTTAGTACAATACGCCGCTACCGACTGGAGGCCCATGAGTCCTTGCACACAGGTGTTGGGAGGCATAGCTGTGAGATTTGTGGCCAAACATTTGGCACCACATCCAGACTACGCTTGCATCATCAACGTATCCACAACAAACAGGCAACACACTTTTGTTCTCTTTGTGACTACAGGGCGTATAATCTCAACGACATCAGTCGCCACAACTTGAGCTGCCACACCGGTGAGCTAAACCACCATTGCTGCAAATGCAGTGCACGTTTCAGCTCTGATATTGCCCTCAATCAACACTGCAACCGAGCACATCCAGAGGCCAACAGCCTGTCCTGCGCTCATTGCAGCTTCACTTGCAACCGCCAAGCTGCTCTCAAAGCTCATTTGCGTCGTGACCACTCTGAAATCGAGAATGTTGCTACTAAAGTGCACTCTGAGACTCAAGATGGTCCAGAAAAACAAAGAAAGATCTCTGTCACCCACCAGTGCTTGGTTTGCTTCTTCAGCACCCATAAAAAGCTTCTTCTCATCCAGCACATGTTAGATGAGCATGAAGATGGGCCAGCGTCTGAGAAAACTCTAAAGTGTGATGTCTGTGGTTTCTCCTGCACCCATCAAGTGGTGTTTGACCAGCATGTACGATCGCATGGAGGAACCTGCCTCTTTAAGTGCACTGAATGTGAATTCTCCACCAGGAATAAGCAGAAGATCACCTGGCACATTCGAATACATTCAGGAGAGAAACCTTACCACTGTGAGAAGTGCAGCTACGCCTGTGCTGATCCCTCACGACTGAAGGTATAAACTACCATTTGGCACAGTGGTGATTCAAACAAAGACGATGGAAGTTTAGGGTGTTTAGATTACTTAAAGTCAGTAACTTTTATCTTTGTGTCATTTTGTGTCTTCCACTGACACCTAGCGGCTTGGATACAGCATCATTTAAAATCTATAGTTTTCAGTTTCAGATGCCATTGTAGAAATGTAGTATTCACAACTTTAATCAATGAGTGAAAGTGTAAAATAACAAGACAGTTACTGAGATTAAGCAAGTAGTATTTGCCTTGTCATGTGATTCTACATGGCATGTGAGCCCCCATGTGCGGACCCTCTCCACATAGAATAAAACTCCTTTTATAAGGCTACTGATATGACCGGAGATTTCGTTTTAATATGAGTGGTCATGATTTCCTACATATGTTGCAAAATTACAACTTTTTTAATGAGAAGTGTTTTTAGTTTTGAGATTGTTTTATACATATAAAACATGTTGGTGTTTCCAATTTAATGCTTTCTCTTATTTTAGTATCATATGAGGATTCACATGGATGAGCGCAAATATCTCTGCCCAGAATGTGGCTACAAATGCAAATGGGTCAACCAGCTGAAGTATCACATGACAAAACATACAGGTGTGTATCATACGCTGTTGAATAATAGTGATTGGCCATTACTCTGACAGTAGCATTCTTGCACTGATGTGTTTATCTTCTGTATCTTCTCCAACAGGGGCCAAACCGTATTCATGCGAGGACTGTGAGTACCGCACCAACCGTGCCGATGCCTTGCGCATCCACCGGGAGACACGCCACAGAGACGTGCGTTCCTTCATATGCGAGAAGTGTGGCAAGGCTTTCAAGACAAGCTTTCTGCTCAAGACTCACCAGAGAAAGCATAGCGAGGAGAGACCTTACGTGTGCTCCGTGTGCCAGAAGGCATTCCGCTGGCCTGCAGGTCTCCGCCATCATTACCTGTCCCACACCAATCAGCTGCCATTTCACTGCCTCCACTGTCCCTACAGGGCCAAACAGAAATTTCAGGTTGTGAAACACCTTAAGAGGCACCACCCAGACTTGCCCGCGCAACAAGGTGTGGGTAAGGATCAAGGGACCTCTAGCTTAGTTATACAGAAGGCCTGGACTGGAGAAGAAGATGAAAGACAAGAGGATAGACAAACTGCTTCAGAACCAGTGCAAAAAGCAACAGATATTTAGCCATGTACTGTGTCTGTATGCAGGGGTGGCGGTACATGGGTAATGATGGGCCTGAGTAAAAGGGGCCCTCACTGGAGGGGGGGGGGCCCTTTGAAAGGCTACATTCCATTATATTCTCATTTGTTATATACATACAGTAATAACACTGTTGTTTGGAATAAAAGGTGGCAAGAGTCTGTTTACCACATGTAAAAAGAGAAAAGAAATTGCTTTTGGTAAGAAAATAAATCAGAATCAGCTTTATTGCCAAGTAATCTTACACACAAGCAATTTGTCTTGGTGACAAAAAGGGAAATATTCACCAGGTGTTAGGTAACATTATTAGCAACTGCATCATTACGTGTTTTTTATTAAACAGTGAACAATTATCAGATGCTTGCTTACTAAATTGACGTGTACTATTCAAATCAAACTCAACATCTGCCACTACTCATGCATCTAATATATAAACATATTTGACTTTAGTGCAGAAAATCAGATGTTCATCTATTATGCCTAAATGTTATATTTCTTCAGATCTCCATGGGATACATGTGAAATTTTCCTCACATTAAGCCACTAAAGAAATATGTAAGGAACAAAATCGGCTGTAGTTATGCTCAGATGCCATTATCTATTTAAAGAGACCGTTCTGATTTAGCATGTGTTTTGAGTATCTATGTAAATATTTGTAAATAGAACAGCCTATGCATGTAAACAATAAACATGAAACTGCATTTATTATTTTGTTTATTATGTAACAATACACAGCCCTAATTTTAATTTAATTTTGAACCCTGTGCAAATATCTGTTGGCAAGTTAACACTTTCTAAAACTACCTGAGAGCAGAAATATCTCCGAATAGATGGAACAAACTGGCACTCTTCTTATTTCAGAAATATTATAGTGACTTTGCCAACAAGAAAACAAAAAAAAATGTATGTGTATAATTTATTTTCTTTAGTTTTTTTTTTAAAACAATGTGTTGCATCATTCAAATAATGTGTGTTTAAAAATAAATAGTTGTGAAATATTTATGAATTAGCAATCAAACTCGTGACTCCAGGGGTGGTAGTCAGCTTCAGTACTCGCTGAGCTACCCCCTTGAATTAGTACTGTTAAATATCCATCTAAAATGTTTATACTGGATATTATCCTCACAACAAGCCCAAATTGTTAAGGGGGCCCTAGTACTCTACCCAGGGCCCAAAATCTGGTGCTACGCCCCTGTCTGTATGTATGCAGTTAGGAAAGTTTTCTTTGAAAACATGTGGAAGTATTACATGCCATCTTGATCATAACACTTATGGAAACCAAGAAATATTTGAAACTATATTTATTCATGTTTATTCCTTAAAAAGACAACATTGGCTTTTTTCAGTGTAAAAAAAGATGAATTCATGATATAAATGTATATTTAATTTGATCATGATCATACAGTTTGTAATGAGAGTAGCAGTATATAAGTGATTTATAAAAGGCACTTTTACCATGCTCAATTATAATTAGATATCATATTTTAAAGCACTGCACATGATGTGTTCACTGTGGTTACGTAAGAAAAAGCATTGTATCTTGTTTTAATAACAGTACACTTAATATTACATAGATCATTACCAGGGGTCCATGTTTGAGTCCACTTGTGAAAATGTTTCTATTTTGCATTTTTCTATTTTAATCATTATTTTTCATTACAACTGATATTATCAGCATACAATTTTGAGTGAATATTTTATGCAAAACATGCATGTGAAAAATCTTGCTTTCATGAAAGAAAACCTGTCCTTTTGTACAAAATGAGTTAACACCGTTAATGTCACAAATTTGCTTATTTGATAATTGATCACGAAATTGTGTGGAATCTTAAATATTTATTAGATTATATCATTGTAATCACTAGCAAGCAAGTAACAACAAGAGACAGTTTTTCTTATATTAAGTTTTTTGCAACTGCATTCCAGTCTAAATCTCGATATAATCCTTCCTCATGATCACGCAGCGTGTTTTCATGAGCTGAATGGGAGACTAAATAGTATTAGTGTAACCCCAGTTAACAATTTTTGGTTCCCAGAACGTTTTGGGGCCCTGCGATGGACTGGCGACCTGTCCAGGGTGTCCCCCGCCTTTCGCCCAATGTTAGCTGGGATAGGCTCCAGCCCCCCGCGACCCTGTACACAGGATAAGCGGTTGACGATGGATGGATGGATGGAGAACGTTTTGGGAACGTTAGTTTTTGGTTCCCAGACCATACATTTTTAAGGTATGTTTTTGGTTAGCCAGGAAAGTTTTCTTTAATAGATCGTTGCACAAACATTCGCCTAACGTTCTCTAAACCTCAATTTTCAACATTTATTTTTATATATTAATACATTAGAACGTTATTGTGTTATTGTATAGTCTACTCTCTCGCGGTTGCTGGCGGAATTACCCCTCCGCGTGCCAGGTCAGGGGCGTCGGACTGGGGGGGTAAAGGGTACCGAGTACCCAGGGCCCGAGGCAGGGGGGGGCCCTTAGAAGTCAGTTTTCTATACATACATATTTGGTACGGGGGCCCAGCAAGATGGTTTGTACCCAGGGCCTAAAATTTGGTGCTACGCCCCTGTGCCAGGTTGCCGACTCCTGTATTATCCTGGTACAGTTTACATATATATATATATATAAACCTTATGTTAGTGTAACATTTGTTAAGGTATTTGTTATTAGGAAGGCACTATTAGCACCATGCAACTACTATCGAACATCTGGTGCTGCGCAGTGTTAAATATGATGTTACAGAATTCAAATGGCTAAAAGTGATAACTCTTCATAGCTGTATCCTTTGATCAAAATGATCAGGCTCCTTTCATTTGGTTGGCAAGCATGTGCAAACATAGTGAACAGACAGCAATCAAAAACATATGCAAAGTTAGAGACAAAAAGTGTACTCTCCGACACCCTCCCTCTAGAAACGTTGTGATATCAGTGGCTGTGAATCGTTTTGAAACATCAGAATGAATAAACCGTTGTTGAATGATCCGCAAACGGCCCAGCCCAGCGCTACTCGCAAGTACTCTTGTCTGCATTCGCTCTGTACAGTATGAGCTCTATTTGTGAGCACAGTTTCAACTCTACACAGTTCTAGGCTTTTGCACGTTACATGGTTTCATTCAGACCATTTTAACAATTACATAAGTCAGTACAGATCCGGAGCCTTCATTTAAACATGTCATTATCAAACATCCAACCCAGAGAACAAAAAAAATCAACCCACAGAAACAGTTTAAAATTAGCCCAATTCCGCGGAAAAGACGCGGACTTGGCAACGCTGTGCTTGGACTTACACTGACACCTAGGAGCGTGGATGCATTATCATTAAAACCCAATAGTTTTTAGTTATCGATGCCAATGTTGAAGCCTTAATCCATGAGTGAAAGTGTCCAATAACTGGGTGGTTACTAGCAAGTTGTAACGTTTTTGGTTAACATTATTTTATGGTTAAAACCTAAAAAAAAAACATTCTTTAAACGTTCAGTGTTGGTCCTTTAAAAAGTTTGTTACATTTTTTTAGATTAAGTTCTTTGTAAATTGTTTGATCTGTCTGTTATGAGTAATTTGACTTGTTTAACAGTTTTAAGTTATATTAATGATGGACAATGTTTGATTTATGGATTATGTTTGTAGAAAGCCAACATAAATAAACAAAACGACAAAGGAAAAAAAAAAAATACTCAAGTTGTATTTGACTGGTCATGTGATTCTACCATGGCAGCCCCCATGAATGGAAACTTGTTTTGTTTGGACAAAACAAAAAACACAAAACAAACGCTTTTATAAGGTTACTGATTCAACTGGAGTCTTCATCTCATGTGAGTTGACATTATATTGTACATAGGTTTCAAAATTACAGTTAATTACTTTAGAAAACTGAGTGCACTTTTAAAGGAGCAGAGTTTAAATAAAGTTTTTGTTTGTTTGAATTATTTACAGCTCTTATTTGTCAGGTCACATATATATATATATAAGTCAAGAACAAGAGAAAGTTTCCTCTGTTTTTTTACAGCACACCACAGTTTTGAGAGAAATATATGCTTTTCAGGACAGGTTTCACATGCTACAGGTTTGTAAGTAAATCTCCTGGAATTGTCGTATCACAGCTCTGTGATTTTAATCTGAACATAGAGGGAGGCTGGACAAATACTTATTCCATCTTTGGACAACAGATGCACATGACGATACCCTGGAAAACAAGGTTTTTGTTATTTACAAGAACACCTGATAATAATTATCTGTGATTTCAGCTTATAGTGCCAAACATTTTTTGGTGTTGTTATATTTGGCTGAAAAAAAAAAACGTACCTGGTTCAATACAGGTGAAAGGTAGAGTGTACTGTCCTATGAAGTCATTTCTAGACGCTAAATCATAGTCTTCAACTACAAAACGCACCAGTGCCAGCTCAGGAGTGTGGATTGTAAACTGTAAGGTTTCATTCCAACATGGGTTGAATCCTGACCAGATGATAAACAACAGAAAGTCAATGCAAACAGAATAATTTAAACAGGATTCCATAAATAAAATGTTATTTCCAAGCCTCGGAAATGAACAAAATCTCAAAATGTCATGGACTCTCGT
This sequence comes from Xyrauchen texanus, assembly GCF_025860055.1. Classification (NCBI taxonomy): domain Eukaryota; kingdom Metazoa; phylum Chordata; class Actinopteri; order Cypriniformes; family Catostomidae; genus Xyrauchen; species Xyrauchen texanus. The sequence continues at coordinate 35,815,962 of NC_068289.1, read as the reverse complement.
TCTATAAATTGACTGTGGTTCTATGACTGCCAGAAAAGCACTACTGAGTGGATACCATTGTATCTCTTTCGTTGCCAAGAACCTAATATAAAAGCTGTCACCTCGTGACTTGTTGATGACACAGCTGTGTATAAATACCCATCATGCACGACATCATTTCCTCCAGAGTCTCATGCTGACCTGAGTGACCTGAGGCTATGGCGGTCTGGAGCCAGTCATAGAACGTCTCTGGTTGCTCATGTAACCTCGGTTCCCTGAGATGAAAGGAATGAGACATTGCAGTGAACGCTTTGGAGAATTCCTTTTCCATGACTAGTTGAAACCCTTGTATCATAACGCCAATCTTATGATTAGCAATGGTGCCCTTTTAGGTGCATGTTTGTCCAATATAAGTGGGCGCTCAAACACCATTTCTTTAGAATTTTTTGACAGAAGAACAAGAACGTATGATCGTACCCCAAACTCTTAAGTAGTAGTGCGGCCAAGTTTTGCAATGTCTCGTTCCCTTCATCTCAGGGAACAGAGGTTACATGAGTAACCAGAGATGTTCCCTGTTGATTCAGTTCACAAGACATTGCAGTAAACGCTTTGGGGAATGGAGTCCCATCACACCACACTACGTAGCGTCATACCCTAAGATGCACCAGGGTATAAACACTTAGAAGAATATATATATGAGGTCACGGGCCCATCGGTTGGTGACTTAATATGTCTTCAAGTGTTTATGAAAATTAATAACTCTAATCTTAATCTGAGGATCTAAATGAGAATATAATACACACAGAATAATTTAACACCTTCATAACCAGAGGTACTTCTATTGGAAGTGCTTGAGACATCTAGTGGGAGTAAACTGAATAGCAGCCTACATAGGTGGCTGTATTAAAATTATAACAGGTAGCCTGCCCATAATAAGGAGCTCAGGCTCAACTGCTGGGTGTTGGAGTAGTAAGCTCACTAGACAGAGAGGACTCGCAAAGCGACGGACACAACGTCTAGGTTATAAAACCTGTGAACGTGTTCTGTGAAGACCATCCTGCTGCAGAGCATCTATCCTGTAGGGATATACCATTTGTCCATGCCCATGAGGAAGCCATGCCTCTAGTTGAATGCGCCTTAATAGGGCAATTCATGCTCTGTGATTCATAAGCGATGGCGATCACATCAATGATCCAGTGAGAGAGCCTTTGTTTGGAGACAGACTTTTGTGTGCCCTCCATAACAGACGAAGAGTTGATCTGACAGTCTAACTGGTGAGTGTGCTCCACATACAGTATGTGTACAATGCACGAGGCATCATAAATGCGCTAACTGCTTCTCATCTGAATTAGACGGTGGAGAATAGTAAGCTTGTAGGTGCACTATCTGAGCCCTAAAGGGTGTTGAAAGCACCTTATGCCGAGTTTACACTTCGCTTGCCGACAGTTTTGTGGAGCTCGCCAACAAAAGGCCGAAATCGTAGGCAAATCGGAGCTCGCTCCCGTGAACGAAGATCGTAATGTTTGAATTATCAAAGATACGATTTGAGAGAAGCACCAATGCATCACCGATGTTAGCGAGATATCTAGGATGTTAAATATCTGGACTCGTCTGCGATTCCAAATTGTGCAATGTGAAATATATTTTGACTGAATACAACTGCAGCGTTGACCTACAGCCAATGAGAGACAGCAAGAAACGGGGCACAGGAAGTTTCAGTGGGAGGAGTCCTGATGTACCTAAAACAAAACATCAACTAGCATGGCTGAGGTATCGAGAAAGTCTCATTGGACCGAAGAAATGGAGGAAAATTAGTGGAACATTGACAGGAGCACCAGTGCCTATTTGATGTTTCATCTGAACTTTACCACAACCCTGTGGAGAAAGAGAAGAGTTGGAGAGAAATTGCCAATTCTCTTGGACAGTCAGGTAAGCAAATAAGGTAGATTTTACAATAGGAGCTACTTTTTCATATTGTAACCAATAAAATATATGATGCCTTGATGCGATTAAAAACATACACATTATATTCTAAAATGCGTAACGTATAATCATGCATTTGTTTTCGTATCTTGTATCATTTCTCGTGTGTACTCTGTTGTGAAACGTAATTTGGAGTCCATGCAGTCGTCGGGGATTCATCAATAGTGAAATGTTTTGTAATGTGTTCACCACTGTCGCCGATTCTTCATGTAATTGACAAGACAGTCGCCTAGCTGTCCGTTCTGTGGGTGTCTGATTTCTCAGGCAAAAATTAATCTGTCACTCAGATCCTAGGCCTGGGACATGTAACATATGCCACCATCAGTTTTTGTGCACTCAAGGAATGGCAATGCAACCTCTGTGGGCTGATAACATGACCACATATCCTACTAAATTGTGGAGTACAATCGGCAGCACATCAGTAAACTCTGGCACTTAATGTGTCTGATATAAAATTGGAAACTGAAAGTCAGCACAGAAAAGAGTTGTTGAGGGCATCTATACACTGAAGTTAATACTGATTCAAGGAATGCTGCGAATGCGTTGATTTCAATGGAGCATCAGAAGGACAGAGAGGGAAAACACAAGTGTTTCTGATAGTGAAGCTCCGTCATGTGACTAAAACATGAGAAAATTTCAACTTTGCTGCAATGTACTCTGCTGTATTAGTTCCCTGTCCTCTATTATCTTTGTCTGTCAGACTAAAAAGATGGTAATTGTGGAGCGAGGGCCTGGAGAAGTTTCAGTTTTTACTGGTACATTGTCAAACAAAAATACATTGGTGGCCAAAAGTTGGTACAGCTTTAGATCTGATGGAAATAAAATGGTACTTTTATTCACCAAAGTGGCATTCAACTGATCACAATGTATAGTCAGGACATTAATAACGTGAAAAATTACAATTACAATTTGAAAACAATTTCAGAACTTCTTAAACTACTTCAAAGAGTTCTCATAAAAAAATCCTCCACATGCATCAATGACAGCTTTGCAGATCCATGGTATTCTAGCTGTCAGTTTGTCCAGATACTCAGGTGACATTTCACACTTCCTGTAACACTTGCCATAGATGTGGCTGTCTTGTCGGGCAATTCTTATGCACCTTACATTCTAGCTGATCCCACAAAAGCTCAATGGGGTTAAGATCCATAACACTCTTTTCCAATTATATGTTGTCCAATTTCTGTGTTTCTTTGCCCACTCAAACATTATCTTCTTGTTTTTCTGTTTCAAAAGTTGCTTTTTCTTTGCTATTCTTCCCATAAGACCTGCACCCCTGAGTCTTCTCTTTACTGTTGTACATGAAACTGGTGTTGAGTGGGTAGAATTCAATGAAGCTGTCAGCTGAGGATATGTGAGGCATCTATTTCTCAAACTAGAGACTCTGATGTACTTATCCTCTTGTTTAGTTGTACATCTGGCCTTACACATCTCTTTCTGTCCTTGTTAGAGCCAGATGTCCTTTGAAGACTGTAGTGTACACCTCATGCAACGCATAGTCTTAATTCCTTAAAACAATGAATGACTGATGAGTTTCTAGAGAAAGCTGTATCTTTTTTTTTGTTGCCATTGTTGACCTTATATTGACCTTAAGACATGCCAGTCTATTGTATACTGTGGCAACTCAAAAACAAAGACAAAGTTAAGCTTAATTTACTGAACCAAATAGCTTTTTAGCTGTGTTTGATATAATGGCAAGTGATTTTCTAGTACCAAATTAGCAATTTAGCATGATTACTCAAGGATACGGTGTTGGAGTGATGGCTGCTGGAAATGGGGCCTGTCTAGATTTGATAAAAAAATAATAATTCAAATAGTGACGGTGCTGTTTTTTTCATCAGTAATGTCCTGACTATACTTTTTGATCAGTTGAATGCCACTTTAGTTAATTAAAGTACCAATTTCCTTCTGAAACAGCAAAATCTGTATATTATTCCAAACATTTGTCTGCCAGTGTATATATATATTTTAAACAGCCATACATCACCATGCCTTTCAAACGGACTTATCACACTTCCATGCGTTAACATATTGTTTCCTTGTTTTTAGTTGGCTTATGGGTTTTATAGTTGTGTGAGTGTCCTAAAAGAGCACAAGCATTTGAAAAGTGTCCGTGAAGCCATGCGAACAGCTCAAAGCTGAGATTGTAAGTTTTGCCATAGCTCGGAAATTCTCACCATTACTGTAGTCATTTAAAGTCTACGAGCAGAGTCATTTTTGGATTCCCATTTCGGGAGAGAAGTGATGACTGAAGCTGTTCTGTTTGTGTCGCCGCCTGTAGCCAGCATAAAGCAAGTTTTAAGTTTTAAAATCCATCCCTCCGGGGCTCCAGTGTAGCCATACACAGGTCTTTCAAAGCCTCTTTATGATGTTCAATGCCCTGTACATCACACTGATATTCTTACCCAATGAGGCTAACTTAAAGGTGGGGACCTGGGTACACAACTGGAAATACCAGTACACCCCAGCCGTAAACTTGTAAATAATGTGTGTATTCACTCAGAACTATCTGTACTGGGCATTGTTGAAAGACCATGCCACCAAGGACAGAAAACACAATACTGCAGGGATACAGCTTTGATATTAGGTTCTCGGCAAGAAAGGAGATATGTATCCACTCAGTAGTGCTCTATGGCAGTCTGGAGCCAAGGAAATAGAACTTGCTAGTTAGTTGTAAAATATATCAATGACTAGAAATAACTCTTTGTGAGCAAAATCTCTCTATTTATTTATTTTTTATTCTTATCCAGTAATCACAAACAACTGGAAAAGGAAGTGAAATTCATTGGTCAAAAGGTCTGGGAACCCTTTTTAATGTTACAACTATACATATTGTTCTCTAATAGTCTCTCTTGCAATGACTTGGCACCAAAGCATTTATTCCTCACTTCCTCACCATTGTTTTCAATGTACTTGGTCTCCTGTTTGGCTTGATCCAGGGAAACGCCATAAATTTCCACCCTTACAAAGGGGTCTACAATGGACCATTCTTTTTTATTTAATTTAGGGAGCTGTTGGCCACTAATAACCTAAAAAAGTGAAAGCAAAAGAACAATTCAATTAAATCTGACAGAATAAACATGAATACAGATTTCTTTCTTTTCAGAATAAAATGTTTTAATTGATTCACATATATGAGAACCGTAAAACAAAACATATATACACAGAATTAGTCTTAACCCCCACTATTACCCCTCCCCCTCCCAAACCCACCCTGACCCCAACAACATCACAGTGGTGTTATACACACACACACACACGCACAACAAAATAAATAGATAAATACAAAAATAAAAAATATATAATAATAAAAATCACATATCCATAAATGACATATACCGCCCCATTTCTCCACGAACATGTTGTACCTCCCCGTTCTTCTCAATGCCCCTTCTTCAAAGGCTGCCACCCTTCCCATATCCGAGCATCACTCCTTAAAAGATGGTGCTCCAGCTAACCTCCAGCCCCTTAAAATGATCTGCCTGGCAATCATGACACTGGTTAAGACCCAACTCCTTATGTGTTTACTTTCAATGTCGATAACCGCCCCATCGCCCTAGAGCAAAATGATACCTGAGTGCCACACATCGCACACCAGACTCTGAACCTTTAACCAAAACTTCTGTATCTCAACACCCCCCTGAAAGACATGGGTTATGTCTCCAGCCTCTAATTGGCATCGCCAAAGGTGGGTGTGTCTTTAAGACCAAGTCTATACAATTTAGAGGGGGTCCAATAGATGTAAAATCTTGAATTGTATAAGGCACACCCTTGTGTCTCTAGATGCAGTTTTTATATTTTTTAGAATCCTAGCCCATTCTCCCTCCTCCAATTCTAAGTTTAAATATTTCTCCCATAATCTCTTTAGAGTAGTTGAGGCTCTGTCCCCCAGACTCTGACCAAATTATCAAAGGCTTTCAAACCACTACTCTCATATAGGTCACAGAGTGTATTAACCCCCTAACAATCTACTTTGACCAACAGAAAGGGGACTTATTAATGCATAGTTTGGGGTTTAGCCATAAGCTCGAGGCAACATTTAGATAAGTATCTGAATTAAACACTCTGGAAACCTTTGTCCATACCGAGTGCAAATGTGAAATAACGGGGTATGATTTAACTTCTCTGGTTAGATTGATAGAAAGGCTTTTCAATGGCAAAATAAGGGAACTTGAATACCCAACAATGGAATCTGTTATCATTCACTCACCATCATTAACCTGTATAACATTCTTTCTTCTGCAAAACACAAATAGGCAGAATGTTCAGTTTGTCACTAATAACTTTTCACTGTATGGAAAAAGATGCAATGAATGTGAATGGTGACTGAGGCTATCATTCTCCATAACATCTCTTTTTGTGTTCCACGAAAGAAAGAAAGCCATACTCACGAGTTTGGAACAAAATGTCAACATTTTCAATTTTAGGTAATCTATTATTTTAATACCTTAACAGAGAAGTGTAGAGGATTATAGCCCTCCCGTTCTTGTGGTTTATCAGGATCAAATAGTCTCTCCCTGTTGCGTAGGATCTCAGGTTTTAGAACATAGCCACAGTGGCCATTCTGACTAAATAGCCCATCATTAAGATCCATTTCCATCCCTGCTGTCTGGAAGTTCAATGCCACTATGGATCAGAAACATAACTATGTAATGCAGATCAACTTTCCACTTTACAACACATTAGTCATGCTACCCTGCTCCTCTTTACATGGCTTAGAGTGTTAAAAAACTTGGGTATTCAAGTCTGCAAGTCATGCTTGCATTTTTCCACCCACAGGAGCTCATGGCATAATTGTTTGCTATAAGATCTACAATACTCACCAATTTGGCACCCTATGTTCCACATATCTTGTGGACAGTAATTTGATGAGTCTGTCCTCATTCCACTTGGATATATTCGGGTCAACTGCCTGGTGTTATGCAGCACAAAATCTGGGCCTGATAAATGTGTAATAAGAGATAATAAGATGAACTATATGAATACATTTCAACAAAGGGGTCATATCATGAGGAATAAAATTGTCTTGATATTTTAACATACAAGAGTTCATTTTCCTTTAAAAACCGAGTGTAAATTTCAGAACTCAAAATTAATCCCCAATCAATAAACTTATTTATTGAAACCAACCTGCAAAAATGCCTTGTTCTCTAATTCCGCAACTATCCTACATTACTAGGGAATCCATTAATTCATGATCGCCACTACAGCAAAAAAACATCAATGCCAAAGTCATCATTGCACCCTTGCCCCCGCCCACTGATGCATCAGTTTGTAAACTAAGAGAGAATAGGACAGATATGCCTAGTGTGGCCTCACTATTACTGAACAGCAAAGTTCCCATCTGGACTATTTTGAATTATTTTTGTATTTAGACATGCACTAGACAGACATTTTTGACCATTGTCGCGTATCTCACGCCACTTTTAAAAGATGCAGTGTCAAGTTACAACTCTAAAGAGAAGACACCATTTTCTGTCATTTAGCTGCTGCCTCTTGCTGTTTCAACCACAAAACTGCTCAACAAACTGTTCTTTCACCCATCTACGCTATTTTTAATTGTTGGTTTATGAAAACATGCACTAGATGGACGTCAATGCACCTATGGCGTCAATGCACAATGATACTCTATATGTGTATGAGATAGAGATAGTTTACAGACATGTCTGTCATGTGTGTTGTTGTCTTTTGTTTAAATTTATAATTATTATAAAGCCAGTTCTCGCCTCCTCCTTTCCATTGAACTGATTACACTGGTGCCGAAACCCGGGAGGGATGGAGGAGGGATGCCCGTCGTGGAGTCCTCGACACTGCCGTCCACCCAGGGGAGCGCCGCTGCCATCCACTGGGGGAGGGATTAGACCGACCTGCCGGATGCGGTGAACCGTGCCGTCCGTGAGGCAAGTGGGGACTGGACTCCCCGACTGCCTGGAGCGATAAAGCCGCTGCCAGGGGCGGAGGAGAGCCCTGCCATCCCCCAGAAAGGCGGAGGGGTCGAAGGAAGACCGCCATCCGCGAGGGGAGGAGGGAAGTGTCTCCCCGACTGCATGGAGCGGTAGGGCTGCTGCCAGGGGTGGAGGAGTGTCCCCATGAGTTGCCGAGAACGCGGAGGGGCTTTCTGACTGCCGGGGGTCGTGAGTCTGACTCCGGTCCACCCGGGGAGAAGCGGCTGTCGTCCGCCTGAGAGGGTGGAGAAGTGATCGAGGACCATGCGACGGTGTATCGGAGAACCGGTGAGTAGGTTTTTTGTTTTTCATCTCTCTCTCCTCTCTCTCTCTCACTGCCGCTCTGCATTGGCCTTTTCCCTCTCGTTGAAATTTTACAATGTTTTTTTTGGGGGGGGTACTACACTGTTACAGAAAGTACCCCCCCCCCCATTTTATTTATTTCTGTTTCCCTCCCCTTGTCCCCTCCCTCGTCCAGGTAGATGGGGATGGGCTTAAAGCACGCCCTCCCCCAATGAAGGGGGGGTGTACGTCAGGCCTGGGGCTCCCCAGCCTGAGAGAACCAGGGAGGAATGTGGCAGGGCGGAGGGTGGGGCCGGGTTGTGATTATACACACCCGATCCCTTATCAGGGAGGTTCTCGCCTCCTCCTTTCCATTGAACTGATTACACTGGTGTAAATGTGTTCAATGGAAAAGAGGAGGCGAGAACCGGCTTGATAATATTGATTATATTTTAATTATAAACTTAAACAAAAGACAACAACACACATGACGGACATGTCCGTAAACTATCTCTCTCTCGTCGCACCACCGTCTGCCATCGGCTTATAAGGGACCTGGTGTGTATAATCATGACCCCGCCCCGCCCTCCTCCCTGCCACACTATGTATGTGGGTTTTTTTCAGCTCATATCAGCATGGATTGCTTGTGAGTCAGTCATAATGCATTTCGAACTTTGCAAAAGTACTGTTATTGAAGGATGGGGCAGTTAAAATCACTATTATACCCGATCGCAAAACCATGAGTAAACAGTTTAATTGATGAATATTACAAAAGTCATGACTGTTTGATAGTTAATGGTGCTGTGCTTACAATGTGCGTTATGTGTAAACCCTGAAATTTAGTTGTGGAGCTGGTTCATTCTCTTCCGGTTGTGTTTAAAATATGGCTGTATTTGAAGGGCTGCACAATTTTTGCCAATCATAGCAATGGGTGTTTACGTTGACGTTGAGGTGCAAAACAGAGCATTTCAAACAGAGAGCCAGATACAGGGTTTAAAATGTTTTGGTGCAAAAAAAACTCTATATAAGTATTATAGAATATCAACTATGACATTATATATTACATAAATATTCATCATCAGTCAGAAGTTTACATACACCTTAGCCAAATGCATTTAAATTCAGTCCTGACAATTAATCGTAGAAAACATTGCCTGTCTTATGTCAGTTACGATCACTAGTTTATTTTAAGAATGTGAAATCACAGAATAATTTTATTTCTTTCATCACATTCCCAGTGGGTAAGAAGTTTACATACACTTTGTTAATATTTGATAGCATTGCCTTTAAATTGTTTAACTTGGGTCAAACATTTTGGGTAGGCTTCCACAAGCTTCTCACAATAAGTTGCTGGCCCATTCCTCCAGACAGAACTGGTGTAACTGAGTAAGGTTTGTAGGCCTCCTTACTCGCACACACTTTTTCAGTTCTGCCCACAAATTTCCTATCGGATTGAGGTCTGGGCTTTGTGGTGGCCACTCCAATACCTTGACTTTGTTGTTCTTAAGCCATTTTGCCACAACTTGGAAAAGGTGTGCTTGTGGTCTTTATCCATTTGGAAGTCCCATTTGCGACTGAGCTTTAACTTCATGGCTGATGTCTTGTGATGTTGCTTCAAAATAGCCACATAAATTTCATTCCTCATGATGCCATCTATTTTGTGACGTTCACCAGTCCCTCGAGCAGCAAAGTACCCCCACAACATTATGCTGCCACCCTCATGCTTCATGGTTGGGATAGTGTTCTTTGGCTTGCAAGCCTCACCCTTTTTCCTCAAAACATAACGATGGTCATTACTGCTGAAAAGTTCCATTTTTTAATCCTTGCTGAGCAGCCTTTCAGGTTATGTCAATATAGGACTAATTTTACTGTGGATATAAATACTTGTCTACCTGTTTCCTCCAGCATCTTCACAAGATCCTTTGCTGATGGTTCTGGGATTGATTTGCACTTTCCGGAAATCTGGAAATTGCTCCCAAGAATGAACCAGACATGTGGAGGTCCACAATTTTTGTTTCTGAGGTCTTGGCTGATTTCTTTTTGATTTTTCCATGATGTCAAGATAAGAGGCAATGAGTTTGAAGGTAGGCCTTAAAATACATCCACAGGTACACCTCCAATTGACTCCATTTAGCTAACTGGCTAATTGTCTAAAGGCTTGACGTAATTTTCTGGAATTTCCCAAGCTGCTTAAAGGCACAGTTAACTTAGTAAATGTAAACTTCTGACCCACTGGAACTGTGATATAGTCAATTAAAAGTGAACCAATCTGTCTGTAAACAATGTTTGGAAAAATTTCATGTGTCATGCACAAAGTAGATGTCCTAAATGACTTGAAATCCTAAAAATATGAAATCTGTGGAGTGGTTAAAAAATTAGTTTTAAAGACTTCAACCTAAGTGTATGTAAACTTCTGAATTCAACTGTATATAATCAATTTCATAATATTGTTTTTTTTAATTATATATACTGTATAAGGGATAGGGATATAAATGAATAAAAATGTCCTTCTGACCTGCTTCCTTTGAATATTTACGGGTTTTAGACTCAGAGAGAGATGACATTTCATAAGGTTTGGCAGAGGTCCGGGAATGCTCAAAGCTGTGGAAATGTACGCTCTTACTGAACACAAGATCTGAGAGCTCCTTGCATAGTTTTTGCTTCAATATCTAAAGAGGGGCAAGCATTGGTTAATAACATTGGAATATAAGAAAATGGTAAACACAGACTGACCCTTCACTAAGTTTCTCAACATTTTTACTTGTACCTTGCCATCTTTTGGTGGGCTCTCCGAAGACAGACTGCCCTTGTTCATTTCTGCTGCCTCATCCTCATCGCTGACCTCACCTGTGAGGCTCTCTGACTCGTTTTCAATCGTCTTGCCTTTTAGCAGGATTTTCCTCTGAAGTGCCTTTAAATAAGGCCACAATTACATCTGCTTGAGATCCCTTTTTTCTTTTCTTTTTTTTCTCCCCAATTTGGAATGGCCAATTCCCAATGCGCTCTAAGTCCTCGTGGTGGAGTAGTGGCTCACCTCAATTCAGGTGGCGGATGACGAATCTCAGTTGCCTCCGCATCTGAGACCGACATTCCACGCATCTTATCACGTGGCTTGTTGAGCGCGTTGTGGAGGCTTCACGCAATTATCCACGGCATCCACACACAAAACACCACGTGCCCCACCGAGAGCGAGAACCACATTATAGCGACCAGCAGGAGGTTAACCCAACGTGACTCTACCCACCCTAGAAACCGGGCCAGTTGTTTGCTTAGGAAGCCTGACTCAGCATGCCCTGGATTCAAACTTGTGAAGTCAGCGTCTTTACTTGCTGAGCTATCCAGGCTCCCCGAGATCCATTTTTTATTTATTTTCTTACATATATAGTTTATGTGGGAAAAACAGTAGAAATAACAAGATTTATTTTAAAAACAGTGGGGTCTGAAACTCTAAGACCAGTGAAAATGCTTCTATCCCAGCAGGACTTAAGAAAGTTCCATAGAACAACTTGTGTGCTTCATTAAAAGCAAGGAACTTTTACTTTTTGCACTGAAGAGTTAACACGGCCTATCTCAAGAAAGTCTAGGTGACGTATGTAACCTCCGCTACCTGATGGAGGGAACGAGACCTTGTGTCGAAGAAGCGACACTAGGGGTCTCTTTTGAGTGCCGAATATGCCTCTGATCTATGAAAAAAGGCCAATGAGAATTAGGCAGACAGTATTTGCATACCCCGCCCCCGGACATACGGGTATAAAAGCGGAGAAATACGTCGAGTTCATTCCGGAGTTTTCTGAGCCGGAAATGGTCCGGCCACCAAAGTGGCTCGGCTCAGCGAAGTGGCCGGGAGGACACAACGTCTTGTTCCCTCCATCAGGGAACGGAGGTTACATACATAACCTAGACGTTCCCCATCTGTCGCTCACTTCGACGTTGTGTCGAAGAAGCGAAACTAGGGGTCCAATTTAAATCACGCCATGTGCTGAGCCATGTACGTGTACTGCTGACACAAGAGCGGGCAAGTTTTTCACATGCAAAGGCGACCAGTTGTGTTAGACTGCACGTACCCTTCCCCAATGCCCCATAAAAGTCATCGGAATCCTTCTGGTTGTCCTAAACAGGGGAACAAAGCGACGCTTGCCAACCTGGGAACGGGCAGAGCCTAGCCGGGCCTCTTTTCTCTCTATGTTTCTCGCATAGAGCCAAATGGCTGGGGCTCTTACATGCATCGTGGGAAGGGGGTCTTACCCAGTTTCCTATTCTTTCAGGGGGAAAAGACCCTGCGAAGACCACACCTGCCCAGGAAGGGGGAGGTAAGGTGGCCCAGCCTCAGGTCACATGTGGAAAAGTGGCGTGGTGGTAGATCCAACCTCAAGGAGGGGGGAGTTGCTACAGCATGGCGACCGGGTGGCAGCTGGAACTGCTTAAGGGAGACGTGGGTCCACTCGTGAGGGGAAAACACACACAGGAGGAGTCCACGCAGGAGTCCCGATCTGTGGAGCACCTATTCCAGTACAGGGTACATTAGAGTACCCGCAGTGGATTGGGTCGGCGAATTCCTCTGCTGAATTGCTGACCCACAGGGCTAGGGAGGAGTCATCCAGGGATCCGAACGTACGGAATCTCCTGGGAAAGAAAGCGCACAGTTTTACCTCTGCCGAGGGAAAGGGCGCTAGGTGCAAGCGATCCACCCAGCCAGACTGCCAGCGTGTTACCGAGTTCTACCGGCTGAGAAAACACGGGATGATATTGACTCAACCCTGAGATTGTAACATTTCGCAAACTTATTTGGTGTTAGCACGTACCGGACACAGCAACGAAGGGGCTGGGTCTGCCTCCTCCCGGGGCAGCGCTTGCAGGTTCACTACCTGGTCTCTGAAGGGCGTGGTAGGAACCTACCGCGGTCTTAGGATCACATGTATCTGCCTGACCGAACTCCAGATAAGTGTCGCTGACAGAGAACGCTTGCAGGTCCCCAACCCTCTTGATGGAGGCGAGCGCAATCAGCAGGGCAGTCTTTAGAGAGAGGGCCCTGAGTCCAACTGATTCTAGGGGCTCGAAGTGGGGTCTCTGAATGCCTGTGAGGACCACTGAGAGATCCCAGTAGGGGAAAAGGCTTGGCCGGGAAGGATTTAACCTCCGGGCGCCTCTTAGGAACCTGATAATTAAGTCGTGCTTGCCCAAAGGCTTGCCGTCTACTGCGTCGTGGTGAGCCACGATAGCAGCAACATACACCTTCAAGGTGGAAGGGGACAGCCTCCCCTCTAACCTCTCCTGCAAGAATAAGAGCACTGACCTAACTGCACACCTCTGTGGGTCTTCAGCCCGGGAAGAACACCATTTTGCGAACAAGCGCCACTTCAGGGTGTAAAGTTGCCTGGTAGAGGGGGCTCTGTCTTGGCTGATCGTGTTTACGACGGCAGGTGGTAGACCAGGTAGATCTTCCACATCCCGTCCAGGGGCCAGACGTGGAGGTTCCAGAGGTCTGGGTATGGGTGCCAGAGCGTGCCCGGTCCCTGAGAAAGAAGTTCTTTCCTCAGGGGAATTCGCCAGGGAGGGGCTGTCGCGAGGAGTACGAGTTCCGAGAACCAGGCACGGGTGGGCCAGTAGGGAGCCACTAGGGTGAATTGTTCCTCGTCCTCTCTGACCTTGCACAGCACCTGTGCAACAAGGCTCACTGGGGGAAATGCGTACTTGCACAGCCCCGAGGGCCAGCTGTGTGCCAGCGTGTCTGCCCCGAGGGGAGCCTCTGTTCGGGTATACCAGAGCAGGCAGTGGGAGGTCTATCGGGAGGCAAACAGGTCTACCTGGGCCTTGCCGAATCGTTCCCAAATCAGCTGGACCGATTGGGGGTGAAGCCTCCACTCTCCACTGGGCCAGCGTTGTCATGATAGTGCGTCCACTACCACATTGAGGTCGCCAGGGACGTGAGTGGCACGCAGTGACTTGAGTTGGCTCCAAAGGAGGTGACAACGGGCGAGTCGCGACAGGTGGCGGGAGCGTACGCCGCCTTGGCAATTTATGTATGCTACCGCGGTGGTGCTGTCTGACCTGACTAGGACATGTTTGTCTCGAACTAACGGGAGAAACTTCCGCAAGGCAAAGAAAACAGTCACCAACTCTAGGCAATTAATGTGCCAACGCAGCGAGGCATCTTTCCAACGTGCCCGTTGCACACGGCACCCCAACCCGATCTGGAGGCGTCCGGTGTGACCAGGACGCTTCGGGACACCTGCTGCAAGGGCACTCCTGCCCGCAAAAAGCAGAGGTCTGTCCAGGGTTTGAATGTTTGGTAGCAGGTGGGGGTGACATCACACGGTGCTTGCCGTGGTGCCATGCTCGTCTCAGGACTCGAGTCTGAAGCCAGTGCTAAAGCGGTCTCATATGCATCAACCCCAGCATCTGTACCCTTCCCCAATGCCCCATAAAAGTCGTCGGAATCCTTCTGGTTGCCCTAGCACGGAGCTTGGATGCGTGGCTTTCACTTCCCAACCAGTCACGCTGGCTGGCCCGAACCATTCAACTCGGTTACGCAATTCAGTTTGCCAGGCCTCCACCCCCTTCGCGGACGTCCGCTTTTAAACAGTACACGGCAAACATGCCAAATCCCTGCTCGTGGAAATCGCTGCTCTCTTACTCAAAGATGCGATAGAGCCTGTCCCTCCATCCGAGATGAAGAAGTGTTTCTACAGTCCTTACTTCATCGTACCCAAGAAAGGCGGCGGCTTACAACCGATCTTGGACTTGCGAGTTTTCAACCAGGCCTTGCACAAACTCCCGCTCAAAATGCTCATGCAAAAACACATCTTAACTTGCATCCGGCATCTAGATTGGTTCGCAGCGGTAGAACCAGGGAAATATGCTTTTGACCCAATGCTTGCATTTGATAAATGACCTTGAAATAGTGCAGAAACTTAAATCTTTTGTAATTTTACATCATATCTTTTTAAAAAATGTGTTTCTAAAAATCCTACAACTAAGGGTTCCAAATCCTAAAAAGGTTTTTTAAAAAATTGCAATGTGGTCTCAGAATTTTGGACTATTTTGATACATATAAAAAAAATATTGCTCTCTAAAACCAGTATTTCTTCTTTAAACATGTAATTTACATGAATTTCCTTGACTGTAGAAATTAAAACACCCTAATATTTATTACATTATAAGGTCTAATATTATCAATGTCTATTCACAGGAGATAATGTTACAACTCTCAGTGATTCACTCTTTGAATCTGTGACCATCAATTGTTAATAAAAGTGTCCATTACAGTACATTAAGACCCCCATTATTTTAAGATAAATAAATTTAAACCAGTCATGAAATAGCATTATATTAAGTGCCCCATTTGATCTTATCTGCATAGAATAAACTATAAGCAAACATAAACTCACCTGTGGGGATGGCAGTTCATTGGAGGTTCTGTCATCCGCTGTGCTTATCAGCAGCATATCGCCCAGGATTTCTCTGAAATGCCGAGCCATGACTTCCTGTTGCTCTATGCTACAGTGGTTTTCAATGGACACAATGAGTGGATATTCAGACACCTGAAAGTAGGAGCAAAAGGATAAAGCAATGTCCTATACATTTTCAGTGTGTGTTTGTAAATTTGTGGGGCCATAAACATTACCTTAAAAGCATACTGTGCAACAGTAGAAATTACGTCTTTGAGGAGTATCTTTGATGTTAGAGTGTGTCCATGGTAAACTACTGGCTCTCCATTTGCTCCATTCCAGCAGTCCACCTCTACACACTTGCAGCCTCGTTTCAATGCCCTTCACAGGTCAAAATAAATAAACAGTTGTGAACTCTTAGAACAAGGCATGGTGCAGTTTTGGGGAAGCTGCTGAAAGATTAAACAGTTAGTTATTACACACAGATGGGTATTTATCTGGCACAAAAGTTGAGTTAGAGTAGGAGCATTTCAATTGAACAGATCCATTTACTAGTAGAGGAGATTTTGATTCTTCCCAGTAACTCTTTTGATTTGATTCACCAAAAAGACTCACTCAGTAATTTACACTAAGAACAGCTAATAAAACAAGAAACACCCAAATTGATATAACTGATTCTAAAGCATAGTAAAATTAGTCAAATACTTTGTAGGCACTTCATGGACTCAAATGAATCCGTGAATCATTTTTGAACCGGTTTATTTACATGAACTGTCCAAACAAAACAATTCAACCAGATTAATCGGACATCCGTTTACCTTTGTTAGCTATATCAGTTCGCTCGTTGGTAAAGCTGTTTTGGCAGGGAAAAATGACATTATTTTGTCTCCTAAGCAACCAAATTGATGCGAGTGGCAACGCCACCACGAGGACTTAAGAGTGCATTGGGAATTGGGCATTCCAAATTGGGGAGAAAAAGAAAACATTTATAGCACTCCACATACTACCACATTCAAGTAGAAAGTAGAAAGCATTTGTGGCATAATGTTAATTACCACAGTACCACAAACATTAATTTAGACTTTCCCTTAAAAAAAAAAAATAATAATCTGGGTTACAGTAAGGCATTTACAGTGCTAGTTAATTGGGCCAATCCGCTAAAATAGCCACAAGACATAAAACAATATTCATGTAAACATGATTTTTGAGTGGAAAAATAGCTTGCTAACCTTTTCTGTGTGAAGTTGTACCCAATTCTATGTCATGATGACACAATTCCCTAAACCCTAAAACCTTAAAATGACCCTAAAAAATTATGATTTAAACAATTTTGCACCAAAAATAATGCACACGTTTTAACAGAATAATATTTGTAAGTGCTTTTATAAAATTATAAGTATTTCTGCCTTTAATCAATTTAATCCAAAACTTGGCCCAATTCACTTCCATTGTAAGTGCCTCAATGTAACCTAGATTTTTGCTTTTTGTAAAGAAAAGGAGGGACGAGTCTACATAATTTTATTGTGGTAATCAACATTATGCCAAAACTTCTATTGATTTAGCCAAACATGTATCGAACCCGGAATATTCCTTCAAGTAAGAGTGAGCGGATAAAATGTTTTATTATTATGTGTTAGAAATAGCTAATATGCAATAAAATTCTTACACACGACAAAAGATAGCAGCAAAGTCTGTAAAAAGGCAAATAAATACATGGCTGTATTACCATAAATAAGCAGAATTTCAAAACTCACTGGATGTAGGCCTCAACACTGCTTGGCCCTTTCAGCTGATCCTCCATCAGGTAAGTGTTGTGGGAAGAGGAGATGTAATATTGGGTAAGAGGTTGGTTCATGTCCTGAAAGAGACCCTTTCGGTCTGGATTGAAGATGGAGCCCTCAGGAGATGTCAGGTACATTAGGAATCCATCGATTGACATGGAGTGATTATTTCTGGCTGTACAGGAAGACAAAAGAAACCATTTACTTCCATCATGAAACATTACCAAGTAATCATGAGTAAAAGACCACTTCACTGTTGTCCAGTGATCTAGATAAAGTTCCCCATTTTAATGTCAGACCTTATTCACAGCAGTGTCATCTTTGTTTTTTGACAGGAATGACAACAAGGCTTTGAGGGATAGATGTACAGTCTCTTCAATAGGTTGTGTAGTTTTTTAAAGTGTTTTTTGATCGTTCTGCTAACAAAACATTTTAAAAATATAGTTCCAAGAAATTTAAGTAGACAAAATAGAGTTGGTGTACTCGAGTTCGGATTCGGACTCATGTCCAAGTCACGAGTCCAATTTTAATAGACTTGGACTTGTCACGAACTCGGATGCATTTTTACTCTGTCTTGACTCAAACTCAAGGCTTTCGGAGTCCAGCCAAGTCCATAGCATTTGTGATGCAATGAAAAAAAAATAATAATAACATAATATAGGGTGACCATACGTACATTTTCCCCAGACATGTCCTCTTTTTTTGACCTGAAAAAAGCATCTGGCAGGGATTTCAAAATTGCCACTAAATGTCCAAGCTATTCTGAATGTGATTAATCTTCAGTACTGGTTGCAACAAATAATTTTTTTTTATTTTGTCTTTTAGGTTTTCGGGTTTTGCCTGGTCGATACTATAGATATGAATTGAAAAAAGGTAATGCACTGAGAAACTGGGCATCTTCCGGTCTCTTCCCTTCATGACTAGAAGGCAACAAATCAAAAAGCACTGGCAATTCTTGGCCTAAAATAATTGAATAGGGCAGATCATCTGCCAGACCAACATTTAACAAATACGCCTGCCTCTGCACTTCCACATGGACATCCAATGTAGGATATAACAATTTATCTGCATGAATGCAATGAATGGGCACCTTAATGACATGATTTTTGAGATTCTCTGGGACTAACTCTGTATGAACCAGTGACTGCATGCTACCTGTATCAAGCAATGCTTTATTTTTCAATTAACATTTTTATTAATTCATAACTAACACAAAGAAAAAAAACACAACATACTGTACATATAATGAATCTATCACATTTAACATTAAACCCCCACTATTACAACTGTGGTCAATAAAATATACACGCACAAAAAAAAGAAAGAAAATACAATAATCAAGTATAATTAAACTCTCTCCACCAAACAAAAGCAGTATTGTGGAGGCACTCTTCAAAATTATCTCCCGAGTGGGAATTCCAAAGGAAATCCTCACTGACCAAGGCACTAGATTCATGTCAGGTACACTATGCAAACTGTACAAATGATTAGGCATTAAACCAATTCGCACCAGTGTTTATCATCCACAAACAGATGGGTTGGTCGAACAATTTAATAAGACCTTGAAAAACATGATTTGTAAGTTCGTACACAAAGACGCTAAAAATGTATATAAGTGGCTCAAACCGCGAAGAGGTTCCGCAAGTCTCCACAAGGTTTTCCCCACTTGAGCTACTGTACGTGGCAAGGACACTTTGAGGTCAGACGACGAGTTGGAAATCTCAATTGAGGTTAGGCGAATGGATAGGGGAGGGGTACATCAAATCTACCACCTCAACCTCCTCAAACCATGGAGGGAGGCGGTACCTGTAGCCTTAGTGAGGGTAGTTCTGGAGGGGCAGAGCTCAGGAAAGAGGTGACTCCCAAACCAAATCTTTCACCCTGGTCCCCTGTGGAGACCACCTCTCACTGTCGCAGCTTACAGACATTGCCAGTTTGCAAGCGGAATTCACAGACGTGTTTTCACCCCTTCCCGGTCGCACAAACATTATAGAGCACTATATTTAGACCACCCTGTGGGTGGTGGTTCGTAACTACCCCAACTGTCTTCCTGAAAACAAGAAGAAGATCATTCAGGAACAATTGGAGGCAATGCTTGAAATGGGTGTAATACAAGAGTCGCACAGCGATTGGGCCAGCCTGGTAGTTCTGGTACCGAAGAACAATGGCTCTATTACGATCCGTCTAGGCTAAATCGTAACAAAAAAAAAGAACATGACTCCCATGCCCAGTCGTCAGACTAAAAGAAAAACCAATGAGCCCAAAATTCAGGAAAAAACGACAAACGTTTTTATTAAGATAAAGAAAATAAACAGATGTAAAATGTAAGTATTTCCAGAGTAACATAAACCAGTGGGTGTATAATCTTCAGGAAGACCCAAGGGTCAAAATAACAAACAAAACAGATCATAAACAATATCAAACTAACTTCCCTCAAAGTATCCAAATCAAAATCCAGAAAATTACCCTAAGTACACTAACAAAACAGAACGAACGTGATGTCAAAGAAAAGGGCAGGTCAACCCTACAAGACACCATCACTGAGAAATAAAAAAAAAATTACAATCTAAATCAGGTAATGATCTGACGGCTGGAGAGGAGACAGGAGAAGTGCGACCGGACCGGAATCGCAACAGCTCGACTTCAAAGGGCGGAAGCTGGAGTTTTAAACCCACGCCAATTAAAGGGGTGGAGCCATCCCATAGCTGATCCTGCTTAGAGCAAACTGAAATAACAGACAACAAGAAACACACAGAAATAACAGAAGGAATACATAATTCCGTAACAGGCTCGGACTGGTTCTGTGTTGACTACTGGAAAGTGAATGCAGTGTCCAAATTTGATGCTTATCCAATGCCACGAATTGATGAATTACTAGATCAGCCTTGTCCGACACCCTGAATTTCTGTGTATGTTTTTTCTGCATTGTGGTTGATTTATATATATATATATAAATAACTGTATATATATATACAGTATTGCTGTCAAAGTTAACACGTTAATAACTCAACGCAAAATTCGTTTGACAGCACACATTTTTTTAACGCCGTTATTGCGTAATGTGATCCTTTGAATAAACCTTAGTTCATGAGAAGCGAGTCAATTTGCGCAAATGCTGCTAATGTCACATTCGCCGTCAATGTATCACAGCAGTAGAATATGCCCGCAAAGCACAGATAGAGCTCGGAACTTTGTAAAATGATTGCGGTACGAAAGTCGCGAGGCACGGTTCGAGTGTGAGGCAGAAGTTGCGATCGCCTGTGTTCCGCAACTGCTACCGGGTTCTTGAACAATGTATTATGTGCCAGTAAAGGCAGCCAGTAGAGTTTCTGGGGAGTTGGTGCCTTACGCAGACTGCGTAATATGTGTATAGGGAGAGGAGGTACTGATTACCTGCAAACGTAAACCCTGCTGCTGTCTACAAGGTTCTGTCACAGTCTCTGTTTGATAGTGCACTAGCCAATGCAGAAGTTGGAGACATTTCTGGAACCCTGCAGGTAATCTACACTGTCATTAGCCCATTTTATCCCACCGGTTAAAATTGTGACTGGGGTCTAAAAGGAGTTTTTGATCTATTTTCAATTCAGTTGTCAATTCCAAATGACAGTACAGACTTTTCTGCATGAGTGGTGCAAGTAGTCACATGACCAGAGCTATTTAATTCCATTGTACTCCTGGAAAGATTATGTCTGTCAAAACTCCATAAAAAGAAATCCTAAAAGAAATCCTGTTATAATACACATACAACTACCATACATTGCGTTGTGTTGTGTTCATTTTCTGTTGTTCAACTTTGTTGGTGGGGTAGGTTTTCTGTGGATGACTGAAAAATATATCTGGATCTGGAGCATATTTTGTCCACTCATGTTTATAAAGATATTGCGATTAATCTCGATTAACTACAAAAACCTGTGCGATTAATCACGATTAAATATTTTAATCGTTTGACAGCCCTAATATACAGTAAATAAAATTAAAAAAATATATATTTCCCATTCACTTACTATGTTGGGTCAATTCTGACCACTTAGTCTTATATAATCAAGTCGAATTTGGAGGAGAAAAGTCTGGCTCTGATAAACTGAACAATTTTTATTAGATCAGAAAAAAAATCAGTAAAAAATGACTGAACAAAATAGGAAGGTCAATTTTTTCCTCATTAGAACAGTTTTGTTCTTAAATAAATAAATAGTAATTATGAAACATACATATGAGCACTCACACAAGATATGAGTATCCTTATAAAAGCTGTTTTATTCTATATGGAAAAGGTCCCTTCATGGGGACTGCTGAAGTAGACGAATACTACTCATTAAATTGCAGTAACCACCCTTTTATTGGACACATTCACTTATGGATTAAATTAATCTTTGTTGACTGTAAATAAAAAAAATGTACAATTACATCGATAACTTAACTATTTTGTTTGAATGATGCTGCATGAAATCCAGGAGTTTGATAGTATACATATGCATCCCAAAAAGTATAAAAACAAGGATGCAGGAATGGTTGATGGTGGGTCATTACCAGTGTCTGAAGGTTCATAACATTCAATGAGCTGCAGAGCATGCTCATAACTGCCCTCCCCCTCCAGCTGCTCCTCTCTCAGGAACTCCTCCAGATCACACTGAGAGAGGCTCTGTCCATCACTGGAATACTCCTGGAACAACTCCAGCACCTCATTTCTCTGGGTGAGCATCTTGTAGAACTCCACAAACTCCTCATCCTCCAGTGTTCCTGACTGAGATTGATCTGCCTTCTGTGAGAAAGTGTGAACAAAACAAAGAGTTTCAGCATGTTGACAATGGATAATGTAGAATGACATAGACAAGTGCAGACTACAAGTCACCACCTTGAAAAGACAGCTTGCATGTTCTTCATTCATATCCACATTCATCATTTTCAGCAGTGTTTTTGCTTCCTTAAAGTTTATTCTGCCATCTTTGTTTTTGTCTGCTTTCAAAAACCAGTCCGAGATCCATCTGAGTGAAGTGGTTTAGGAAAACACAGTTTAAGGCTACATCCACACTTATAAATGTTTTGCTACATTTACTGTACACCTTTTATCCAAACTAGAGAGGTGGTTTCCTCCACCAGAAATAGAGGTCCTAGGTTATAAACCCTTTCTATAACTGCCAACTTTAGAAAACAATAATGTCAGGAAACCGAAAACTAACAAACAAAAATGGATTTGCGTGGTCATGGCCTTAGTTGATAATGAACAATTGGACTTAATACAGTTTCTGAAATTGAGAAGCTCAAGACATAATTTTTCATGAGTTCTCTTGACTCCTGCCCATATAATCTTTGTGTAATGTAGGTAAACTTATGTGGCATGCTGTCCGCAAAAGGAGAAGCTCTAGGATGAGGCTCGACTCGAGCAGAGGGCTTTCACACTGGCAGTTTAGTCTGACACAGAGCATGAAATGTCGGTAATGTGAAAGCTGTTTTGAGGACCACAATACCGAACCCGAGACTACCTGTAGAAAGTGGTCTGAGCTCGGTTGCAATGGAACTGTGGCTCGGTTCACGTGTGTGAGAAAGAAACCTGTACTTGGGTCTGCACATGTTCAGGAAGTAAAAATACTTTATGTGTTTTTGAAGATTTAAGCAGGGGCTTATAAATTCTAAAGCTAATTGGTTAATTAGATGGACAGGTTCCTCCCAAACCTTCACTTCTTAACTCCATTACATGAGTTCGCCTGCCCATATAATCTTTGAGTAATGTCAGTAAATGCATGTGGCTTTGCTATCCACAAAAGTAGCGCCAGGGTGGAGGCTCGACTCAAGCACTAATATACCCCTCCAAAAAGTGTTTAAAGAAAGTGTTTTTTGCTTGAACGCACCATGTCGTGTGCGGGGGCTTTGTGAACTGTTCCCTTTAAATAGCTGCATAACAGAGATAATTTAGCAGAGATGGACCACTTGTATTAAAATTAATGGGAAAATTAGAAGGGCCAACGGATGTAGAAAAGGAATTCCCGCATAACAGGTAGAGCCAATCACCTTTTACATGCTGTCATCACCATTCAACTCGAAAATATGCATGCTCATTAGTTGAACCAGCCGTGTTTTTTTGTTTCGTTTTTTTTAAGCGTGATCGCGGCTAAAAGAAGCATAATTTATTACACAGTTGTCTGATTTTAGTAACCTTGGCCAACCATTTTAGAGATTTTGGTCTTTTCCCTTTCAAATGGAAAGGAACTGTACAGTACTTGTATGCCGCTTGTTTATGAAGAAAATAGTTGCCCCGTCTGCCTGGGAGTATTCCAATATGGCCACCACATAAAATTACTTGAAAGGGATTTTGAAATCGAAGAGGTCACAAAGGCTGAGAAAGGTTAAACCTGTGCGAGAGGACCGGAGCAGAGGCTGCTCGTAAAGGCAGAAAAATGCAAAAAACAATGCTAGAATTAAAATTCCGGACACCATATGGATAAAATAAATGAGCTGTTGCGGCAGCTTCTGTTGAATAACAGCATTACATGCGATAGAAGAGATTTATCTGATGAGAGGACATTTTTCGGGCTGAGCAGTGAGTCATCGCCGTCTGCCATGCCATCATGGGTGTGTTGATAGGTTAAATAATGAAAGGATTGTCACCACGGAGAGGTAAGCAGCGGCTCATACAGGTGAAACTCGAAAAATTAGAATATCGTGCAAAAGTTCATTAATTTCAGTAATTCAACTTAAAAGGTGAAACTAATATATTATATAGACTCATTACAAGCAAAGTAAGATATTTCAAGCCTTTATTTGATATAATTTTGATGATTATGGCTTACAGCTTATGAAAACCCCAAATTCAGAATCTCAGAAAATTAGAATATTACATGAAATCAATAAAAAAAAGGATTTTAAATACAGAAATGTCGGCCCTCTGAAAAGTATAATCATGCATATGTACTCAGTACTTGGTTTGGGCCCCTTTTGCATTAATTACTGCCTCAATGCGGCGTGGCATGGATGCTATCAGCCTGTGGCACTGCTGAGGTGTTATGGAAGACCAAGATGCTTCAATAGCAGCCTTCAGCTCTTCTGCATTGTTTGGTCTCATGTCTCTCATCTTTCTCTCGGCAATGCCCCATAGATTCTCTATGGGGTTCAGGTCAGGCGAGTTTGCTGGCCAATCAAGCACAGTAATACCATGGTCATTGAACCAGGTTTTGGTACTTTTGGCAGTGTGGGCAGGTGCCAAGTCCTGCTGGAAAATGAAGTCAGCATCTCCATAAAGCTTGTCTGCTGAGGGAAGCATGAAGTGCTCTAAAATGTCCCGGTAGATGGCTGCGTTGACTCTGGACTTAATAAAGCACAGTGGACCAACACCAGCCAATGACATGGCTCCCCAAACCAACACAGACTGTGGAAACTTCACACTGGACTTCAAGCATCTTGGATTGTGTGCCTCTCCATTCTTCCTCCAGACTCTGGGACCTTGGTTTCCAAATGAGATGCAAAATTTGCTCTCATCAGAAAAGACGACTTTGGACCACTGAGCAACAGACCAGTTCTTTTTTCTTTAGCCCAGGTAAGACGTTTGACATTTGAAGCCCATGTCCAGGACCCGTCTGTGTGTGGTGGCTCTTGATGCAGTAACTCCAGCCTCAGTCCACTCCTTGTGAAGCTCCCCACACATTTGAATGGCCTTTTCCTGACAATCCTCTCCAGGCTACGGTCATCCCTGCTGCTTGTGCACCTTTTTCTTCCACACTTTTCCCTTCCACTTAACTTTCTATTAATGTGCTTTGATACAGCACTTTGAGAACATCCAACTTCTTTTGCAATTACCTTTTGAGGCTTTCCCTCCTTGTGGAGGGTGTCAATGATGGTTTTCTGCACAACTGTCAGGTCAGCAGTCTTCCCCATGATTGTGAATTCAACTGAACCAGACTGAGAGACCATTTAAAGGCTCAGGAACCCTTTGCAGGTGTTTAGCTGATTAGAGTGTGACACTTTGAGCCTACAATACTGAACCTTTTCACAATATTCTAATTTTCTGAGATTCTGAGAAAAAGATATTGCGGGGGTTTTCATAAGCTGTAAGCCATAATCATCAAAATTATATCAAATAAAGGCTGTAAGTAAGCTATATGAAGTAGCTTACTTTGCTTGTAATGAGTCTATATAATATATTAGTTTCACCTTTTAAGTTGAATTACTGAAATTAATGAACTTTTGCACGATATTCTAATTTTTCGAGTTTCACCTGTATATACTATAGTTAAGTGGTTGGTTAGATGGACAGGTTCCTCCTGAACATCCATGAAGTTTCTTAAATTCTCCTTCGTGAAAAAATAACAATATATGGGTTTGGAAAGACACGTGAAAGGGTGAGTAAATAATAACAGAATTTGTATTTTTGTGTGAACTATTACTTTTAAATCAGAACATGCCTAAAAAAAAAAAAAAAATATTGTTCTGACTTCAAGGATACTGGTCAAGTTTTGTGCTCTCATCCAGGTTTTCCATGTTCTCCAAGAGGGCTCTGATGCCCTGAATCCAGGCCTGAGCTTCCTCCGCTGAGTCAGCCACCAGGTCCATGTTTCCTTGGCGGCCGCGGAACACCAGAGTGAAGCAGTGGTCAGCAGGAAACTCTTCTGCCACACTGAGGAGAGTCTCTGACTGATGCCCCTCACGAACAGCCTCTACATTACCGATGGAGACTGAAATCATAAAGACAATGTGCCTGTACTGTTATAGTAAAATATACAATATAGATTTGCTCTTTTCAGAGCTCCTGTACTCTTACAGATATTTTTAAGCCAGTGGTTCTCAACTGGTTTTGCTACAAGACCCAGATTTTACATTGGATATCAAGTGGCAACCCAGCACAATTTGTTTGTTTAAATTTGTCAAATTTTAACCTTGGACACAGTACATACAGCCTTTCAAATTATCAACAAAAGTTATGGGAAGAGCTTTCTCCACCCTTTATATTATTTGAACTGAGCATTATTTATTCCCCTGCTGGCTCATTACACACTAAAGACCAATTTTTCAGTTGTGACCCACCAATTTAGAACCACTGTTTTAAGAGTCTTTATATTTAGAACCGCTCATTAAAAAAAAAGAAGAAGAAAAAAGAAACATGTTTAGGAGTCAAAATCTATTGAGTGAGCTATAAACTTAATTCATTCCATCTTGAATTCATTCCATCAATAATCCATAATCTTTTAAAGAAATAGTTCAACCAGAAATGAAAATTATGTCTTCATTTATTTACCCTCATGCCATCCCAGATGTGTATAACTTTCTTCTGCTGAACACAAACAAAGAAGAATAGAAGAATAGTTCAACACTGTAGGTCAATACAAGTGAATGGTACCAAAATGTTGAAGCTCCACAAATTACATGCAGGCAACATAAAAGTAATCGATATGACTCCAGTAGTTAAATCCATGTATTCATAAGTGATATGAAAGGTGTGGGTGAGAAACAGATCAATATTTAAGTCTTTATGTGGTATAAAATCTCCTCCCTGCCCAGTAGGTGGCGATATGCATGAAAAATGCAAATCGCCAATAACAAAAGAAGAACGTGTAAGTGAAAGTGGAGATTGATAGTAAAATAGGACTTACATTTTGATCTCTTTCTAACCCACACCTATGATATCGCTTCTGAAGACATGGATTTAACCACTGGAGTCATATGAATCACTTTTACATTGCCTTTATGTGAACTTAGAGCTTTAAAGGAGCTACAAATTTGAGCTTTGGTGCCCATTCACATGCATATTTTACTTGCTGAAATATGCTTCTAAAAATCTTTGTTTGTGTTCAGCAGAAGAGAGAAAGTCATACACATCCGGGAAAAATAATAAGTAAATAATGAGAGAATTACAATTTTTGGGTGAACTATACCTTTAAATTAGACCTGTTCCACTGAATTATTAAGGCCATCATCTACTTGAATCTTAAAAGCATCTGCTATATTGAATCCAAAAACAGTTCTCCCTATGTTTTCGCTAGGTGATTGGTGTGCCTCACAAGGGCTTACAGGTAGAATACGAGTGTATTGCCCAGCTGGACTTATATGCGATTGTCTTGCAGTCCTCCTGAAGTTTGTAGTGACGCTGACGCTTCCACATACGAGACTTCACTTTGCGTAAAAACATTCCCGCCTTCATGACCTCAAGGTTTTTATCAACATGGCCACCTTAAGAGAAAGAGAGAGAGAAATTATCATTAATTATGGTCATAACCAAGCTACAGAAGTTTTCTCAACAAAGAAAGATATTAATTTGATGGTTCAAACGAATATTTACAGTTGTGAACACTTGTTTTTTTCATGGACTTCTCCATAATTGATCATAAAATGCGATATGACCTTCAAATAAGTCACAACAATAGACAAAAACAGTCTGCTTAAACAAATAACACACAAACAATAAGGCATTCTTGTCTCTTGTCTCAATAAGGCATATCTTGTGTCTGTGATCACACTGCATAAATATTGACATTTCACTGCAGGGTGGAAATACAGACAGTATGTTAGATAAAGACATGAAAATTCATAATTGTGTTTGTCTTATTGAAGCAGACTGTATTTGTTGAAAATCTGATTTAATTTTATGACCAATCAAAGCTGAATCTTTAATCATCTTTAAAGGGTCACATATTTTTTCCTGCAATTATAATATTAGGACTTACAACTTTTGGGGGGTGATTCCATTTTCTACAGTGCACCTTTTCTGTAGACACAAATAATTATTAATACATCACCCTCTCACCACAAATTCAAATTTGAATGTGTTTTTCTCGCGAGTAGAAAATAATTGAACATAACACTACATGTAAAGTGCTGGCCTGACAATGTCTGAATTTTTATAAGTATATTTACTTTGTATATTTATATTGGTTTCAACAGCTGGCCCACAAGTTGACAGATGTTTTTAAAATCCGTCCTACCGCTCAGGATGTTCAACCTATATGCACATCGATTATGGTTAGGGTTGTGGGTTAAGCTGGGTTTAGTCACATCCTGTATTTTCCACCTTACATAATGTTTTTTACACATTTTTATGCCTGTAGTAAGTTTGTTACCTGCCTGACAAGATGTGTTATGTTGTAATTTTAAACTTGAGTTTAAACTACTGGTAGTGAGCAGACTGGCTACCAAACATTGGTAGGTAGACAGCCCCTCCTTGAATCATACCCAAAATACTTCAGACAGGAAGTCCTTGAGTGTGCTGCATTTGGATGATATGAGAGCTCACAAGCATCCTTTTAATTTTCTTTTAGCCACTCTTTTTTTCTCTGAAACGTCAACAAATTGTGAAATAGGCTGCATGCATTGTGCACAGTGTTTTACAATGAGAATACATGTGTTAGTTAATTTTGTAGTAGTACATTTCTCCATTGGGAAAGACATGCTCATCCAGGCACAAGAAGAAATGTGCAGTCAGGCATGACATTTAGACTAATGAGTCATGGCTAAATACTACATGTCTCTGAGATCCACTCAATCCTCTGCAGGCACTTATTATTATGTTCTATTACTGCATGTCCCAAGATGATAAAGCAAAATAAAACGTTTCCAAGAATTTTTCTGTCTCAGTAAATAAATGCTTGTTGTACACTGTTAATTAATACGAAAGCCAACAAATACAAATTATCATTTTCAAAGCAAAATAGTAAAATACAAAAAATACAAAGAAAGTAAAATACAAATATACATATTAAAAATGCTTTCAAACAATCCTTATTGTTTTGCAGTTACAGAGATTCTGAAAATGCTATGCTGTAATGTGAACCACACTCACAACCGTAAATAATGGCAAAATAATGCTCCACACGGCAAAGAGAAAGTCTAAAGAGGGCTGCTTCTAATTTTGTAAAGTCATAGCTGAAGCAAACAGACAGCAAACACACAGGAAAAGGGAATTAACAGAACTTACCGGAATGAAGAGTGTCTGATAAATACAAGCATCTAATGGGGCTAAAGGAGCTTCACAGTGCTCATGAAACAGATAGGACGGCTCTGCTGTGTGTGAAGTAGTGGTAAACAGAGCTGCAGTCAGAGCTACTTACAGTGATGCATAGCCTGCCTCCTTCCTACACCCTCTTCCTCTGCCTCATTCCTTCCTAGACACACCCACTTTCCCTTTTTTCCTGCTTTACACAGTTCAATAGTTTTGTTTTCTGCCCATGTCAATATAAATATACAACATTCCATTTATTAATCTGCATAAATAATCTTGGTAACACTGTAGTAAGGATCTATTAATATTAGTTAATGCATTAGGTATTATGAACTACAATAAACAATAGCTTTAATATGTACATCATTAATTATTCTTGGTCAGTGTTCATTTATAACACATTAACATATGCAAAATGTATAGTTATAAATGTGCATCTATGAATAATAACATGATCACTGATTTCAGATACAAAAGCATTATAAATAGGCAAGATATATTGAATGGTGAAGCAATTGATTAAATTCTGTGAAAAACCTGTTACAGGGTAAAGTGGGCAAGGAGGAGGCGGGATCATATCATAAATTAATTTAAATAAATGTAAACACAAACATAAACTCACACACAGCTTCTGCATGTGGCTCTCTTTCTTGAACTCCGGCTCATCTTTATCCCCCTCTCGGCTGATTAGCCCGATTCAGGGCCAGGGGTGTGTCCTCATGGCCCAGCTCCGGCCTCCTTCTTGTCACACTCCTCCATTGCCCGACTCAGGCCGGGGAAACCCCGGCATGACATACTCCCCTCCCTTCCTGGAGGGTGGGGGTGTTACCCTTCCAGCCGTACTGAGAGAAAACTGGCTTGCCGGTCCCCGGACACGCCGTCGCCTGGTCCTCAGCCACCTCTGGCAGATGACAGCTCGCTCTGACCCCTGGCGGACAGAACGGCTCCTCCCCTTTCTCGGCAGATGACAGCGGTTTCTCCGAATCTCACTGGCTGGCAGTGACCCCTCCATCCCTAGGCAGACAGCCACGGCTGCTCCCCTGTCAGATGTCACCTGCGAGGACTCTGCAACAGCGCATCCCTCCTCCTTCCCGGGTTTCGTTACCAATGTAACAGGGTAAAGGAGGAGGCAGGAACCGGCTGAACAGTCAACATAAGTTTTAATATCATAACTATGACACACACAAACAAACAAACACATGGCTGATTAGCCTGACTCATCACAAACCCCTTTGTGGTTTTCAAGGTTAAACAACACATTTCTCTTTTAAGCTTTTAAGTAGAAAGGGCTCTAAGCCAAACACAACCTACATTTCCATTTATATTTACATGTATTCATTTTGCAAAAGCAACTTTCAAATCAGGACAGATACAAACACACGCACACGCCCTGACACTGCCAAAAATACTTGCTCTAAATCATTTTCTTTATTTCGTTAGCAGAGCACTCCTAAAAGTAACATTCACACAGGTTATTCTTGTTTTTCTTTTCATATACAACACATTTAAACACTCAAGAGACACAAACAAAGGAGAATTTAAATAAATATTTAACATTTAAAGACATTTGATTATTTTTTCAATTATTGTATTGCTGTAGGTCAATATAGTCCAGGTAGTGAAGTTGCTTCATATGTAGAATTTGTTTGGATTAAATGTACTTCATTAAATGCAACAATATCCAACATGCATTACTTTAATAAACATTTTAATATTTGTACACACTTTGTGGCTTCTTTATTATCTATAAAGTACATCTAGATGAACATTACTTTATTTGATACTGGACATCCCTTTTACATCCAGAAATGCTTGAATTCTTTGCAACATGGATTCAACAATGAGCAGGGTAGGAAAAATTCCATTTTGGTCTTCAGGGGCCGTATTGAACAGTTCAGGCCAATGAAAAGAACTAATGTGTTTCTTTAGTTAAGGTTTCCTCTTAACATTGCAGTAACTCCAGTATATTACAAATTCTGTCCAAACCAGCTACTGTAGACTATTCACTTCAGATCGAAAGTACAGTGCTTAGAAAAAGTATTTATTCTGTTTTTGTGTATATCTCATCCTAAATTGTTTCAATAATTCAAACAAAATCTAACATAAAACAAAGGCAATCTGAGTAAACACAAAATACTATTTTTAAATGATAATGTTATATATTAAAGCAAAAAAAAAGTTATCTAATACAACTGGGTCTGTGTTAAAAAGTATTTACCCCTTTGTTACTAAATCCCCAAATCTATGAAACTGCATTCATAATGGGGTTCAGCAGGGCTAGACACACCAATCAAATTAACACCTATATAGAACTTTTTCAGCAGCATGAAGTTGGCTGAAAGGTCTCACCCAGTAGCACACTATGCCAAGGTCGAAAGAAATTACAGAAAATATGAGGGAAAAGGTTATTGAAATACATCTGGCATAAATCAAACACAGAATTCTACAAAAAGAACGGTCAAGCGGTGAGGGTAGTGTGATGGTGTGGGGATGCTTTGCTGCTTCAGGGCCTGGACGACTTGTAATAATTGAGGGAAACATGAATTTTTCTCTACCAGAAAATCTTAAGGGAGAATGTCCAGTCATCAGTCCGTGATTTGAAGCTCAAGTGCAACTGGATTATGCAACAAGACAATGAACCAAAGCATGAGTAATTCCACATCTGAATGGCTCAAAAGAAGTAAATGAAAGTTTTGGAGTGGCCTATTCAAAGTCCTGACTTGAACCCTATTGAGATGCTGTGGCAGGAATTTAAATGGGTAGTTCATGCTCGAAAACACTCTAATGTGACTGAACTAAAGCGGTTCTACAAAGAAGAGTGGGCCAAAATTCCACCACAGTGTTGTGAAAGACTGATCTCCAGTTATCTAAAGTGTTTTGTTGCAGTTGAACTTGAAGGTGGCACAACCAGCTATTAAGTTTAAGGGGGCTGTTAGTTTTTCACATGGGTGATATAGGGGTTGCATAACTTATTTTTGCTTCAATAATAAAAAAAGATATATATTTGAAAACTGTATGTTGTGTTTACTCAGGTTGTCTTTGCTTTAAGTTATATCTTGTTTGAAGATCTAAAACAATTTGGTATGAAAAATACACTATAATAATAGAAATAATCAGGAAGGGGGCAAATACTTTTTTACAGCACTGTATGGAGTTATCTTTCTTTGTCCCGAAGTGGAGTTTTGCTGGCAGAATTTTTTATTTATTTATATGTAATATAAATATAATGTAATTAAAGAAGTAAAAAATAATAGGCTGGACAATATTCAATGCATAGAATTACTGCACATCATAAATAATACATTTAAATATTTTCAGTTTTTCATAAACCAATAAGTTGTTTATGCACAACAGAATCTTATTATATTAATTTGAAAATCCCAGGGTGGTAGTGGAGCCATCATGTCTGGCAAAATCATTAATGCCACAGTCAAACCTTCCTAAAACACATGACGTCATACATTGTCTTGCTTGTCTCAGTTAAATATCTCTGCTCTTTTTCTCCTGTAATAATAAAACAAATACCTAAACCACGTAAGCTTACTACCCATGTTCTTGTTTCAAGGCCTTGAACAGAGAAACAAACAATTATGTGACATTGAATTGCTCTCTCTTTATCTAATTAGAACAAACTCACAAACAGGGGAAATAGGAATGTGGAATTGAAAAAGATCTGAAGGAGAGCAACTAGGTAAAATGAAGATGTCCAGGTCTAGCCCTGTGTAGGGTTCAACAAAATCTCATAAATTAATTTCAATTACTTTTCCAATCATTCATGATTACTAGATAAGGAAGGAACTTTTAAAGAAATTGAGTTTTCTAGCCTAAGTATTTTAATCCTGAGCATAACTCAGGATTATGTAGATTTACACTCTACACAACATCAGGAAAATGAGACCCTTCCTCTCTGAACATGCCACACAACTCCTTGTTCAGTCACTTGTCATAACTAGACTGGATTACTGTAATGCTCTTATTACCGGTCTTCCTGCATGCTCAGTTAGGCCTCTACAAATTATCCAGAATGCAGCAGCAAGTCTGGTCTTCAACGAACCATGTTACACCACTCCTTGTCTCTCTCCACTGGCTGCCGGTTGCTGAACATATCAAATGCAAGGCTATGATGCTGGCATACAGAATAGTCACTGGATCTGCTCTAGCTTACTTAAAATCATTCCTGCAGAGCTACGTTCCCACCAGAGGCATGCTGTCGGATAATGAGCAGTGACTTGTACCTATACAAAGAGGTGCCAAATCACTTTCCTGGACATTCAGCTGCACTGTACCTCATAGTTGGAATGGCCTTCCAAACTCCATCCATGAAGCAGGCTCACTTTCTGTCTTCAAAAAACAGTTAAAGACACATCTTTTCCATGAGCACTCGACCATAAACTAATATATATACTGTATATACAGTGCATCTGGAAAGCATTCACAGTGCTTCACTTTTCCCACATTTTGTTATGTTACATCCATATTCCAAAATTGATTAAATTCATTATTTTCCACAAAATTCTACAAACAATACCCCATAATGACAATATGAAAGAAGTTTGTTTGAAATCTTGCAAATTTATAAAAACAAATTTTTGTTAAAAATCACATGTATTCACAGCCTTTGCTCAATACTTTGTTGAAGCACCTTTGGCACCAATTACAGTCTAAAGTCTTTTTGAGTATGATGCTACAAGATTGGCACACCTATTTTTGGGCAGTTTCTCCTATTCTTCTTTGCAGGACCTCTCAAGCTCCATCAGGTTGGATGGGGAGTGTTGGTGCACAGCCATTTTTAGATCTCTCCAGAGATATTCAATCAGGTTCAAGTCTGGGCTCTTGCTGGGCCACTCAAGGACATTCACAGAGTTGTCCCATAGCCACTCCTTTGTTATCTTGGCTGTGTGCTTAGGGTCGTTGTCCTGTTGGAAGATGAACCTTCGCCCCAGTCTGAGGTCCAGAGCGCTCTTGAGCAGGTTTTCATCAAGAATGTCTCTGTACATTGCTGCATTCATCTTTCCCTCGATCCTGACTAGTCTCCCAGTTCCTGCCGCTGAAAAACATCCCCACAGCATGATGCTGCCACCACCATGCTTCACTGTAGGGATGGTATTGTCCAGGTGATGAGCGGTGCCTGGTTTCCTCCAGACACGATGCTTGCCATTCAGGCAAAAGAGATCAATCTTTGTTTCATCAGACCAGAGAATTTTGTTTCTCATGGTCTGAGAGTCCTTCAGGTGCCTTTTGGCAAATTCCAGGTGGGCTGTCATGTGCCTTTTACTGAGGAGTGGCTTCTGTCTGGCCACTCTACCATACAGGCCTGATTGGTGGAGTGCTGCAGAGATGGTTGTTCTTCTGGAAGGTTCTCCTCTCTCCACAGAGAAACACTGGAGCTCTGTCAGAGTGACCATCAGGTTCTTGGTCACCTCCCTGACTATGGCCCTTCTCCCCCGATTGCTCAGTTTGGCCGGACGGCCAGCTCTAGGAAGAGTCCTGGTGGTTCCAGACTTCTTCCATTTACATATGATAGAAGCCACTGTGCTCATTGGGACCTTCAATGCTGCAGAAATATTTCTGTACCCTTCCCCAGATCTGTGCCTCGATACAATCCTGTCTCGGAGGTCTACAGACAATTCCTTTGACTTCATGGCTTGGTTTATGATCTGAAATTAACTTCTTCTTCTTCTTGTTTTACAGCAGATTGCAGACATATAAGTGCATTACCACCACCTATAACCCAAATGGACCATTGACACTCTACTTACAATCTTCTAATTTACCTTACTCCACCAATCTACATATAATCACCCTTATTTCTTAAACCTGCATAAAGGCTGAAGCTTCATCCGGCGCTGCGTGTCCAGCTCCTCCGTTCCCACACTCAGCCCCCATGGAGGGGTAAAAAAATGAAAATAAATAAATAAAAATAATAATAATAATTTTTCTTACATACTTATATACATTTGTGCAAACCTGTACTTTCTGACATGCACTGTTAACTGTGGGACCTTATACAGGTGTGTGCCTTTCCAAATCATGTCCAATCAACTGAATTTACCACAGGTGGACTAAAGTCAAGTTGTAGAAACACCTCAAGGATGATCAGTGGGAACAGGATGCTCAATTTTGAGTGTCATGGCAAAGGCTGTGAATACTTATGTACATGTGATTTTTTCATTTTTTATTTTTAATACATTTGCAAAGATTTCAAACAAACATCTTTCACGTTGTCATTATGGGGTATTGTTTGGGGAAAATAATTAATTTAATCAATTTTGGAATAAGGCGTAACATAACAAAATACTTTCCGGATGCAATGTATATATATATATATATATATATATATATATATATATATATATATATATATATATATTATTCTGATGCAATTTAAACTTTTTAATCCAGCACATTTCTTACTACTGTCTCTTTTAGATTAATCACTTTTGTATTATTCCTCTTTTACAAGTTGCTTTTGATAAAAAATTCTGTAAAATTAATAAAT
This sequence comes from Xyrauchen texanus, assembly GCF_025860055.1. Taxonomy (NCBI): domain Eukaryota; kingdom Metazoa; phylum Chordata; class Actinopteri; order Cypriniformes; family Catostomidae; genus Xyrauchen; species Xyrauchen texanus. The sequence goes on along the minus strand of NC_068289.1, from coordinate 35,780,185 downwards.
ATAAATAACTATACTTTAAATATGTATATTCACAATTCACATATTTTAGATTTTTAAAGGAATATTACGGGTTCAATTAAAATTAAGCTCAATCGACAATAATTTTGATTTGTTCATCCTTCTCTTAAAAAAATAAAAGCAAAAATCTAGGTAACAATGAGACACTTACAATGGAAATAAATTGGGAAAATATTTGGAGGGTTTAAAGGCAGAAATATGAATCTTATCATTTTATAAAGGCACTTACATTAATTCTTCTGTTAAAAATCATATAATATTTGAGCTGTAAAGTTGTTTAAATTGCCATTTTTACAGTTGTTTTAGGGTTTTATGGTATATTGACATTATGTCCTCATGGCAATGAAGTTGTAAAATTGTCAGTGACTTAACACAGAAAACGTTAGTAAGTGATTTCATCACACTAACATCTTGATAAATGCATATTGTTTATGTCTTGTGGCAATACTTTTTAAATAACCCCATTAAGACACAGATTGTGTCTTATTTTTATTTATTTATTTATTTCTAAGAAAAGGAGGGCCGAGTAAAAATTTTTTTATATATATATTCATTATTTTATAATTCTTTTTGTGGTAATAAACATTATGCCACAATTGAGTCTAACTTGTAGTGAACACAGAATATTCCTTTTAGAGTAATCCGTTCGACCTGGATATAACCATTTTAAAATCTCCTAATATTTCCAGATTTTCCATAGATTTGATTGAGTACACTTTAATATACTTAAAAACGGGAGTAAACTTGAATAATTAATGAGGTTATTAATTAGCTTCTTGTCAAGAACCCTTCACTTTGTCTGAGAGCAACCATTGTTATTGCGATCAGGTCAATTAGAAGGTAATAGTTTTGTTGTAAATTTGTCAACATAATTACCAAAAAAAAAAAATAATAATAATAATTAAAATAAAATAATAAAATAAAGCACAAAACTAGTTACAAATAGAAAAATAAAATATAAATTCATAACTTTTTAATAAATGAAAAAATAAATAAATAAGAAGCACCACATCCAAATAACACTACTGTACAGTTATCTTTCCATTGAATCATTCTTTTCAATAAAATAAATGTTTTGATCGCTTTCTTGTTTAAAGTAAATAAAGTCATAGAAATAATTCTAAGTCAAATAGAGAAAAGCTTAAAATATGAATTTCGAAGCAGTAGCCTTCGAAATTCATGTGAAATTCGAAGGCTATGTGAAATTGAACCAAACAGGTTTTGACGTAAATAAGTTTTGCCTCACATGATTTGTCTCACGTGACACGTCGTGATAATCATGGCGGCCACTTCTGTGTTCCAGCGAGTGAGAACAGGCTCGAAAATTGGAGCTCAGTATGATCAAGAAGGCAATCTCATCAAGGTACGACTGAAAGTCTAAAACTAAAACAGTTCAACCACTGACATATGCGGTGATTTGGTTTTGCAGTCTGTTTTTTTGTTGTTAAGGGTATGCATCCAATCGGTGAGGCCAATCAGTTCATTATATTATAGAATTCTGTTTGGATATAATGCTTTATTTCGTATTAAAAATATGAAATACAGGCCTTTGGTTAGAAAATGTTTAGATTAACAATTTTTGATATGCTCTAAAAGTTCAAAATCTGCTGCATACGTGTACTGTTGTGTAGTTGTTGCAGTTGTGACATATAGTGCTTTGATTGACAGGTGGAGACACGTGAGGATGAGGAGCAGAGTGTCAAGCTTGCAGAGATTCTGGAGCTGTTGCTCGCAGCTGGTTATTTCAGAGCACGTATTAAGGGGTTGTCACCCTTTGACAAGGTATATCTATCATCACTCAACTGCAACACACACACACACACACACACACACACACACACACACACACACACACACACACCACACCACACCACACCACAGACTTCGTCACTATGTAGGGTTGCCAACTTTCTACCAGCCAAATACAGGACATTCCAGCTTTAAATATGGAACACTTTTTAATCAGCGGGTGTCTGGGCGAGACACTTCTCAATGGTTAAAGAGATTTACCTAAAGCTTGTTTACATAGGAAAACTATGCAAAAATGCATTCGTTGTGATTGGCCCCTAATACGCTTAAAATTAAAACCACTTTAATACAACGACCAAGAAGAACCAAATTTATATCAGTTTTCACTTTTGAATGAAGACATTTTGCCAAAAGAAAAGTTGCAATCTATGGAGAACGACAACATATTATTTTTCTGTCCACCATTATCTTCCCCATAATTAAGCTTAAAGGGATAGTTCACCCAAAAACACAGCTGTGTATGACTTTCTTTCTTCTACTGAACACAAATGAAGATTTTAGAATAATATCTCAGCTCTGTTGATCCTCACGCTGCAAGTGAATGGGTGCCAAAATGTTGAAGCTCCAAAATGCGCATAAAGGCAGCTTCAAAGCAATCCATAAGACTCCAGTTGTTAAATCCATATCTTTAATAGCTAAGTGATGGTGTACAGAATAAAGTAACTTAAATATTGATCTGTTTCTCACCCACAGTTATCATAATGCTTCAGAAGATATGGATTTAACCACTGGATTACATTTATGCTTCCTTTATGTCTTTTAAAGCTTCAAAATATCGGTATCCATTGGCATTGTAAGGACATACAGAGCTGAAACATTCTTCTAAAAATCTTAATTTGTGTTCTGCAGACTAAGGAAAGTTATACACATCTTGGATGGCATGAGGGTGAGTAAATGATGAGAGGATTTACATTTTTGGCTAAACTATCCATCAGTGCCTTTTCCATTTTTAAAGCTCAATGAACCGACTTTCTGTTAAAAATTGGGGTCATCAGTTTGTAGACAGTATATGACTAATGTGTTAGAAATAGTATTTTATATTTAGTATAATATAAATAGTATTGATTTCTTTTTTATCGCTAAAAAATAATTTGTCCTTCCAGGACCACTGTCTCAGCACAAGTCTTTGTAGTAACAATGCATTATAATAGATTTTTATATGAGAGAAAACACTTAACATGAAAATAGTGTATTTCTCCTTGGATTATAGTTTTGGCAGTAAATAATGTTTATCACAAGAGAAATGTAAGAAAATCACATTAATCATTTTAACTAAACATGTACTGTATGGCACTTTTGTCTAAAAGTGCTGCAATTTTTACTTGCAGTCTCTCTTCCAGAACGAGCACTGATATATGCGATGCATTGTAATGTGATGGCATGAACTAATGGTGTTTTTGGTGTCACAATGGTTAGAAACAATTATCATGTACTCAAATGCTATATATTTGACAATATTTTCCTGCTTCTGACTAATAACAAGACAGAAAACATGAGCTGACTCTATTGATCTTTCCCCCGACCACTTCTGTCAAGTGTGGATTTCATGTAACATTAAACATCTGATATCTCACACAGCTCATGTGAAAGGTGTGTGTTACTGGTCTGTTTCTCTTGATTTGTAAAACATTCTCAGCCGGTTTATGTGTGAGATGCTAAAATAGGAATGCAATTTTGTTCCCTCAAATAGGGGATGAATCTGTATTTTACGGGATGGTTGGCAACCCTATCACTATGGTTTTAACAGAACAATTTGTTTAGACATTTTGTTCCGATTGGGTGGCAGCTCCTCCCTGCCACCGAATCAGCAATATTTCTCACTCTCTCTGCTTTTACTTTAGGTGGTTGGAGGAATGACGTGGTGTATAACTACATGCAACTTTGACATAGACGTTGATCTGCTCTTCCAAGAAAATTCCACCATTGGACAGAAAATGTGAGTGTCAGAATAAACATAAGATGTTGCATAATGCAGTCACAGAAGATGAATTCAGTAATGACAAAAACTCTAGTTCACCCAGAGAGATAAATTATGTCATCATTTATTCACCCTCGCGTGGTATGACTTTCCTCTGTAAAACACAAAAGAAGATGTTAAGCAGAATGACAGCCTCAGTCACCTTTTACTTTCAATGTATGGGAAAAAAGATGCAATAGAAGTGAATGGTGACTGAGACTAACATACTGTCTTGCATCTCATTTTGTGTTCCACAGAAAAAAAGAAAGTCAAATGGTTTGGAAAGATATGAATTATCCCTTTAATGCTTGTCAATGTGTCTTTTCTATTGAAGTGCTCTGACGGAAAAGATTGTTTCAGTTCTGCCTAGAATGAAATGTCCTCACAGATTAGAGCCTCATCAGATCCAAGGGTTAGATTTCATCCACATCTTCCCTGTTGTACAGGTACATACACCTGCATACCTTCAGACTCTTAAAAGGGCTGACACCACACATACTTACTTTTCTGACTCCTAGTCCTGAGTTCATGGAAACGGTATACTAACAATGCATCTATATTTGTGGGGTTTACAGTGGTTGGTAAAGAAGGCAATTGAAACCAGGGAGGAGATGGGAGATTATGTCAGGTCATATTCCGTCTCTCAGTTCCAGAAAACGCATGCATTTCCCGAGGTAAGACAGCAGGCCAGCACTGAAACAACTAAAAGGAATTAGCACTATGATGTATTGAACATTTAGTTATATTATGGTAATCGTATGTTCAGTGAATATCTGTCAAATAAGTATGGATATTGTTAAAAATATGAATTGTTGATTAAGTTTTATTAAATGTTTTTAGGATGAGGAGTTTGCATTAAGGAAGGAGAGAGCCACCAGCACTGTGATGAATGTGTGTGTAAGTATCTAGCTTAATGATTTTATACTCCATACTGAGTGCTTTTTATTAAAAAGTGAGCCATTTTAAAATCACATGATTGTGTAGGAGGTGTATGCTCCTCAAAGACGTTATAAGCGGCAGGTGGATGCTGGTGAGCTGTTAGATGAAGAGTCTCGGGTTCACTCCACCCTGTTGGAGTTTGGCAGGTAACTTCTTTCCTTCATTTTTTTTCTATTTCTCATGCAATATTTTTATAATTTGCTCTTATTTAATCCACGCTCTCTCATTCTCATTCACTCTCAGATCTTCCTCCATCTTTACTGGCCTTTGGTTTTCTGGCTCTGATCTTTTTTTTTGGGTTGATTTTATTTTTTATTTTTTTCCCTTTTCTCCCAATTTGGAATGCCCAATGTGCTTTTAAGTCCTCGTAGTGATTCAACTCAATCCGGGTGGCAGAGGACAAATCCCAGCTGCCTCCGTGTCTGAGACCGTCAACCCGTGCATCTTATCACGTGGCTTGTTGAGTGCGTTGCCATGGAGGCATAGCACGTGTGGAGGTTTCACACCATCCACTGCAGCATCCACGCTCAAACTCACCACGTGCCCCACCAAGAACAAACCACATTATAACGACCATGAGGAGGTTACCCAATGTGGCTCTACCCTCCATATTAATCGGGCCAATTTGGTTGCTTAGGAGACCTGGCTGGAGTCACTCAGCATGCCCTGGGATTCGAACTAGCAAACTCCAGGTGTGGTAGCCAGCGTCTTTACCTCTGAGCTACCCAGGCCCCTCTGGTTCTGTTCTTAATTTTTTCGACACTGAAATACTTTCTCATATCCTAGTTTAATTTGCAGAGATAAGTTTATAAATAAGCCATTAGTAAATTGATTCCCCCAAAAAGTATCGTGGCTTTGTGGTGCTATCAAAACATTGCTCTGTTTATTTGAGCATCCCAACCAACCTTATACAGCAATATTGGCTCAACCAATGGCGTGAGTTTGGGGAGGGACTATTTTTTGGAACAACCAATTGCTGATCGGTGGAGTTTTCGGGAAACCTATTTACTCCACTTTTAACAGCATCAATTAACTGAAAAGTTTGAGTTAATTTATTTTCTGACACTCCTTTCATGCTCTCATTCTTCATTTCCACCCTTTTTCCTTTCTATCTCTTTCTCTTATTTAACTCATTAGTCCATGCCTTCTCATATCACAGCATATACAGTAAGTAGGAATGAGGTTCTGTGTCTGCTAATGAGAGTGACAGATTTAATTTTGGTCAAATCTTTTGGCTGTGCATTGACTATGTTTGTCTTTAGTTTTGTCTATGTGCTCTTTTGAGGACATTGCATCTAAATGTTTTTATTTCTTGTGGGATTTTCTGTTATGTAGTGTGTGATATACGGTGGCCCAGCGGTGTACAATACAACAAAATTAGCAAACCAAACAAAAGCTGTAAATACAATGGAAAGAAACCACAGCACAACAAAACTAAGCCACAACACAACGGAAATAAGCTACAACGAAACAAAAAAGCCACAACACAATGGAATGCCACTAAATTTATATAAAATAAGTATAAAAAAAATGGATTAAGTTTGTGTGGCAGTCTAACTATTACAGGTGATATCGTAATTTCGTTCCATTTTCCACGTGTTGTGGCTTTCTTTTGTATTGCGGCTAAATTAAAATTTGTTGTGGGCAGATTTTTCATTGAGCTGTGGTTTATTTCAGTTGTGTTGTGGCAACATTTTGTTGTGCGACTTATGTTCTTGTATTGTGGCTTTTCTGTTGTGTTGTGGCCAAAGTTTGTTGTGGTTTATTTCCGTCATGTTGAGGTTTTTCTGTAGTGTTGTGACTTCTGTTGTGTTGTGTCGTATTTCCTTTGTGGCTCATTTCCGTTGTATTGTGTCTTTTTTCTATTGTGTTATGTCTAAATTCAACAGGTTTGCCCTTAATAAAACCATTTTTTTACAATAGTTACCATAGTTTAATCCTGGTATTTGTAAAACCATAGTAACCACAAAATCAACATGGTTACTGTCATGTTACAATATATATATATATATATATATATATATATATATATATATATATATATAGTAAAATCATGATTACTATATGAAAACTGCAGTATTACTGTTATAAAACTATGATTTCTGCTCTGATGTTTATTTCTGGTTTATGGTTACTATAATATTACTATAGTAAAACACAGTGGTTAATTTTCATTAGGGTCCTAAACAAAATCTTTTTTAAAATAAATTACCAGTATACGGCACTCGTGTCCTGCGATGTCGGCAAACAGTGCCTGTTCTGTAAATGTTTTTTGACCATTGCTGTTGTAGTTGACTGCAAAAAGAAAATTTTTCCAGAAAGGAGAAATGCATGGGGCTTCTTTCTCAGCGAATCGTTTTCTACACTTGCCCTTTTCAACTACACACAACACGTGCAAAAGTGTGACGTCATCAAGTTGACCCACATGAAATACAGACGGGGCTTGTTTATATACAGAGCCATTCAGGTGACTATATTTGACGCTTGTGTTTCCTTCACTAAACCTTCCAGATGCATCATTATACTTGAGGTGAACCGCGGTGCCAATGCTTACCGAACCGTGGGTGGCAAACTGTACGGGGCGTTTAATTTACCGGAAACCGTTACACCCCCAGTTGTAGCTTATTTCTGTTGTGTTGTGGCTCATTTCTGTTGTGTTGTGTTTTTTGTTTTCCTATCAAATCACAGTGGGTGAAAGTCTTGTGCGGTTCCAAGCAACATAGCAGTCATGACAGTGACGAGACATATACCAATTTACTATAAACAACATATTTACCCAACACAATTTACATATCAAATGTACACATAATTACACAACACAATAAAAATATACAATGTACAGTAAACAATACACACAATATAGAATACACTAAATACAATTAAAAAAAAAAGGATTTCAAGTGTATTAAAAAAAATTACAGTAGTTGTATTGTAAAGAGAATATAATTTATGACAGTCCAGTGTGAGATAATAAGATTAATAAAGTGCAGTGCTGATGTATATTGATTGTGAGAGATCAAATGTTCAAAAGTCTCATTGTGTGGGGGAAGAAGCTGTCAAGCTGTTGTGGCTCGTTTCCGTTGTGTTGTGGCTTGTTTCCATTGTGGTGTCACGAATATGAAATTTGGCTGACAATCAAATAATTGCAATTGTGATGAGTAATTGTCTGTTTTAGGGCTGTGACAATTAATTGTCTTGTTAAGGGCTTTTATGATTAATTGTCATATAAATTGTCATATGTTTAAGGTGTGCTTTTTTTCTGTTTGTTAACTGGACGATGACCCCAAGCATACCTCCAAAGTTGTGGCAAAATGGCTTAAGGACAATAAAGTCAAGGTATTGGAGTGGCCATCACAAAGCCCAGACATCAATCCGATAGAAAATGTTTTGGCAGAACTGAAAAACCAAGTGCGAGCAAGGAGGCCTACAAACCTGACTCCAGTTCTGACTGGAAGAATGGGACAAAATTCCAGCAACTTATTGTGAGAAGCTTGTGGAAGGCTACCCAAAACGTTTGACCCAAGTTAAACAATTTAAAGGCAAAGCTACATAATACTAACAAAGTGTATGTAAACTTCTGATCCACTGGGAATGTGGTGATGGAAATAAAAGCTGAAATAATTGGCTCTATTATTATTCTGGCATTTCACATTCTTAAAATAAAGTAGTGATCCTAACTGACCTAAGACAGGCAATGTTTTCTACGATTAAATGTCAGGAATTATGAAAAACTAAGTTTAAATGTATTTGGCTAAAGTGTATGGAAACTTATGACTTCAACTGTAAAATATAATATAATTTTGTTCAACTTTAGTTTTGGTCAATTTTAAATGTACACTTGTTTTTTTTTAACTCCTTTTATAATGAAATATATATTTTATATACCTCCTATATATTATATTTGTATTATTATGCAATAATAAAATATTGCTTTAATAATTTCTTCAATTTCACACATTTATTTTAATGCTCTGATTAAGCCCATTAGGCCTTAAATGTCATGAATTAAAACCTTTGAGATGTTGTTTCATCATTTTATCACTCCACAGAATAGTGTGTATCTCCTCTTTGTCACTGCGTGTCATTAACACAGTGTGTATGAACCAGGAACATTTGCCATCACACGATCGTTTAAAGTGAAACCGGAGCGCTTTGCGTTCACTGTCAAAGTTTATACTTGTTCGTTTATATTTTCGCAGGAGTTAGGCGCAAGCCTCTGCTGACAGCGCGTGCATCAGTGCGCTTCACACACTCTTCGGGACAGGAGCTAGTTGACCTCCATGGTGCGGCTCGGAGTTCAACTGAATAACACAAATGCACCGTTCATGTCATTTATATAGTATTAGCTTAAAATTCCCTTATTTGGGCATTCAAATGTGATTGAAATGTAATCAATAATCAAGGTTTTCTCAAATAACCGTGATCAGATGGTTATTTAATAATCGTGATTAGGCCTAGTTGTGGTTTATTTCTGTTGTGTTGTGGCTTTTCCGTTGTGTTATGTTTTTTCCCCCTGTTTTGTTGTCAGCTTTTATTTCTTGCAAATTGTTGTGAAAGCAAATTGTTATGCTGTGCACCCCTGGACCATTTGATTGAAGTAATTTTGATTTGAAAGTTGACTCTTGCAGTGAGCCTCATGCAATTTGTAATTTGAATGTGAACATGAAGCATTTCAAATTCATCCTTTTTTCCTTTTTTTCAGGCGTTATGGATTCAGCAAACAGTCTAAAGCAGGCACAGTGAGTATCATATGTTTCCTCCAGAACATTACATTATCGGTCACCATAGAGGAGCTTACATCTTTCCAATCAGGGAAGGCTATAAAAAAATCCAATCTGTTTGCTCAAATCATGTGGTTCTGAAATTACTTGCGGCTCAGAAGAGGGAGGGAGGTTTACTGCCCCATGGGTGGGTGACCAGAGTTTAAGCCTCAAATGTTTTTGGTGAAGCCCTGCATGTTTTTTCTTTTCTTTTTATCACCTTTGCGAATACATTTTCATACCTGGTACAGGGTTCCTACAGTCAAGGAAAACTTGTAATGACATGATACCTTGAACCTCACAAAATTACTCAGTAATTGCCTGCTAGCTTCTAAAACTTCAAAACACCAAGTGAGTCAATTGGTTTACATTGTGTATTGGAGTATGGAAATCTGAAAGGGTCAGAATTCTTAGGTGTGTCTTGAATTTTGGAAAACTTACTTTGAAAAAAGAATGACTCCTCGCTGATGTAACATTTCATTATTTAGAATAAAGTATATGATATTCCTATATTTCATGGACTGGCCTTATACGCATCTTCAAATGTTGGAGCTAAGCCCTAAATGTCCACTGTCCCTCAAACCACCCCTGTGCTGCCATCCTGGGTATGCTAGTTCACAGATGGTGAGGAGGGCTTGGCACTAAACTTTTGTTTCTTTAGAAAAGTTTATTCTAAGTGTGATCATGTGATGATGCTGATTTTTGTAACAGGCGGTGGAGCAGAAACAGGTGCTGGCTCAGGGCACTCAAAATGTGCCTCCAGGAATGACCCAAGTGTCTGAGGAAGAGGATCTGCAGGCAGCAGAGGAGGTCCGTTATGAGTGTCATATCAACCTAATGTTCACTTGACTAAACTCCATTTTTCCCCTGGTCCACTTTAATTTTCCATCAACCAATCAGAAGCTTGTTTTATTTCTTACAGCTCAGAATCAAAGCCTTGATGACTGGAATGGCTGCCATGGCAACAGAAGAGGTAGGCCTCGAAACAGCATTATAAACACAGTAGTGTGTAGAAAGGATTGTCTTACAAAACAAACGTTTTTATAAAAAAAAAAAATGGAATGCTTGATACCAGGAAAAGCAGCCAACAAGTGCCCAGAATACTTGCAAATTTTTTTTTTTACTAAAAGCATCCTAAATGGCACCTCATGAAGTTGGTTTAGAGAATGCCCAGAGTTTGCAGAGCTAGTATTTACATAATACATGTGATGATTACTCTAGCATGAATTCACTTTTTGTTTGTATATGTATGTTGGACTCATTATCATACACACAACTGTTTGTGTATTGTAGGGAAAGTTGTCAGCCAGCACAGTGGGCCAGATTGTTGGACTGCAGTCCGAGGAGATCAAGCAAATTGCCATTGAGTATGCTGAGAAGGTGAGCAACTTGAAGACTACTCCTGTAAGATATAAAGTCCCCTGCAGAATCTACAAAGTGTTTATCATTACAAATAAGAGGGATCATCCATTTTTTATTCATTACTTCTCTTGTATAGCTATTTAAAATCCTGAAGAGACTGAGGTTGGGAGTATGTGGCGAACAGGTCGTGGCTGAGCGATAAGGATGGGTGGCTGGGGGAGAATTATCGCAATCAGCCTGGAGAGAGATAAAGAGGAGAGAGACGCACGCACGCGCGTTGTGTGTTAATAAATGTCTTACATTTAAGAAATACAGAGGTCTGCCACAGGGACTCATACACCATTATTACATAAGGTGCAAACTAGTGCTGTCAGTCGGTTAGCATATTTAATTGTGATTAATTGCATTTTTCTTTCATAGTTAATAGCGATTAATGAAAGATTTTGAGTGCTTACATTTTACTCTATATATATATACTTATTTTACTGTCAAAATGCATTTGTTTCCTTCTTAGAAAAGAAACCCATATGTAACAAAAATGTTTTAACCCTCATCTTCTATTAAAATAATCGTGGCTATTCACTTTGCTACAGCAATCGTTTTGCCACATTCACATGATTCACACTGTTTTGAACTCCACATCAAAAGCACTGCAGAGAACGTCTTGTTTTGCTCTGAGCACTAGCACTGCACATATAAATTATACTTCATCTGAATTGTCTGGTAAGACGGGAGCATGCCGGGAAAACACTTGACGCTTCACTGCAGCGAGTCATGTGGATGCAGTTTTTGGCAGGTTCCATTTGGGTTTGTTTTGGACAAAAAAATACAGTTAAGAGGTCTTCTCTACATCTCTTGATCATTAACAAGGCATCACTTTTGTGTGTTTGTGTTGTGTGTGCATCAGTGATACATCGCAAAGGTTCCGCCTGATTCCAAACATTGTTCAGCACTTACACAGAGCTAAATAAAATGTCAGAATCTAATGTGAAATTTGGTAAATGCGTTAATCTTGTTAAAGAAAAATTTATGCATTAAACATTTTAAATTAATTGCATGTGTTAATGTGTTAATATTTACAGTTGTAGTGAAAACATTCATTAATACTCAAGAAGGAAATACATTATTAAGAACTAAGGGTATGTAAACAGGATGATTTGTGTTGATAGTCTTGTGGAAAATATTTAAATATTTGTTATGTAGCTTCTAAAGGGCATTACCAAAAAAAAAACAAGCGTGTTATCTTTTTGTATTTGTATAAATTCTAATATGGGTGTGTAAACATAACCCGTGCAAATTTATGCACTCAACTGTTTGTGTGATTGGACAGGCGGAGCGCTCAGCAGAGGATCGGCCGGAGAGATTTGGACCTGCACAGCAACACCGCCGTCAGCTGGCTTCACTCAACAAACAAATCAGTCAAAAAACAAAAGAGCTGGCAGAGGTAGTACAGACACATTCAAACACCTATTCATTTTTTTGTGTGTGATTAGAATACGCACACTATATACACACAGTGGTTTTGAGAATGCTGATTGGTTATTCATAATATTTACAGCTGCAGGCCAAACAGCAGGAGGTCAGAACAACATGTGAGGATGCTAAAAGAAAACTAGCAAAGGTGAGACAGAGGACCTGTTTACACCGGTATTGTTCACCCAAAGACAATTCTGCCATTGTTTACTCACCCTCATGTTTTTCCAAACTCAAAAGTAGATAATTAAGCACCTCTGTCCCTGGTCACCATTCACTTTCATTGTCATTTGTTTCCATGCAATAAAAGTGAATGGTGACCAGGGACAGAGCAGCTTGGACAGTCTGCAAGGTAACTATTTTTGTGTTTCAGTCATATGGGTTTGGAACGGCATGAAGGTGATTGGATGGTTATGGCAGTATTGTTTTAAAGGTTAAACTCTTGTTTTAAGACAGTGGCCCTGTTTACACCTGTATTTAGTGCTGTCCACTTAACCAGGTGTAAATGAGGTGACAGATGACAGTTTGAACATTAATGTCTGTGTGAATTCAGGCTACCGTACATACTGAGAAGCTGGAGAGAGAGCTGAGCTCTCTGGAGGACGTGGAGTCTCAGGCCGATTCTGGGTAAGTGAGCAGAACTCCTGTAATTAAATGAACTCATTTCTACTGTTTGACTGAATGTGAATTTCAATGACCGATTGCAATCTCTAAAGAACTGCTAAGTATTATTATAATTTCTTTGTATATATATATCTTTAACTTAGGTTGCTGGAAAAACTTCGTGTTTTGGTGGCCATGAACGAAAACCTGAAACACCAAGAGCAGACATTCCGCTTGCACTGTCGCGTATGTTACCATGACGACCTCACACATTAGTTCTGTCTTTACGAGATGACAACATGGAGCTGTTCACATACACCAACTCAAATTATTTGTGTCTATGGCACTGCTTATAACAGCAAAATCGATCCATGTGTGGCTTTGTTGTTGATGACATCAAAATATTTAATCACTACATCAATTCACCTTTTGCAGAGTGTTTAAGAACAGAGAAAGTGCACCAGTAATAACATGGCATATCAAACAGAAGTATATGTAGATGAATGTACTGTAATTAGCATTAACTTTTGTAGCTTATGCCACTTTGTTTCTTTTTACATGATTCACAATGGTCTTACATAAAATTATGAGTTTGACAAAAGTGAATGATTTTTACAAGTCCAAAACTCTTTTACTGTAATTTACTGTAATTCTGACATTGTGAACGCACAGTTAGTAACTTCTTGTTACCTTGACTCTTTAAACTAATTTAGACACTTGTCGACAGACATAATGATTTGCTATGATAGATTTGTTTAGTTTAAGTACTGAAGACAGGAGTGTGTTATTAATGTGCGTGCGTGTGTGTGTGTGTGTGTGTGTGTGTGTGTGTGTGTGTGTGTGTGTGTAGGAGGAAATGACTCGTCTGCAGCAAAGTATTGAAGAGCTGAAGCTTGAATCTGGAGATGAGGGGGATGATAAGATGGTACCAAACACAATCACAACTAAAAACACACACCATGCTTTATTCACACTCAATGGCTGTGTTCTAAAACCTAACGAAAATGCCTTGCTGTCTACTGCCTACATAGATTGAAATGGAATCTCATAAGTAACCGATTTGGAATGCTCTACATAGGCAGCAACTCGTACGTCATGCAAATAGCATTACGTAAATAGCAGGATTGTACTCAATAAAATTGTATGTTAGCATATTGCTATGGTAACATCCTACTCTGACCTTAAAAATGAGCAGCACTCACAAGCATTGAGTAATTGAGTTTTTATTAGATTACACTTTTTACCAATATTATTTGGTATTTTTTGGAGTAAATAAGGATGTTTATAATCAACATTTCTCTCACTTTGTCAGCCATCTTGGAATCCATTGTGGATTCCGTTCTTCACCAAGGACATGAGATGCTGCCTAACAATAGACTGAAGACGGTATCTTTGGCTGCATAATTATGTTACAGAACATTCTTTGTACAGAAAGCATGCCTATATGCCTTAAATGCTGCCTATGTAGGGAGCTCACAAAGTTTTGGAGCAGAGCCATTGTCTTTACTAGGCTAGTTTTCTCAGTCTTATCATCTGCTTGTGTCTGTAGGAGATGAGTCTGATGATTGATCAGCAGTACACGGCAGACAGAGAGAAGCTTCAAAAGATTCGTCTGCTTATGGTGAGGCTACTAACGCTTTTACTCAGCAGATTACGTGAAAGAATCTACAGACTCATTGTTTACTCTGCTGCCCCCTGTAGGCTCGGAGGAACCGTGAGATTGCCATCCTACAGAGAAAGATTGATGAAGTTCCTAGCAGAGCCGAGCTTACACAGTATCAGAAACGCTTCATTGAGCTGTACAGCCAAGGTGTGTGTGTGTGCGCATGTGTTCTCTGTATTTAAAGTGTAATTATGAAACAGATAGTTTCAACTCTAAATTCTGATTTGATGAGCCGCATTCGAAACTGTTGTAAAATGCCAATAAATGCATGCCTGTGAATGCAAATTCTATTTAAATGTGCTTCATTGCTTGGCTACTGAATTGTTACTTGAAGGAAGAATTATTCAGATTATTATTATTTGCATGATTAATAAATTTAACTATTTATTGAAAATGTTTAGCCATTACATTGCTGTTGCCACCAATTTATTCAAGCAATAATGCACTTGATACCATGGTAAAGGAGGTTTTTTTGCAGTCTATTTTGAGTTATGACAAAGAACACCCTTTACCGGTGATAAAATCACTATAACACATTCTGTCTTAGCTTACTGCTTTATTAAGCACTCCATTGTTTATTTCATTGTGTTTTTACAGTTTCCGCAACACATAAAGAGACAAAACAGTTCTTCACTCTGTACAACACACTGGATGATAAAAAAGTTTACCTGGAGAAAGAGGTATCAGTTCTGGAGCCCCTTTTATTTTACTGAATAAGTTTTGCGTTCCCTCGCTATAGGTTTGCGTTCCCTCGCTAGTTTTACGCGCCCTCGCAATAAGTTTTGCGTTCCCTCGCTGTAGTTTGCGTTCCCTCCCAATACGTTTTGCATTCCCTCGTATTAAATTTACCATGGTTTTACTACAGTAACCATATTTTAACCATAATATTCATGGTGAAACCTTAGTGATGATACAGGAAAAATCATAATTTTGGGGTTATGGTTTTACTCTATAAATACCATGGCTTTACTATATGTAACCATGGCAGTTACATGTTTTATTTTGACATGGCATGGGTGCAAAACTATGTCAGAAAAATGTTTTTTAGCAGTAATTTTATTTTCTTCAGCTCAAAGTTGTAATGAACACTTTCAACTTTGATCAGTCAATGAAGTGTTTAACATGATGTGCAGTTAAAATGAGACACTGCCTTTTCTTTCACAGGTCAATCTGTTGAACTCTATACATGATCATTTCCAGCAGTGAGTATAAAATAAAGCATGGGGTTCCATACAGTGTTTCCCCGGTATTTCAGCAGACTCGGACACCCTAAAACTGACCCCAATCTGACATTACCTACATTTCCTGTTCTTTCGTGTTTTTAGGGCCATGGCTTCATCGGGAAGTAAAGAGCAGTTTCTAAGACAGATGGAGCAAATTGTGGAAGGAATCAAACAGAGCCGCATAAAGGTACAAAACGCACCATTGACCTGAAAGAGAAAACTGACCATAGAATCGGACCGTTTACATTAATGCCTGCTTCAGTGCCTCTTGCGGCAATGCTGAGAATGCAACACATTTGTGCTGCCTTGCTCTGAGACATGTTGGAACATGATGTGAAATCGAGTGTGGGTAGATACAAGCATCTCCATTCGTTCACGTACTTTGGTTGTTTGGGGTCCAAATCTGCAAATCTAAATCGAAGCAACTGTCTGCTACTTTTGCAGTCTGTGAGTTTATATGTATTTATTTAAATATTTTAGTATGAATTGGTTTGATCCCACTCCAACTTTTTTTGTGATTTTACCCCCAGCAGACAGAAACATGAATTACATTAGTGTGGATGTCCAACATGTGTATGTTTGCTATTAAAGATGGAAAAGAAGAGACAGGAGAATAAGATGCGCAGGGATCAGCTGAATGATGAGTACCTGGAGCTGCTGGATAAACAGAGACTCTACTTTAAAACTGTCAAAGACTTTAAAGAGGTGAATACACACGCACAATTGCTGAACTAGAGCACATATTTAGATAATGTACAAACATTTCAAGACAGACATACCAGGAGCCCAAAGATTAAGCAATGATATATGATAACTATTTAATAAAAATAATCCTGAATTCCCAATGATAAACTACACTAGCAATAATTCTGAAGAGACATTCACCCATAAGAGAAGGTGCTTTTATGGTAATTGGAGAAAAAGAGCTCAATGCTAATTACATAATTGAGTCAGTCTCCTTACACTTTCAAACTACTTATGTATTATAATATTTAGTAATACATTTCAAATATGTGGAATTTGATACTTAAAATCAGTAAAATATATACTTCAAAAGAACAGTTTATTCAGAAAGTATTCAGACATTTTTTGTCGCAGCTTTATGCTCAAATGCTTAAAATAATTTTTCACATCAGTCTACACTCCATACCCCATAATGACAAAGCAAAATACTGATTTTTGATAACTTTGCCTATATATATATATATATATATATATATATATATATATATATATAGGCAAAGAAACAACCAAAAAAAAACCTTGGTAAGAGAGGTGACCAAGAACCCAATGGTCACTCTGGTTGATCTCCAGTAATTATGTGTGGAGATGGGAGAAACTTGCAGACAACCATCACAGCAACACTCCACCGGTCTGGGCTTTATGGCAGAGTAGCCAGATGAAAGCATCTCCTCAGTGCAAGACACTGGAAAAAGCACCTAAAGGCCTAAACAACATTCTCTGGTCTGATGAAATGAAGATTGAACTGTTTGGCCTCAATTCCAAGCATCATGTCTGGAGGAAACCAGGCATCGCTCATCACCTGTGCAATATTATCCCAACATTGAAGCATGGTGGTGGTAGCAACATGCTCCGAGGGTGTGTTTCAGTGGCAGGGACTGGGGAACGGGTCAGAGTTGAAGGAAAGCTGAACGCAGCAAAATACTGAGATATCCTTAATGAAAACCTGGTCCAGAGCACTCAAGACCTTAAGACTGAGCCGAAGGTTCACCTTCCAAAAGGACAATGACCCTAAGCACACACTATTCCCAAAACAATGCAAGAGTGTGTCCTTGAGTGGCCCAACCCAGACGTGAACCCAGTCGAACAACAGTTGTGCACTGCTTGTCGCATCATATCCAAAAATACTTGAGGCTAATCGCTGCCAAAGGTGCTTCAAATAAGTACAGAGTTAAGGGTCTGAATACTTGTCAATGTGATGTTTTGTCTTTTTAATACATTTAAAAAGTTATCATAAATCTGGTATTTGCTTTGTCATTATGGGGCATGGAGTGTATATTGATGTGATTTTTTTTTTTTAAGCATTTTAGCATACAGCTGCAACATAAAATGTGAAGGAAAAAAAAAATAAAGGGGTCTGAATACTTTCTGAATGCACTGTATATACTTCAATCTCCTCCCTATTAATTTACTAAATGTATATGCATTGACATTAATACTTGATTAAAAACCTATTATAACATGTACACTGTCTGTTCCAGGAGTGCCGCAAGAATGAGATGCTGTTATCTAAACTGAGAGCAAAAGGAGCATCGTAACACCTGGATGCAAACACACACATGCATATTCCCCGATATCCCTACACACTGTGTTAGCCTGGATTATTTGTTCCAGGTTGTGTCAAATCTATTTGAAGCATGTCATTAACATACTGGAAATGTTTTTTGATCTCTGCCGTTATTTGTTTATACTAATGTATTTGACAATTTCACTTATTGGAATTTAATTTCCTAATTAATCACTTTTTTTTTTTTGTATCGTGACTATTACAGTCTGCTGCCATAAACCTAAAACACATTAAAAGGGCAATTAACCACTTGTTGATCTGACAGATTTATTTACTGAAGTATTTGTTTACACCAGTAAAGAGTCACATATAATAAACTTATAGCAGAGAAAACCTGGGATTACATCTGTTTTGGGGTCTAATTAATTCTCCAGTGCCTAAATTGTCCAAAAATCTGAGAATTGTGAGCATGAAAACTCTACAACAGAGACATTGTAATAACATAACCCTAGTCAGAATGCCTCTATAGAGAGAATGAGAAGTTCAATTTATTTCCATAAATCAGTTCAACAGTTTGTTTGCAAACCCACTCAATTTTCATGACATTTCTCATGGCTGAAAATATCTTGGTATAAAATATCCTTCTGTTAATTTTATAAAACACAGTTAGCAATCAAGACTTAACATTTTACTGAGGTTAAAATCACAATCTCAGAGCAAATGCATAAATGGAAATAAATTCAATATCGTCAAACAGCTCGCTCATCCCTAGCTTTTACAAAAAAGTTGAAGTTTCCATATTTGAATATTAGTTGGACAAGTGACAAGAATTTCAGTATAAACTATTATATAGCAATATAATGGCCTTTGCAAACAGTTTTCTATAGACATGGAATGCAGACAACATTAGAGTTGTGTAGTCTGATTGTTATTCCACATAGATCTGAAGTGGTGCATCAAGAAAAATAGATCTTATTCTCAGCGTGAGAACTGTCTGCCATCTCCCTTCCCTTTGTTGACATGTTTGAAGATCTTGGCCTTGTAGACGTTCTTAGATTTCTGGTAGCCAAAGCCTCCACCGCCGCCTCTCTTTTGCATCTTCACCCCTTTACTGCTGTGAACATCTGAGAGAGAGCAAGTTAAGGAATACACACTACTGCCAGAGGACTCTAGAAACAATTATAATAAAAAAACAATATGAAGGCTTTGTATTGCCAATCCATCACAACAATTTAAGAATAATTTTTTTTTTAGTAGGATCAGGCATTATTACTTATATTTTAATGGGCTTTCTTTGGCCATAAAGAGTGATTAACAAGCATCGAGACAAATGTTTTAATGATGTCTTAATTTAAACATGAATAGCTAAAATTACATTGCAAAGCTTGATTCTTTAAATCGGTCGGTGTCAGTTACTCATTTCTGTGAATCAGTTGAAATGGTATGCGACAATAAACAAATTCAACACAATGATTTTAATAAATTAATCATTTAAAAATACATGCAGGTAAATCTTGCTGTTTGTTAATGTGTCCTATTGTTGCACTTGAAAATGATATGACTAATATTTTTCATAGTGATCTTGAATTATACATTGCACCTATTTGGTTACAAAGGCTGTTAGTTCGAATTAATGATGGTAAAAAACAATCACCCTTTTAAGCCATTTTGGAGCAAAAACATACCTCAGAAGTATATTAAATACTTTTAAAAAGCTGAAAAATAGAGTTATGTTTACATTTTTTATCCATATAATCCAGCCTTTACTAGTAATATGAAAAACTGTGCAACTTGAAATTCTCTTGCGTTTGGAAAATACATTGGAACAGGAGAACAATAAACTATTTAGTAACTTGTGCCACATGGAAGATGATTCACTGTAACAATACAGCACTGAAAGGATACTGAGGTCCACAAAGGGCGGCACTTTAAATCCGAAGGACATGGCCACCTTGGGGAGGTTGAGTGTCTCTACGTTATAGATCTGTTTGAGGGAATGAGAGTCGTAGGCCCTGACATAGGATTTGTAGGCCTCCTGAGCAGATTTGTGTAGGTAGTAGTTCTTCTCTATCAGCTTCTCCAACTGCAAGAGAGGAAAGTCAATCTCAATCCCCACCACAGCCATGACAACACACTGATCTTCTGTTCTGATGAGTCTAAGATCTACTGAATCTCAACTGGAGATTTAAATTGCACTGTAAGAACTGAGAACCTGAAGTCTCACCTGAGATTGAATATCAGATATTTTACTCCAGGAGAACTCAAACTCACTCAAGGGAACCTATATGAGGGAAGTGAAAGAGAATAAAAAGTCCTTTATTCAGAGACCATCTTTAAATTTGCACACATTCTAACACACTTAAAGAAATGTTCTGGGTCCAATATAATTTATGCTCTATGGACAGATTCTAAAATAATTCTCAGTTATTTATGCAATACAGTAAATGCACTTATGGAAGTAAATGAGGCAAGGAACTAGACCAAAACAAATGTTAAAATACACACAATTCTGAAAATATGTCCAGAATGTATTTCCTGGGTTATCAACACTGTCAGACATGAGTATCATTTGAGCTTAATTTGTTTAATGACTCTAGTATATTATTACTACACATGCACAGGCCAGTTTAAAATGGTAACAGTAATACTGTCATACTTTGGCCTGTTTGAGGAATCGCAAGAAGCCGAGCTCCTCTGGTCTCAGGATCAGGAGGGCGTGTCCTCTGCCGTTAATACCGCGAGCTGTTCGCCCAACACGGTGGATGTACTCCTAAAATATAATCAGAAAATCCATATATATATATATATATATATATATATATATATAAAAATTTAATTTCACACACGCACATTGCCCTGTAGGACTACGAGTATACAGGGATAAACATCTGAAACAAAACCAATGTGTAGGCCTCTGTAAACTTCATACAAAATCATAGAATGAACAGGTGTGATGTCATTTCGAACAAAATCTAGCCAAAACGAAGGTGTTTTTTCATTTGTTTCGGTGGTTTGTGACTTTCAGGAAAACTTTGTACCGGCTGCTAAACATCTTACTGCCACTGGTCCACAGCAACACATTTGTTAGCAACATGAATGCAGAACGTAAACATGTCAAATTACACATTACCTACTGCATATATATTACTGGAATAATCATCAAATGGCTAAAAAAAAAGAAGCTTTTTTTAATGATCACATGTGACTTCTACTCCTAGAATGAGGCATTGATAACTAATTTTAATGTCACATTAAAAAATAGTTCACCCAAAATTTACAATTCTCTTATCATTCCTCACCCTCATGCCATCCCAGATGTGTATGACTTACTTTCTGCTGCAGAACACAAAGATATTTTGAAAAGTATCTCAGATCTGTATGTCTATACAATGCAAGTGAATGGTGACCAGAACTTTGATGTTCTATAAAACACAAAGGCAGCATATATTTAATCCATATGACTCCAGTGGTTTAAATCATGTGTTCTGGTGCCCATCCCTAGAACAGACCAAAATGTAACTCCTTTTTCATTGTACATTTTGCCATTGCATTCTCTAGGCACGATCATTATTACAAGCTCTATTACACTTCCTAGTGCTTTATGCATGTGCAGAATGCTAGATGGTGCTATAGAAAGTGTAATCAAGATTGAAATCAAGACGACTGCAGATTTCAAGGTTTATGGTAAAAACTGGTTGTACATTTTGGTCTGTTCTCAACCAAAACCGACTAGATCGCTTTAGAAGATAATGGAATAAAACAACTGGAGTTTGATGGATTACTTATATGCTGCCAATCACTTGCATTGTGAGGACCTACAGAGCTGAGATTTTTCTAAAAATGTGTTATGCAGATGAAAGTCATACACATCTGGGATGGCATGAGGGTGAGTAAATAATGAGAGAATTTAATTTTTTGGTTTTTAAGGTTTTACATGTAGTCTTGTGTGTCCACATATTTAAATGCTCTTCTAAACTAGAGATCGACCAATATTGATTTTTAATAACCAGATTATTTTTGTCTTTTTGCACAATGGTAACCAGATAATCATTCATCAACAACAATTAAAACCATAATAGTATTCACCTATGAATATTAATATAAATAATATTATATAAAAACATTCTACACACACACACTTTCAAACAACTTTACATAAATATAAGTCAATTTTTACTTAGCAAATTTTTGGAGCCGATAATACAATAAAAGTTTTATTATAATACTGAATTATTATTATAATGATGATTATATTTGTTTTGTACAACAGTAATATAATTCTGTCCTATTTATTTTAACTTCACCTGGAGCATTTAGTTTGCCAAAACACTGAAAGGGCAGTGTGTATTTGACATTTTGCAATGTTGTTTACGTCAAATCGGTTATGAAAACAGTATATCGCGATCCAGCTGTTTCAAACTTCTTTTTGGCTTGAAGTGAAGAACTCTGCAGTAAATATACCGGGGTATTGACTTAGAAATGAATCAGCTGCAGTACCTTTGGATCATCAGGAGGGTCATACTGAACAATCCAGTCCACCTCTGGGATATCAAGACCTCTGGCAGCCACGTCAGTACAGAGGAGAATTCCAGAGTCTGCGTTACAGAACTGGAAAAACGTTGTGGTTCTCTTCGTCTGTTTCTGCTTCCCCTGAGAGATCATCAAAATAAAACATTCATCACAACACTGCACAAACGGCACCTCTCAGTCCATGCGTTTCAGCAGGTGACTCACGTGAATGGCCATGACAGGCAGATCAATGTAGTTAAGTAGCTCATAGTGATACTTCACAGACATGCAGGACGAAAAGAACACCATCAGCTTCTTCTTTCGGTTCTTCTTCAGAAACGTAAAGAGTAGCAGGAACCGCTTCTCAGATGGGCATACAACATAACCCTAAAATTTGCAAAACACCAAACATGTTTATCCTTAAAGTCAAAAATCACTTTACAAGACATGACCAGATCATTACTGTCTGGCTCTGAGAGAGGTGTGGGACAGGTGAGTGGTTTACCTGCTCAAGTCCTTCCACAGTGGCTGTGTCTTTGTTGTCATCCACCCCCACATACAGGGGCTCTTTCTTGAGGGATATTCGCGCAAGATCCTCCACTTTACGTGTCTGCGTTGCGGAAAACAACATGGTTTGCCTTTTTTCTGAAAATGAATATGGAGAAGATGAGATCAGTAAAATTGAGGGTTTAAAAAGGCAAAAATATTACGTTTATAATAAAAAAAAAAAACACATGTAAACTCAGCAAAAAAGAAATGTCCAATTTTCAGGACACTGTATTTAAAAGATAATTTGTTGTAAAGGGTTTAAACAAGGTTTTCCATGCTTGTTCAATGAACCATAAACAATTAATGAACATGGACCTGTGGAACGGACATTAAGACACTAACAGCTCACAGACGGTAGGCAAATAAGGTCACTGTTATAAAAACTTAGGACACTAAAGAGACCTTTCTACTGACTCTGAAAAACCCCAAAAGAAAGATGCCCAAGGTCCCTGCTCATTTGTGTGAACGTGCCTTAGGCATGCTGCATGGAGGCATGAGGACTGCAGATGTAGCCAGGGCAATTAATTGCAATGTCTGTACTGAGAGACACCCAACAGCACTACAGGGAGACATGAAGGACAGCTGATCATCCTCACAGTGTCAGACCACACGTATCAACACCTGCACAGGATCGGTACATCCGAATATCACACCGGCGGTACAGGATGGCGGCAACAACAACTGCCCGAGTTACACCAGGAACGTACAATCCCTCCATCAGTCCTCAGACTGTCCGCAATAGGCGGAGTCAGGCTGGACTGAGGGCTTGTAGGATTGTTGTAAGGCAGGTCCTTACCAGACATCACAGGCAAAAACGTCACCTATGGGCACAAACCCACCTTCGCTGGACCAGACAGGATTGGCAAAAAGTCCTCTTCGCTGACGAGTCGCGGTTTTGTCTCACCAGGGGTGATGGTCGGACTCGTGTTTATTGTCCAAGGAATGGGTGTTACACCGAGGCCTGTACTCTGTAGGAGTTTGTTGTGCATGACACCTTATTACTTTGAAGGTGGAGAGTCCGTCATGGTCTGGGGCGGTGTGTCACAGCATCATCAGACTGAGCTTGTTGTCATTGAAGGCGATCTCAATGCTGTGCGTTACAGGGAAAACATCCTCCTCCCTCATGTGGTACCATTCCTGCAGGTTCATCCTGACATGACCCTCCAGCATGACAATGCCACCAGCCATACTGCTCGTTCTGTGAGTGATTTCCTGCAAGACAGGAATGTCAGTGTTCTGCCATGGCCAGCGAAGAGCCCGGATCTCAATCCCATTGAGCGCGTCTGGGACCTGTTGGATCGGAGAGTGAGGGCTAGGGCCATTCTCCCCAGAAATTTGCAAGTGGCTTGGTGGAAAAGTGGGGTAACATCTCACAGCAAGAACTGGCAAATCTGATGCAGTCCATGAGGAGGAGGTGCACTGCAGTACTTAATGCAGCTGGTGGTCACACCAGATACTGACTATTACTTTATCTTTTGACCCCCATTTGTTCAGGGACACATTATTCAATTTCTATTAGTCTCATGTCAGTGAAACTTGTTCAGTTTATGTCTTAGTTGTTGAATCTTTATGTTCATACAAATATTTACACATGTTAAGTTTGATGAAAACAAAAGCAGTTGAAAGTGAGAGGACGTTTCTTTTTTTGATGAGTTTATTATTTGAGCTGTGAAATTGTTTAAAAATCAACATTAGTGTTTGTTGACATTACATCACCATGGAAACAAAGTTGTAAATTGGCTATAAATTTACACAAATTTATTTTATCACACTAAATCATGTTAAGCATATTCTTTACTTTTTGAGCCTATACTTTTATAATAGTAAGTATTTTAACATTTACAGATTGGCCTCGTTCAGTTCCATTGCAAGTGCCTCACTGGAACCCATATTTGAGCTTTTTTTTTTTTTTTTAAAGAAACGGAGGGGCAAGTCAAATATATTTTTGTGGTAATCAATATTATGCCAACTTGTCTTGAACCCAGTATTGAGATATTCACAATATAGCTTAATTTTATATTACCGGCAAAATCATCACAAATGTATTATGATGAATATACAAGCCCAACTGTCACTTCTAGAAAACTTTTTTTACTACTATTTTTACAATTCATGTCAATGTGGCATTAATGTTTAAGGCAGTGATAACAGAGTGATAAAACTGGTTCTTACTCGGCAGTAGTTTGATGATCTGCTTGAGCTCCTCCTCGAAGCCCACCTCTAGAATCCTGTCAGCCTCATCAATGATCAGACACTGAAGGTTTTTAAACATGAATCCGGGTGTGTTCTGGGGAACAGAAAGGTCAGTTAAGTCAAACATACTGCACAGACCCATGTGGCAAAACTGTTAAATGTGAGACGCTTTACCTGCAGGTGATCAAGAAGTCTGCCAGGTGTGGCAACGAGGATATTGACTCCATTAGCAAGTTTCTGTGCTTCGGCTGAGCGATTGCTGCCGCCCATGATGAGGCCGTAAGTGTGCACGTGATGAGTAATCAGCTCCTTCAGCACGCCATATGTTTGCATGGCCAACTCACGAGTAGGAGACAGAATGATCACTCCAGTTCCTGAGAGGCAGACAAAACAACATCACTGCTCTGAGGCTAAAGTAGGGCTGTCGCGATTATATTATAATCATCTAAATCCGATTATTTGAGCTAATCACGATAATTGTGCACTTAAAATTGCAATCACATTTTACTATTCAAAAGAGGAAATTAAGCGAATATAGAAATGCCATGGACTGTGCATTTTTGCAATGTTATTGGACTATTGAGCACTCAAAATGAACTCTGATTTCATAATTATGACAGCCTTGGGCCAAACCAATGCAGTATTTACAAAAGGATTTTGTTTTTGCAAAAGTGGCCAGCACTGCGGTTCAGCGAGTTATTAAGTAATCAAGTACTGGTTCAGTCTGTGATTCAGACAGATGAATGTGATTAGCTCATTGAGTACTGATGCTGACTACAACCCCTGGAGTCGTGAGTTCGAATCCAGGGTGTGCGGAGTGACTCCAGCCAGGTCTCCTAAGCATCTAAATTGGCCCGGTTGCTAGGGAGGGTAGAGTCACATGGGGTAATCTCCTCCTGGTCTCGATTAGTTGTTCTCTCTCTCAATGAGGTGCATGGTAAGTTGTGCGTGGATCACTGAGAGCAGCATGAGCCTCCACATGCTGAGTCTCCACGGTGTCATGCACAACGAGCCAGGTGATAAAATGAAGTGGAGGCAACTGAGACTTGTCCTTCACCACCCGTATTGAGGTGAGTAACCGTGCCACCACAAGGACCTACTAAGTAGTGTAAATTGGGCATTCCAAATTGGAAGAAAATAGGATAAAAATTATAATAAATAAAAAAACTGCACAAATGAAGCAATTCATACTTAAATCAGACAATAAATTGCACAGATTATTTCAAGAGTATGCAATTGTGTTCAGTGTGTGCACTCACCATTCCTGGGCATGAATTTGAGTTTGTAGATGAGCTCAATGGAGGGAATCAGGAAAGCCAGAGTTTTGCCACTTCCTGTTTTAGCTGCAGCCAACACATCTCTGTTGGACAAGTACAAACAAAAACCTCAAACATCAATACAATGAAAACACAAATAGGATGTTTATATCATAGTGAATGTAAACCTTGCTCTCAACAGACTCACCTCCCTTCCAGCAGAGGGCGTATGGTCTTGTGCTGGATCTCAGTCATGGTGTCAAAGCCCATTTCCTTCACTCCCTTCAGTGTATTCTCACTTACCACCTCTTCCAAAGATGCAAAAGACCTGTCCTCAAATGCACCTGACACCAGTAAGACAACATCAACACACTGGTGACAAATAAGATCACACATATACTCACAGAGGTTTTAGTAAAATTACAGATTGTGCAATGATTACCTGTCAGTCCAGATGGAAGTCCAACATCATCTTCCTCCTCCTCCTCCTCCTCCTCCTCCTCCTCCTCTGCTGATCCCTCTTTTTCTACATTTCCATTCTCTAGCAACTTCACAGCCTCTCCGCATTCCTTTTCCTCCTGTTTTTTGTGATTTTGTTGCTCCTCGTCTCCCTCTGATGTTGCTGTTTCATCTTCACCCAGCTTCTTGACCTTTTTCACACCTAAGAGAGCAGGTCCACATATGCAAAACTAATAAATATATCATTTGAAGTGGTCAATCAATTTGGGTTTTCAATTAAAAAGTGGATACTTCTATCTAGAGAGGCCAATATATGTATAATACAACTTCATAACAGCAAATAAGATGTACACAAAAATGGCCAAATTAAAATGGTGTATAACTATTATATTTAACAAAATATTTACTCAGGTACTAATAACATTTGAAAAGCAAATTAAATATTGACAAGGCTGTTGGGAGAATGACTACTTAGCAATAATATAAAAATTGGCAATATCTTTCAATTAATGGGAACTTTATTAAAAAAAAAAAAAAAAAAAGCACTATATAAAATTATTATATGTTCAATGAAACTAGCTTCTCATTTTACAACATCCACTGCAATATTCAGAGTATACACACTCACTGGATGTCGTGTCTCCAGTACCATCCAATTTTCTTTTCTTCATCTTCTTGATTTTCTGTGAGGTTTTGTTCTCTTCAGTGACTTTCTGAGCAGCATCACTGGTCACTTCAGACTCTTTCAGCACAAAATTCGGCTCTACTAGATCAAAAACACACTTATTAAAATGCCTATTTCACCTGAAAATGAAAATTCTCCCAGATGTGACATTGACATTCTTTGGTAGAACACAAAGATATTTAGAAGAATATTTTTAATTCTGTATTGCAAGTGAATGGTGACCAGACCTTTCAAGCTCCAAACATCACACAAAGGCAGCATAAAAGTAATCCATATGACTCCAGTGGTTAAATATATGTTTTCATATGCAATACAAAAAGTGTGGGTGAGAAACAGATACAAATTTAAATCCTTTTTTAATTACTATAAATCTACATCTCAAATTCTAAAAGTGAAAGTAAAGGTCTGGCCACCATTCGCTTGCATTGTGAGGACCTGCAGAGCGGAGATATTCGTCTAAAAATCTTTGTGTTCAGCAGAACATAGAAAGTCATACAAATCTGGGATGGCATGAAAGGGAGAAAAGATGAGTGAATTTTCGTTTTTGGGTCAACCTTTAACATTTCAATTTCATAATGAAAGAGCATCCTATACACACAACACGAGAAGTAAATCGATGCGTTGTTTTAAAGATTTGTTATATGGCAATTACTAAATAGTCCAGCTGCGTTTGATCATTTCGTTAAACCTCTTTTAGATCAGCAAGGAAACCAAGATTTGGACTCAAATAATATCAAACAGAAATATTATATCCGTATAAAATAAGGGCATAGCGTTTTTGTGTGTGTGTGTGTGTGTGTGTGTGTGTGTGTGTGTGTGTGTGTGTGTGTGTGTGTGTGTGTGTGTGTTACACATTTGAGATCTGAATTTGACCACTATTTATTAAGTCGCTCTTGTGATTATAAACACACCGACAGCATTAAGACTACTTTTTACGACCTTTTGTGCTGGATTAAACAATATAATGCAAGTCCAAACTAATATGCACTAATCCACATGCTGCTGGAATGACTTAATGTGTTACGTGTACATCACATACATTTAAGTAACTAATAAAGCACCTTCATCGTTGTCTTCTTGCCTCTGTTCTTTGAGCAATTTACGTTGTTTGTTTTTATCATTTCTTTTCTGTATTTTCTTGCGGAGAATCTTCATCTGCATGTCCGCCATGGCTGTAGAAAAACACGTGTGTGTACGTGCGTGCGTGCGTAGGGTCCTTCACTCAGCTGTCTTCCTCATACTATGCCTGACTGAATATCCTCAAGACCCTTTATTTTATTGACAAACGACTCAAGACCCATTTCTGTTTCAGTTTTGTGTTCTCTTTAACAACACACACACACACACACACACACACACACACACACACACACACACACATATATATATATATACAGCCGTGGCCAAAAGTATTGGCAGTGATATACATTTTGAGTTTAGCAAAGTTTTCTGCTTCAGTTGTTGTGGCGTTGATTCACGTTGTTTCTAGAATATTGTGTGAGTGATCAGATGCATTTTAAATCATTGCAAAAATCTTCATTGGCCAAAAAAATGAACTTCATCACAAAAACCCAAATTTCACTGTTTTTTTGGCCCTGGCACAAAATGACCAGCTAACATTGTCACTATTCGATCCGTACCGGAAACACGATTTGTACTGCGCATGTGCAAAAATGCGTCTGCATTCTTTCTGTCCATATTAAATCTTTTTTTTTATTTTTATTGAACTATAGCATATACAAACAGCATGGCAACAATCATATATCATTGCAATATAATAATGAAATCAGGTGCAAAATTGCATTACAGAAAAAAAAAAAAAGGCTAGGGTTTGTTTTTTTAAATCATAGCCTATTCTTCAATTATTTCAAAAGGTTTTTGTGCATATTTACTTTTCATCATTTGCAGGGCCTTTGTGTAAGAAAGAAATGCATTGTGAAATGCAGAAAACCTGGGTTTAACTTTCAAATATTTAGATTTGTGTATATAAAATTTTCCACAAATAAGAATGTCATTAACCAGAAAATCATCTTTGTATCTGTTCATAACAAGTCCAAAGACAATGTCCTTATGAGAGAAACCTGAAAGAAGAGGAACCTTTGGGAAAAGCCACTCATGATTGTCAAGCCATAAAGCCTCTACATACATACAATGAAAAAATAAATGATCAGTGGTTTCAACTTCATCACAACATTTTGAATTACTCTAATATTTTATATAAGAAAAAATCTATTTCTTATTTCAGAATTGGTTTGATAAAAATATTTTGTTTGTCAGTCAATTAATCAACATGGAAACATCAGTGACATCTTCAGCGTATCCGTCAGAAATATGCCAAAAAATGCATCTGTGATTACCCGTGGATCCATTAGGCCTGACCCATGAAAACGGACTAAGATTAGGATGCTTCACTCTCCAAATATCTTTAAGGGAATTTGTCCTGCAGAACTCCTGAATAATGTTATTAAAATGGTGATTAGAATAACTAGAAGGATATCTATCCAGCCAGTTGCCAAATTAAAATCACCTCCAATTAGTACAACATTTTTATAACATTTGGAGCCAAAGATTCTCTTGATATAAATACACTTTTTTGGTAAAATATTTCAAGGTTAATATGTGGCACAAATGAAATCGATAAAATAAAATAAATGGTAAAATATTTTACATTTGTTAGACCCCATTTGGGAAATACAGATGTATATATAAGTGTGTGTTTGTTTCTTTACATTTAATATTTCATTTTTTAAAGATATGTTCTACTTATCTGTTCTACTTATTTCAGCATACTTAAACAAATGTCTGCATTTAAGAAACACACAGGATAAAGTTATTTATTCAAGTATTTATTCATTCATAAAATAATTAATTCCTTCCATCCTTCATTTATTCCCTCCCTTCCTCCCTCATTCGTCTACTGCAATTGAGGAACATAGCATTGACCTTCATGCCTTGTTCATCAACACAGTATGACTTAAAAATGTTTCCATGTCCTCTTGAAAGTCATCCTTTGCATTTGAGAATTCAACCCCAGGACCTTCCTGAGGGCATTTTGTTGTTCATCACTGTTCATCTGCAGAAAAGCAGGCTCTCTCACATCCTCATTGAATAAGTCTCTGTGATTGTGTATCCATTACCATGCTGTATGAAGATTTCTCACAATGGTTGGCTGTTGCAACTGGTGAAGTAAAAATATTATATATATTTAATGGCCCATAAACTAATTAAACAATTTATCCAGCATGCATGCAACTGCTTGATGTATGACCACTAAAATCATTTACCTTATCAGTGTCCTCTTCAATCACAACTCTTCTGCTGGGCGACAGTTTTGTGGTGGTGGATTTTGACACCCTAAAGATAGGCTCAAGGGTTCCCTGAAGGAGTTGGGATGCTTCTTCTGTCCAGTATGCAAATCTCTATCCATGCCTTTGGAAAATATGTCTAGTATCACTTTGAATATGTCTAGTGTCACTAACACCTTTCTAGTATCACTTTGCCAACAGTGACTTAATACAACCAAGATACTGAAATGTTATCTGTAGAGTCTGTCATACCCTTCTAGGCAAAACCTCTCCATCAGCTGAATGCACCACCACTGGTGAATCAATGGCAGCTCATCCTAAAAACACACACACAAAATTAAAAATAAATAAATATGACATCTACCAGTAGTTTGATGGCATACATGTGTGAAAATACAGCTTACCTCTGTGAATGATAATTGACAAGACGTACAGGTGCTAAGAGCATATGTGAAATACAAAGAACACTGTAAGACTTTGATTTTATTATCTAATAGCTTTAACAAATAAAACATTCTTACCATCAGCATGTAGACACCACAGGAATCCCCTGTACACTGTTGAGGAAAAACTGGAAAAGGATAAGTGCATCCACAGTTAGTTTTAAAACAACTGCTACCTTGTTTAAACATGTACACATACATACTTAAATTAGCTTTACACAAATCCATAATTTAAAACATACCGCAAGGTCTCTTCCTGTTTTTTCAGTCCTGGATCAATGAAGGTTGCAACGTGTCTGGCATTCCAAAGAAAACACAAAATACATGTCTAATTAAATTATCAGTTCTGTAGTCTGAGAACGAGGCTCTTATGCGAACATGAAGCCTGAGGACGAGGCTCTTTAACGAACATGAAGCCTGAGGACGAGGCTCTTTAACGAACATGAAGCCTGAGAACGAGGCTCTTATACGAACATGAAGCCTGAGGACGAGGCTCTTATACGAACATGAAGCCTGAGAACGAGGCTCTTATATGAACATGAAGCCTGAGAACGAGGCTCTTATGAGCTCTTATGAGAACATGAAGCCTGAGAACGAGGCTTTTATGAGAACATGAAGCCTGAGAACGAGGCTCTTATGAGAACATGAAGCCTGAGGACGAGGCTCTTATGAGAACATGAAGCCTGAGGACGAGGCTCTTTAATGAACATGAAGCCTGAGAACGAGGCTCTTATGAGAACATGAAGCCTGAGGACGAGGCTCTTTAACGAACATGAAGCCTGAGAACGAGGCTCTTATGAGAACATGAAGCCTGAGAACGAGGCTCTTATGAGCTCTTATGAGAACATGAAGTCTGAGAACGAGGCTCTTATGAGAACATGAAGCCTGAGGACGAGGCTCTTATGAGAACATGAAGCCTGAGGACGAGGCTCTTTAATGAACATGAAGCCTGAGGACGAGGCTCTTATACGAACATGAAGCCTGAGAACGAGGCTCTTATGAGCTCTTATGAGAACATGAAGCCTGAGAACGAGGCTCTTATGAGAACATGAAGCCTGAGGACGAGGCTCTTATGAGAACATGAAGCCTGAGGACGAGGCTCTTATGAGAACATGAAGCCTGAGAACGAGGCTCTTATACGAACATGAAGCCTGAGAACGAGGCTCTTATGAGAACATGAAGCCTGAGGACGAGGCTCTTTAACGAACATGAAGCCTGAGGACGAGGCTCTTATGAGAACATGAAGCCTGAGGACGAGGCTCTTATACGAACATTAAGCCTGAGAACGAGGCTCTTATACGAACATGAAGCCTGAGAACGAGGCTCTTATTCGAACATGAAGCCTGAGAACAAGGCTCTTATACGAACATGAAGCCTGAGAACAAGGCTCTTATACGAACATGAAGCCTGAGGACGAGGCTCTTATGCGAACATGAAGCCTGAGGACGAGGCTCTTATACGAACATTAAGCCTGAGAACGAGGCTCTTATACGAACATGAAGCCTGAGAACGAGGCTCTTATTCGAACATGAAGCCTGAGAACGAGGCTCTTATACGAACATGAAGCCTGAGAACGAGGCTCTTATACGAACATGAAGCCTGAGGACGAGGCTCTTATGCGAACATGAAGCCTGAGGACGAGGCTCTTATACGAACATGAAGCCTGAGAACGAGGCTCTTATGCGAACATGAAGCCTGAGGACGAGGCTCTTATACGAACATGAAGCCTGAGAACGAGGCTCTTATACGAACATGAAGCCTGAGAACGAGGCTCTTATACGAACATGAAGCCTGAGAACGAGGCTCTTATACGAACATGAAGCCTGAGGACGAGGCTCTTTAACGAACATGAAGCCTGAGGACGAGGCTCTTATGCGAACATGAAGCCTGAGGACGAGGCTCTTATACGAACATGAAGCCTGAGGACGAGGCTCTTATGCGAACATGAAGCCTGAGGACGAGGCTCTTATACGAACATGAAGCCTGAGAACGAGGCTCTTATACGAACATGAAGCCTGAGAACGAGGCTCTTATACGAACATGAAGCCTGAGAACGAGGCTCTTATACGAACATGAAGCCTGAGAACGAGGCTCTTATACGAACATGAAGCCTGAGAACGAGGCTCTTATATGAACATGAAGCATGAGGATGAGGCTCTTATACGAACATGAAGCATGAGGATGAGGCTCTTATACGAACATGAAGCCTGAGAACGAGGCTCTTATATGAACATGAAGCATGAGGACGAGGCTCTTATACGAACATGAAGCATGAGGACGAGGCTCTTATACGAACATGAAGCCTGAGAACGAGGCTCTTATACGAACATGAAGCCTGAGAACGAGGCTCTTATACGAACATGAAGCCTGAGAACGAGGCTCTTATACGAACATGAAGCCTGAGAACGAGGCTCTTATACGAACATGAAGCCTGAGAACGAGGCTCTTATACGAACATGAAGCATGAGGATGAGGCTCTTATACGAACATGAAGCATGAGGATGAGGCTCTTATACGAACATGAAGCCTGAGAACGAGGCTCTTATACGAACATGAAGCATGAGGACGAGGCTCTTATACGAACATGAAGCATGAGGATGAGGCTCTTATACGAACATGAAGCATGAGGATGAGGCTCTTATACGAACATGAAGCATGAGGATGAGGCTCTTATACGAACATGAAGCATGAGGATGAGGCTCTTATACGAACATGAAGCATGAGGATGAGGCTCTTATACGAACATGAAGCATGAGGATGAGGCTCTTATACGAACATGAAGCCTGAGAACGAGGCTCTTATACAAACATGAAGCATGAGGACGAGGCTCTTATACGAACATGAAGCATGAGGATGAGGCTCTTATACGAACATGAAGCATGAGGATGAGGCTCTTATACGAACATGAAGCATGAGGATGAGGCTCTTATACGAACATGAAGCATGAGGATGAGGCTCTTATACGAACATGAAGCCTGAGAACGAGGCTCTTATACGAACATGAAGCCTGAGAACGAGGCTCTTATACGAACATGAAGCATGAGGACGAGGCTCCTTTTGGAAATTGTAACCAAATAACATGCCTGGAACAAGGCCAGTAAATTAATTATCTCTAGTCTCAACCTAAATATGGTTCTGTACATCTCATCACCAAAACCATCAAGGTGAAGAGAATCAAGAAAAAGTATCTCCCTCAAAGCTACCAACGTAACCTGCAATGGGTATATCCACGAAAATAGAACTCACTAACCCTACCTGTTGAATTTTTAAATATTACAGCTAGAAAGATTATAAAAAGAAACTCAATACAGAGCAGATAGTGATCATCTTAATCTGGCTGCCTGCTCCAAGCTGGAAATAGTATGACATTCTTGGACCACACATTTTCCTAACAGTACTGGGACAAAATAATATGCATGCACAAAAAACATATACTTCTGTGCCTGTTTCCAATAGAGTTCTTTCTATATTGATGAGTATATGATAGCAAAATAAATAAATATAAAAAAATAAACTTATAGGCAAACAATGCACTGGTTCCACTGGTGGACATTCTTTCCAGGTGGCAACAACATAGAGTGATCACTGTGAACAATGTGAAAATGTTTTCCCTTATGGAAAAACATTATAAGCTATTAAACATGCATGCATCAAAATTAGAACAATTCAGAACAATTACATCCCTGTGAAAACTGCCATGTGTAAAATGATGCATTATCTGGGAATTTTTTTTTTTTTTTATGCAGTAAACTAAGACACTAAACAAACACACATTAGATTCCATGCACCGGCTTAAACCCAGGCTCCAGAAGTCTTCTCATGTAAGGCAAAATTTACCTTGGTTTTGACATGAATAAGTAATGGTTATGATTTAAATATGCAAAGTGTCACTAAATAGACAGAATGCTTACCAGTTCATCTTGAATAGGGCCCAATTCAATGTTGAGCAACAGTGGTCCTGGAGAAACATCCTCTCAGTTGGTCCATCTGATCCAACAAATATGTGACAATTACTAACAACAGGAATTACAAAGAAATATAAAATTTTTATGAATCTAGCATTTAACTGTAAACTGTTTTATACAGAGTTTATCAAACACTCTTACTTTTCAATCTTTAGTATGTCCTCAGTCTTGACACACTGACACTCTGGCAAGTTGAACCTTTCACAATAGTGGCTAACCCTTTGGAAGAGATGCTGGCCACAGTATATGGTCCTTGGTGCTGACTTGTAAATGTGCCTCCTGTCTGTCGTTTCTTGGGGTCCCGTGAGAGCAAAACATCATCACCGGCCTGAACTGAATATACTCGGTCATACTTGTGATTTTGGAATTACTTTTGTTGCATGCTCTGTGCTCTCTCCATGTTGCGAAGAACCTACAAAAAAAGAACAGTACCCAAAAATTAAATCTCAATGAAAACAAATACAGAATTCTCTGGTCTCTTGATGGGATTTATTTTTGAAACCAACAGATCAATGGAGTCTGAGTCAGGCCAAGGTAGAACAATAAGGAACAAGATTTATTAATTACTATGTAACAAAGAGAGAGGGAGCATGGCTTCACATGAAAATTAAATTGCTTCTCTAACTAGAGAGGCTAAGCATAGGTTATCCCATCTCTGACAGGAGAGTCACCAGCCCCAGTTTATGTAGGTCACACTGAGACACCTCTGTCGTCAATTATTTTCCTGGTGATGCCATCTACTGAGGCAGAGAATGCTAAAGTGATACTGACACTATGAGCACACACACACACACAGATGTGCATGTCAATGGAAGAGGAGGAAGTAGGGACTGTATCTAGTGGAGTACTGATCACATAGGAAAATCAACATAGTTTGATTTTCAGCTTACTGAATATGCTGGTGTTGAGCTGTAGAGGGATAATCAGTTAAATTTGCAAGACTAGAGTAATTGTAGGCAACAACATATGTTGAGACTAGAGTAGGGGAAAAAACATAATTAAACCTTTACAAAATTTCACCTTGTTGACAAACTCCTTCCCTTGGTCTGTAATGATTTTCCTAACCATGCCGAACAAGAACAACTTTGTGGTTATTATTGCAGTCACCTCAGCTGCTGTCTTAGATTGCATGGGTTCTGCAATCACCCATGGTATACAGGTCTTTCGTAGGAAGGACATATTTGCTGGTGCATACTGTTTCTGGCTGTGGTCCAATCAAATCCAAACCAAGCACCTCCCAAGATTATATACCTGCATGGCACAAAATTAGCATCAGCCAAACGCTAGTAAAACAGTACATAAGCTTGAGACTAGCTTGTTAGTCTCATCAGTATGCTAAATCATTGTAAGCAGTACCTTAATGGAATGCAAAACTGGCACAACAGTCTTGATGGGGTCATTCAACTGGCAGTGGTGACAAGAACTGACCTAAAAAAATGTTTTGAATAAAATGTGTAAACAAAATTGCCAGTTGATACATGTTAGTGATGACAATAAATACAACATCTAAGGAGGTATCTAACAATCAGAGGTGGCAAAAATAGTCACATTCTTAAGTATAGATACTTGTAAAGAAAAAAAACTGGAAAAAGTAGAAGTAAAAGTACTACCTCTAAGTACATTACACATTCTTTCACATTCTGGATAATTGTAGCCAATAGTAGCCAGCAATAACCCTGTTTTGAGTGCTTCTGACACCACTGTGATTGCCAGTCCCAGGGTTATTGTGGCACTCCGTAAGAATAGACCTCTTCTCTTCCTCTGACAGGACAACTAGCCGCATGTACTGCCTACTGGGGGGCGATACAGAAGAGTCTCTCGTCTGTTTTAAGAACAAAAAAGAAAAAGTCGGATAAAGTTGAAGTTAAAAGTAAAAATAAAAAGATGATATTACTATCTGATATCTGACAGATTAAACTACATTATAGTCACTTGTATATTAATACCCAGATACGGGAGCTGAAAAAGTACAGTTAATGTAGCTTGCTATTTTAAACAAAATATCGAGACAGAGAGAGAGAGAGAGGATTTAGTATAGAAAGAGAGAGAGAGAGAGAGAGAGAGAGAGAGAGAGAGAGAGAGAGAGAGAGAGAGAGAGCGAGAGCGAGAACAACTAAGATGACCCTAGTTGTCCCAGACAGTCAGTTCTCTTTGTTCATTATACAATCTCTCGGTACTTAAGAGTTAACTTTGATGGTAAATTTCGTAGACGAAACTTCGTGATGGTATTTCACCTTCCGACGCTCAGTGGGATTGTCAGGAATTGCTCCTTTTAAGAGACATTCTTAAATTTGTACATAAAACACAAAACAATCCATATTTATATCTGTCACTCTCCATCACGTCTCTATAAATCGAGCAGTACAAACCGTGACAGTAAAGTCGTCCCTGTAGAGCAGACTGTCGTAAAAACGTTGGCGATGACAGGAAGTGACAGCAAACTTGAGTTTTCGCACATGCGCAGTACAAATCGTGAATCTGGTACGGATCGATAATTTCACTAATCATATCAACAGCACCTGGGAATGTGTGAACGAGTTCTAGTCCCTCTATGATTCTGATTGGATTATAAGAGCAGACTGATTGCTATAAAAGGAGGGAAGAAGTGCTTCCAATCATTGTGTTCTTATTAGCAATGGTTACCTCTAAAGAAATACGTGCAGCCATCATCGCGTTGCATCAAAATGGTCTCACATCCAAGGAAATTGCTGCAAAGAATATTGCACCTGAAAGAACCATTTACCGGATCATCAAGAACTTCAAGGAGAGAGGTTCAACTGCAGCGAAGAAGGCTTCAGGACGTCCCAGAGTGTCCAGCAGGCGCCAGGACCGTCTCCTCCTGAGGAGTCAGCTACAGGATCGTGTCACCACCAGTGCAGAGCTTGCTCAATATTGGCAGCAGGCTGGTGTGAGTGCATCTGCACGCACTGTGAGGCGAAGACTTTTGGACAATGACCTGGTGTCAAGAAGGGCAGAAAAGAAGCCACTTCTCTCCAAGAAAAACATCAAGGACAGACTGAAATTCTGCAGGAAGTACAAGGATTGGACCGCAGAAGACTGGTGCAAAGTTATTTTCTCTGGTGAAGCCCCCTTCCGACTGTTTGGGACATTTGGAAAATCGATAGTCCGGAGAAGAAAAGGTGAACACTACCATGAGTCCTGTGCTGTGCCAACAGTGAAGCATCCTGAGACCATCCATGTGTGGGGTTGTTTTTCATCCAAGGGAGTGGGCTCTCTCACAATTCTGCCCAAAAACACTGCCATGAATAAAGAATTGTATCAAAACGTCCTAATAGAGCAACTTCTCCCAACGATCCAGGAGCAATTTGGTGGTGATCCGTGCATTTTCCAGCATGATGGAGCACCATGTCACAAGGCAAGTGTGATAATGAAGTGGCTCGGAGATCATTACATTGAAATTTTGGATCTGTGGCCGGGCAACTCCCCGGATCTTAATCCCATAGAGAACCTGTGGTCAATCCTCAAAAGACAAGTGGACAAACAGAAGCCCACAAATTGTGATCATCTTCGAGCACTAATAAGGCAAGAATGGATTGCCATCAGTCAGGATTTGGCCCAGAATCTGATATCTAGCATGCCAGAGCGAATTGCAGAGGTTATGAAGAACAAGGGTCAACACTGTAAATATTGACTATTTGTATATATTGAAAGTTTTTGCCAATAAAAGCCTTTACATTTATGAAATACTTATAATTGCTTTCCAGTATACCTTAGAAACGTGAAAATTATCTACAAATACTGAAGCAGCAAACTTTGCGAAACCGTTTGCAAATCTCAATTTATGTCACTGCCGAGAGAGAGAGAGATACACACACACACACACAGTACTTTGCAAAAGTTTTAGGCACTTGGGGGAAAATGTTGCATAGTGAGAATGTCTTCAGAAATAATGCCATAAATATTTTTTATTTATCAATTTAATGTCATACAAAGTCCAGTAAAGTTAAATCAATGTTCGGTGTGACCACCTTTGCCTTTAAAACAGCACCAGTTCTCCTAGGTACACATGGACGCGGTTTTTCTTGGTTGTTGGCAGATAGGATGTTCTAAGCATCTTTGAGAATTCACCACAGTTCTTCTATTTAGGCTGGCTCATTTGCTTCTGTCTCCTCTTGTAATCCCAGACTGACTCGATATTCTGTGGGGGACCATGCCATCTTCTGCAGGGCTCCGTGTTCTTCTATTCTATTTGCAAAAGTAATGTTTTGGAATCTAACATTTATATTTCCTACTGACACACTAAAGCTGAAAATAGAATCAGCATAAAAACATCTTAAATGTTTTTGTGAAGCATCTTAATACTTTTGCACAGAACTGTATATTACCATTAAAATAATTCACTTTCAATATATTGCCAATTTGTTTATTGTACTTTGAAAGTTTTTAACCATAAATTTACATTTAATTCAGTATTAATATACTGTATAATATATTTTGTTGGTCAAAGAAAACCCCCCAAAATGTCAACAGTTTTTAATCAGTGTTCAACCTCCTGTAATTTGTTTCTGATTGGCCTTTTTCTTTATTATATTATTGATGTAACATACTGTGCATGTAGTTCACACTAATAGCAAGGGCATTGTCCCCAACAAAAATCTATGTTAGCATACAGTATGTTGGACATACTGGGATGTAAAGCAATTACACTCAGTTAAGGGGGTGCAGGCTTTAGTGCATTAGTCTCTCAAATTAATGTACTTTCAGTTCACAGTTACGAACTAGTGAGACAATAACACCATTTTGTTTTTTACATTTGTCAAATAAAAAGATGTCATAATGCTAAACATACACATTAAGAAATGAAGGGTTAAAACTATAACACACACACACACACACACACACACACACACACACAGAGAGAGAGAGAGAGAACCAGGGCATCAATAAGTGGAGCTCTACAGCCATCTTTTGGTTATTATTGGCATAACAAGTCATCTGTTGTTTTCCAACTGATGACAGCAATCTGACACTCACATGCACACATACACACACACACACACACACACACACACACACACACACACACACACACACACACACACACACACACACAGAGAGAGAGAGAGAGAACCAGGGCATCAATAAGTGGAGCTCTACAGCCATCTTTTGGTTATTATTGGCATAACAAGTCATCTGTTGTTTTCCAACTGATGACAGCAATCTGACACTCACATGCACACACACACACACACACACACACACACACACACACGTTTACAAAACAAAGTTTTACTATAGAAAGTGCAAAATGTTTACTCTGATTGTCCTGTTTTATATTCTAATAGAATTTTCAGAATTTTGCAGTTTATTTCTGTTTCTTGATGTTCATTTTCTTGACATTATTTTGCATTTACTTGAGTTAGTAAATTTTCATGTTTTAAATAAATTATTGGTAGAAAAACATTTAATCTGTGTCTTCTCTTTATAACACCGTGATCAGGTTTGAATACAAGCATAATGACATAAATGGAAAAAACTGACACTTTTTAAAATACTAAACTTTGACAAATAATAGTTTGATAATATCTAAATATATGTTCAAATGTATATCTTGTGATAAAATTACATTACAAGCCATCAGACTACACTGTAGGTTGCTACAGCCTTCAACTGACTGTTAATGGCAAAATCATGTTATTTATATGTTGTTCACCAGATGGCAGCAGTCTGCTTTCAATTTATTTCACATTCTTGTATTTTCTCCATGTTTCAAC
This sequence comes from Xyrauchen texanus, assembly GCF_025860055.1. Classification (NCBI taxonomy): domain Eukaryota; kingdom Metazoa; phylum Chordata; class Actinopteri; order Cypriniformes; family Catostomidae; genus Xyrauchen; species Xyrauchen texanus. The sequence continues at coordinate 35,739,031 of NC_068289.1, read as the reverse complement.
TTATAGAACTGTAGTTTCTGAATTTGTAATTTTTTTCTAATTATTTGCTTATTTATATATGCAAATTAATGGTACAATTTAGAAATTTACATGAAAATAAGACCAAAATAGCATAAATCCCAAAAGAAATGCAAACTTATTTTGTTCATACTTCAGGCAATAAAAAAATGGTATCATTATCATCATAACAAAAGGGTTACACATCTAAACCTTCCGGTCAAAATGACCATGAATAGCAAAGGAAGGTGCCATTTTTGAATACCATAGAAGGGTTAAAAATTAGGCCTATTGGTAACAAAGAAGAGAAATGTTGTCAATGTAACAGCTGTTTACAGTACATTTACCACTCAGAATTCTAGCTGAATAGTTAGAATCAGTTGTGAAATCATTATTAGGAAGGATACACACACCAAAGAAAGGAATGGCTTATATTAAATATTAAGCTATTCACCAAGTTTGTCATATTCAGCTATACAAGTCATTATATTGTAGAAATGCCCTCTGCAGTCTCCTCTTGCATAACCCTATAAAGCAGTGATATATCGGGCTGATTAATTGTCTGATATATGGTTATTTTGGGATTAACTGTGCGGTTAGGCAATTAATAGAATTCTATCATTCTGTTTAGTGTCAGATCCAAAATCTTTAGAGAGAATGGTAATGATATTGCACATTTTCTATTTTCAATTTGTGTGTGTGTGTGTGTGTGATCTTGAGTAGATTTTGTGTAAAATAAGTGTTTGTTTTTTTTCTAGCATGAAATTGTATTGTGTATATATCAGCATTATACACAAGTTAGTTCCGGTCCTCGAATCTGATTGGATGAGAGACGTTCCATGAGCAGTGATGGTGTGACAGCATTAGCAGTCAGACGATTCACTGTGTGTATCACTCCGCATGTGTTCGTGCTGTTCTAAACTAAAGTGTAAGCGTAGTGCAGATGTGTTAGGAGTTACTGTCTTTATTTTTGAAATTACATATGTTAGCCAGCAGGTGGTGGCAAAAGATAATTTTTGTGTGTAATATTAGCCAGTTGGTGACATAAAGTGAATCTGTTAGTCACTGTTTACATAGAACAGCGCTCTGTGAGTTTCCACATTGGATGCATACTGTTTAAAATGGCGGAGGACATCGCTGTTTCTATAGTGAATGACATTTGCACACCGGCTACCCCGAAATAGAGAGGAATACCCTGCTTGGACGTCTATATTCCACTGAGAAAGCTGACCTTCAGAAAGCTGTAAACATCTCTGATTGGGTGTGGCAACAGGTAATCACACAAGCTCCATCTCTCTCTCTCTCTCTCTCTCACACACACACACACACACACACACACACACACATACACACACAGACAAACACACACACATACATCCGTGTATCCTTGTTTATCCAATAACTTGTTAGAAACAGCACAAGCTGTGATACTATTTCTGAAGTGAACATTTTGAATTACTAACGGAGGTTTGGACGCATCATTTGTTTTGAACCAGCAACAGCAGATTCTGATCGGTTGCGTAATAAAGTAGTTCCATGCACAAATGCGTTTTTATGACATACTCAGTTTTTCCAATTTTTTTTAAATGTACTCATTGAACTGTTGTATATAAGCAATATCACACTCGCAATCATGCTATATGGCCCTAAATCAGCACTGCTATAATAACCTATGGCACTCTGCCTGCGGCCGAATCACAGCAGTGCTGATGTAGGGCCATATAGCACTCTTACTCGCGTGATATTGCTTAAATATACAATAATACATCAGCATATAAAAACATTTTATATAAAAAGTCTCTTTGTAACACACACCTAAACACATAGTATATTTCTGAAATATGTATATGAAAATCATACAAATCTAACAAATTAAAATTCAGATCTTTTTTGAAAGATGAATATTGTGAAATATTCTAAAGCAACTGATTCTTTTCATAAACCAAAAAAAAAAATTCAAAAATTGCTTGAGAATATTTCACAATATTCATCTTTCAACAAAGATCTGATTTTTAATTTGTTAGATTTTGGATGATGTTAGACATTATCTAGGTACTATAATATATTACAAAATCTATGTTAAAAATACATATTCATTAATTAGTTACAAAATACAAACCTTAAGAGGCACATTGATTGAAAAAGCACAACAATAAAACTTTTATTTAATGGCTTTATTTAGTAATGAACAAGGAGGCCCTAGTGAAAAACTTATTTCACTAGATTACTACTTATGGAGTTCAACAAAAGCACCAATCAGAGCACATTAAAATAACTCATGTAAATATATTACGTTTTTTTGTAAAAGAAGTTTAAGGCCATCTGCACAATAAAGCAGGTTTTTAAAAACAAATGGTAACACTTTACAATAAGGTTCCATTCGTTAAAATTTGTTAATGTGTTGTGTATAATGAACAAAAAATGAACAATATATTTTTATATTTATATTTATATCAATATATTTTTTTACAGCATTTGTTAAACTGTGATGTTAGTTAATAAAAATACAATTGTTCATTGTTAGTTCATGTTACTTCATAGTGCATAATAACATTTTTGATATTCAAAATGTATTAGTATATGTTGAAATTAACATTATCCAAGATAAATAAATCCTGTAAAAGTATTGATAATTGTTAGTTCAAGTTAACTAATGTTAACAAATGGACCCTTATCGTAAAGTGTTAGCAAACAAAATGAAAATATCTGTCATATGGGCTTATAATACACCACAATACCGATTTAGCATGAAAAAAAAATTATAACTATACATTTGCATATTAATCATGATTACTGCTGACTTACAACATAATCAAAAAATTATTAATCCTTTATTAATTTGCACCTGAAAGTTTTGCAGCTTTCATTCTTCAATCAATCAATCAATCAATCAATCAATCAATCAATCAATCAATCAATCAATCAATCAATCAATATTTATTAAGCACATTTAAAAACAACCACGGTTGACCAAAGTGCTGTTCCATATAAAATGGTTATTACAGGAAATTAAACGATACAAACAATAGTACAAACAAAAGATAAAACAGTCGTTTTTAATAATATGAAGATAAATCTGACCATCTGGGTCTGGGCCAAGTTATGTAGTGTTTTGTAAACAAACAGTAACATTTTAGTCAATTCTGTACTTGACAGGAAACCAGTGCAAAGCAATTAGAATTGGTGTAACTGACTCATACTTGCGAGTCCATATGATAAGTCTGGCAGCAGCATTTTGTACCAGCTGTAGACGAGAGAGGGAAGACTGAGAGACACCACAGTAAAGTAAATTACAATAATCTAACCGAGATGTTACCAAAGCATGAATCACAGTTTGAAAGTTGCATGTGGACAAAAAAGGTTTTACTTTGGTGAGAAAGTGAAGATGAAAAAACCATGACTTTACAACCACACTCATTTTTTATCTAATTTTAAATTGTAATCAATTTGTACACCCAGGTTTCTGGAGCATTGTGGGGCAAGAGAAGCTAGGTTGAGGTTAGCAGCACAATTTTCCTTAGGCCCAAATAAAATTATTTCTATTTTATCTACATTTAGGTTCAGAAAGATATTTGCAAGCCATAACTTAAACTCTTGTAGACAGTCCAACAAGGGTTGTAAAGCTGATTTATCATTTTGTTTTAGCGGAAGATAGATCTGAGTGTCGTCAGCATATAAATGAAAAGTAACTCTGTATTTATTAAAAATAAAAGCGAGAGGGAGAGTACAGGGAGAATAACACCATACCAAGGATTGACCCCTGTGGCACTCCACATTTGACTGGTATGTTAGAGGAGGAGTGATGGCCAGTGCGAACACTGAACCACCTATTTGTCAAATAGGATTGGAAGCACTGTAGTACAGTACCACGAAGGTCCACTGCTATCTCCAAGCGAGTCAACAAGATCTCATGGTCAACCAGATCGAATGCAGCACTCAGGTCTAACAAGAGTAAAGCCATGGATTTTCCTGAATCTGTCTTGGTGAAAAAACAATTTGAAACTCTTAAAAGAGCCGATTCGGTATTGTGTAAATGTTTAAAACCGGATTGAAAGATTTCATAGCGTTAACAGTCAAAATATGATTGTAATTGAATCAATATCACTTTCTCTAGAATTTTCTAAATAAAAGGTAGATTAGAAATCGGGCAAAAATTAGACAAAGTGGAAGGTTTAAGGTTAAAAATGCCTAAATGTAATGCTACATTCCTTAATTTATTCCATTTATTCATACTGCATTCATTTCACATTCTAATAGGTGATTAATTAACCTTAAAACAGTATTGTACAAATAAGTTAAAGGGATCTGTAATGCTCCAGCAGTTTCATATTTGAGTCACTTCTGTACAACATGGTAGCCATCATTACTTTCATCTGCCATTACATGGGAAAGAACTGCAGTCAACATTGACCACATATAGAATAATAAGAAAAACATGAGGTTATTATATATTAAGTGTAAATCCAGTGGAGATACTGTGAATATCTTAGTTGTGTTTCATGTTTTAAATTATAACTTATCATTTAAAAAATGTGAGAACTTCTTAACAGTAGCCTATTAAATGGATCTGTTAAAATTTCACTTAAGCATAGAAAACTGAAGCTTTAAGGATTTAAAAAAAAATCTAGGCCACTAATCAAATAATCAAATTGTGACATTGATCATTTTAACTCCTTTAAATGAAAGCTCAGATTTTCTTGATACAAGACGCTCTTTGGAACATTCACAGATTACATGGATCATCAGGTTTTTCACAAATTCGTGGAGTTCTTGCCAGCACAAGTGCATGGTGTCATTAAAGCAAAAAGACCACATCCCAAATACTGAAAAAAATCTGAAATTCGTGTTAATTTTTCCAACTCTTTTTTTTTAAGTTGTTATACTTATATTATTATTCATAATAATAATAAAAAAAAAAGCAAAATAGAAGCCTTTTCACAAGTGGTCTCACATTTGAATCCCAAAGTTTGCATTTAATGTAAATTCAGCAAAACTTTAGCCTTTAGTACACAACTCATTTGTGCAATGCCAAGGGGCTTTATTTTCACTTCATAATTGCAGCTTGATAAACAGGTGTAACCAGTATATTTACCTTTTAAAGTGCTGATAATGAAACTAGTCTCCTCTGTAAAGTTTTGCACCATCTGAAAAAGCTAAATACATTTTAGAGTGACCTAAATGCATTGATATATATATATATATATATATATATATATATATATATATATATATATGATATATATATGGGTGAACTTTGCTCGTTTTCCTTTGGGCTAATAAAGGCTAAGCTTTTATTATTTATTCAGCTAATAATTAAAAGAAATTAATAATAACTTATGAATTGACATTATTAAAGCACAGTGTCAAGCAAAACACTTCACGTTCAAAAAGCCTACCTATAAAATCAATTAACGCGACTTCCACAGATGACTATTCAAATAAATACTCAATAATTTGTTGACTGAAAACTGCAGGCTACTTAATGAAGCTATAACTTGGCAATTATACATATTTCTTATCATTTTGTGATTCGTCCAACTGTCTACAGATAAACAATCTCATGCCAAATGTGATAAAGATAACCCTCTCGTGAGTCAAAGACTAAATTAGGATAAATTAAATTCAGCTTTATAAACATAAAGATAGTTGATTATAAATAAATTATTTTTTGAGTATAAATTGAGTATTATCGAATGACACTGAACGAGTGATTCCGAGTCTCGCGCAGTATCTTACCTTATATAATTCTTCTTCGTGTGCGGTTGATAGGTGTCGGGACGAGTGTGCCAAAACAGCATGTTTTTCAGTTTGTATCCACAAGGAGAAGAGTTGTGCAGTGAGGGCCACTAAAGCTTTTCTATCTTTTACCGCGCGACGCCCTCAGCTGACCAGTGAGTGTCCGGTACTCCAACTCTGTCATCTGAACTGACGCTCAAACAAAACACACTAAAACTGTTCCTTTTGTAGACCGTGTTGTTTTGACAGAGCGTGAGAGTGACACTGCAAGCAACATCACAGGTCAGGACTGCAGAACTTGAATTTTACTAACTATATTATGCATTGTGATGTTTGTAATGAGTCTCCTATACAACTAGTCAAAGGTTTCTTGTTTTTTGCTACACTTGACTGAATTTGTTTAAAGGGCTATTTCAACGTTATGGAACATTTTGCAGTGAAAATGTTAAATTTAATTTCATATATAAAGTACTCATTACCAGTATATCAAACAATTTATATGTATGATCATAGACCCCTGCAGACCCCTGTCCAGACATCAGAAAATGTTCAGTCTAGATACGTTTTTTTCCAGTTTAGATTGGGAAATGAGCTTGCGTTATGGATGTGACAAAAGTTTTTGGGAGAACACATACTTTGTAAAAATGCACAATCCATAAATAATAATACCCACATATGGTAGAAGGGTTGTCACTCCTAAGAACATGTAATATATATTTTTTTATTAATTGTCGTTTTCATATAAATGGGGGAAAAACCGGTGTTACGAACGTGACATATTTCATTAACAGTTGAGAAAGCTGCACTTGCATCATGAAATCTGCAGACATTGACCCCTGAGACATATGATATTATGTTATAATACCCATCAAAGCTGCATGATGAATTGAAATAAGATTGAAATCACAATTTTTCCATGGTATGGTTGAAATTTTTGTGGAATTGCCCAAAAGCCTTATGCTTAAAGTTAGTTTTGTAGAGAAATATAAATGGTCTTCATGTTAATTTCTTTAGAAAATATTTTCATTATTATGATTGAAAATGTAACCTCTTAAAGGAAACTTCCAGGTTGAATACAAGTGAAGCTCAATAAGCAGAATTTGTGGCATAATGTTGATTACCACAAAACTTTATTTAGACTCGTTCCTCCATTCCTTGAAAAAAAAGAATAAAAAAAAAAAAAGAAATTGTTAACAGCTTTTGGCAATACTTTTGAAACAGTAATTTAATGTTTTGAACTATTCACTTCCATTTAGGGGTGTAGGAACCATTATAACTAAGAGGGACATACCTCCCTTACTTTTAGAAATAACTAAACATACCCCCCCCCCCCCAAAGAAGCCTCTGCTAGCTGGTTGCTTTGGCGGTGGGCGGAACTAACTCAAAAGTGGTAATCCCATTGGCTTGCACTCACATGTCACAGTGCTATTTCAGCAAATCAGTTCAGGCGAATGCAGACAACTTGATTAATATTAATGAGCTCAACAGTGCCTACAGACATAGCTGTTGGCAATATGAGTGTACCTGGGACAAGACCTGAGCAAATGTTTAATCTTTAACTATTGTAAGTAACAGCTAAACAGATGAAAACATTTGACATTTTGGTAACTAAATCTCATACTCTTTATCGTTAGTCTTTTTCAGTGCAACACTGAATGACCAATAATGGCCGTGTCTCATTGAGAAGGCTGGTGCTAGGCACCTCTTGGATTTGGTTAAGAGAATGGTTTTACATTTGAAATACTTTCAAGAAACTTAAATATAAGAGTTTTGGTTTAACCTTGAGTTTTGATTTATTTTGCTAATTACTTAATTCCAATACTTCCATTTGTGTTATTTCATAAATGTTATGACCTTATTGTTATTCTACAATGTGGTAAAAATAATACTACAAAATAAATGTATTCAAACGGTTTGACTGATACTGTGTATTTACATCTGTATTGACGGAAAGCCTTGGCATCACTGTCACAGGGACTTACAAAAGCCCCACTTTGTTAATATTTACAGCACTGGACTAAGTACACAGTGTCACATATGTTTATAAATGTATTGGTGCATGAATTGTAATGCATACCAGAGTTATAACATATTGAATAGCTACACAACAAAATTACAAACTCATTTTCAGCATTTCAGGGATGAAAAAAATAAATAATTGTTTCTGGTTGTTTTATTTCTAGGGCTAACTTGAGTTGTTGTAAATCTATTACAAGCCTTTGAAAAAAAAAAGTACATTGGGACAGTGAAGAAAATAACATAAATGTATAAATACAAGAGTGAATCAGTGTCCAATGACAAAACTTAAAATATATCATGCTTAGTAAACAATCTGATGGAATACCGTGTCAACATTTCAGGAAACTCAGAGAGCTTTTAAATTAATACTCGCACTGCTGAACCTCACGACTGGCTTTTTCCTTGAGAGTAGCCCCAGTTTAAACCAAAATGATGGTCTGAATCAGTTAAAAATTATTAGAAAGAAATGCTGCATTAAAGGGTATGCACACACTATGCATACCTATAAAAGCCACATGCCCCAGAATATAACACTAAATGAGAGTAGGGTGCTTTCAATGTCTGTCCTTAATTTCGAATATGGTCTGGTTTCACAGTCTGAGGACAAACAGACATTTTGGTCAGCTCCCATTTCAGTTTTGGACTTGCTTGCTTCCCCACTTGGGCAAAATATTAATAATAACGATAATAATACTGTATTTACAGACCAACCAGTCTGCAGAGGTGGCATGTTTTCTCAAACAGCCAAACCTAGGTCAGCACAGGATGGTTATGTCATCGAAACATGCAGGGTATTTGTTCACGTGCAAAAGAGTGCAACACCATTTTTACCTTATTTTCTTTCAGTGGGGGAGTGAGAAGCAATGATTAAAATGTATGTACAAAATACTAAACTCCCAGCACTGCAAAATTCTGCAGATGAACAAGGAAAAATAGAGCCCAGACCACTTGGAGAAAGGATCGCCTCTACTTTTACAGACAGAATAGAGGGTTTTCATTAGTGTCAAAGACATGTGGTGAACTTGCGGTCTCATCCTTTAACTTTGTAGTGAGAATGCCTGTGGACATTTATATCTTAACAGTCTTTCAACACAGAAAATATGAACGTAAGGCATAGCAGTTTTGAATTTTCCATCACAATCTTCTTGCTCCTAGAACATAGACTGTAAATGGGTTTCATTCATTGTTTGAGGATGAACTCCTTTCCATAGAAGTGACAAGCATTTGAGAACTTTTAAAAATGACCTTGTTTGTAGTGGCTCTTTATAATTTACTCACAAAACCCATCACTTTTTCAAAAGAACAAGAAAAAAGAATCTACATTCAGAAGTTTGTCCTTGTGTTCCGAAGTGAGGCCTTTTTGTGTCACATTTTTAACACATAATCACGCATGCGAATTAACTTAATGCAAAGGTGTTACAATTGCCTTATTAAAGACTTTGAAAAAAAACCCCACAAACAATATCCGACATTTTCAACATTGTGGGTGTGATATTGCGGTCCCATGTCAGCTTGCTTGTACAAGAAAGAAAAATATATACAAGAATGCTATTCATTTAGTCCTACATTTTTTGGTTGTCATTGTAGCCAAACCTACAAATTACTTCGAATTTTCCTCTTTTCTTTACATGTATCACTTGGCCAGCCAAATGCTCCACTAGCATTAACTGAGATACAAATGATGCATTAGCTAACCCAACTGTGCCCATTTAAAATCCAAACAAGTGAATTGAGCCTGTAACACCACTGTAACATTAATAAGTTATTACTTTTAAATCACCTCTTCAGAAGTTGAAGAATGCCTGTTTGCTCCAATTAAGGAAGCATTGCCAATCATGGAAGATCTGTTCCCTATCAAAACGTCAGCATGCATTTTGTTTCCCTCCATCCAAACCCCTTTACATTCAATGTTTCACAGATGGAATGACATATGAGAGATTAACAAAGAGGTTTCCTGGAGCTGGATGAAAAGAAAGTTGATTGCGGTGAGCAATGCGTGTCTCCTGGGAAAATCCAGCAAGATTGGGATAAAGCAATAAAAAGGATGTTTGGAGGAGGCACAACTGTATCCAAACACAGGTGTAGGGAACGGATTAGAGTCTATCCGGCTAGCTGTGAGAAGACACATCTGAAGAACTGCTGCTGTTGCTGTTGGTCGTCTGGGCTCTCTTAATGTACAGATTTAGCAACTTCATCTGTGGAGTGAAAAGACAGAAAATAGCTAATTTTAATACTGATTAATACAGACTGACTGCTCTCTCAGAGGAAAGCAAGTTATATTTGCACTCTCTAGTTGCATTATTTAAGAAGGACTGGGTTAATGTTTATTTCTGCATTGTCTAATCAGATGTTAAAGGAATATTCTGGGTTCAATACAAGTTCAGATCAATCGACAGCATTTCTGGCATAATATTGATTACCACAACAAAAGTTCGACTCGTCCCTCCTTTTCTTTAAAAAAAGCAAAAATCGAAGGTTACAGTGAGACACTTACAATGGAAGTGAATGGGCCAATATTTGGAGGGTTTGAAGGCAGAAATGTGAAGCTTATAATTTTATAAAAGCACTTACATTAGCTCTTCTGTTAAAACATGTGTATTATTTGAGCTGTAAAATTGTTTTAATCATGATTTATATAGTCATTTTAGGGTTTTGGGGTTTGTTGACATTACATCATCTTGGCAACATAGTTGTAAAATTGGCTATAACTTTTGAAACAGTGAGCATTTTGATGTTTATGGATTGGCCACCATTCACTTCCATTGTAAGTGCCTCACTGGAAGCCAAATTATTGCTTTTTTTAAAGAAAAGGAGGGACAAATAAGAGTCAAAATAAATTTTTATGATAATCAATATTGCAACAAATGCTGTCGATTGAGCTCTACTTGTCTTGAACCCAGAACATTAATTTAAGGGATTTTTTTTGTAAGCTTTATAAGGGATAGTTCACCTAAAAATTTAAATTCTGTCATTATTTACTCACCCATGTCACAAGAAACTATATTTTGCTTCAATAAAATGAAGCGTATTTTCAGAACCATTACATTTTTTTTTGCATTGTGATATTATTTATGACAATTAAGCACACTTCATCCCTACATACTACAATGCTTAAAAATAAAACAAAATACTTTTTTATTGAATTTCACAGGAAATGTGCTTAATTATCATGGAGGAACATAATCACATTGGTCCTACTGGTCATTTCTTTTTGCAGAATATATATTTGGGGGGTGATATGTGACTTGTGTTTGTTTTTGAGAGTTTCATCCCTTTAGTTTTGTTAGAAATGGAGTTTCTTGGAGTTGACAAAGAGGGAGAGAGAGACTAAGAGAGCAGTGAAAGTGGGTCAAGTTTAAACACTTGAACCAGTCAAAACCAGGAGGAAACAAATAAATAGAGGGTAGCGTGATAAAGAGATTAAACAGGGGTGAAACTGTACAGAGGACCTTGAGATGGTGTGCATATGATAATACCTTGCTGCCCGTGAGCTGTGCCAAATGGGTCTTCAGCTCCTCACCAATCACAGAGTAGATGGCCACTAGACAGAACACACTGGCCTTGCGAACGCTACTTTCAGTGTTGTCATAGCCCTGCAGACAGACACACACATGCATGCCATGAAGAGTGCAAAAGTGATAGAGCAGCGAGGTGGGGGCAACAAACTCTTTCTGGTATAGTTTGTGGTATAAATAAGGCAGAATATTTCCAATGAAAATTTTTGCCAGGGCGTTCAAAGATTACTGAAAGGGCTGCAGAATCACACACTTGAATATTTTAACAGCAGGCTTGATGCTAGGAGATCTTTATTTATGTTTGGACCATTACAAGATTCTTATAGACCTCTGGGAACAGTTAATGAATAAATAGCAAGTACATCACAATATGTCAACAAGGGACTGGAAAATGTATATAATTTCTTAAAGTGACAGAAGTAACTTTTAATCATAGAAATGTTGCCATCAGCTTTAAAGACTCACTTGTAAGAGGCCAGGGATGATGTCTGGCAGCAATTGATGCAGAGACTCTTTGGAAATGCGCTCAACGACTTTGCTCTGCATCTTAATAGCAGCCAGGTTGATGGGGTAGTCTGCAGTCTGTACGATAGGACACAGCACCTTGATGCATTGCTCTGGGTGAATGGACCCGGCCAGCGTAGAGGCAGCCTCTTCAGCCGCCCTTACCACCTGCAAATAGAACATCAGGACGGCACTTGAGGGAGTTTGTGAAGTTTAACAATTTCAGCATATTTCTGTTTGACTGAGCAACATCCAGAATACAATTTATAAATTGGAATCACAAGGAATTTGATGATTCTGGATCGGATACCGATTCCACTAACAATTGACATTCCTTAGCAGTTCCACGAACTATTATTTTAGTAATTTTGAGGAAAAAAGCACTGACAATTTTTTAAATAAATATATATATATATATATTGTAACACTATTGTATTCACTCAGCAGTCTTATGTGAAAGGATTAGATCATTTACAGAATAGTGATAATTAGGTCTGTCAAAAGAATAAAATATTTAATTGCGATTATCGCATAATTTCATAATCAACATTTGAATACAGTCTAGGCCTATGTTTAATTATTAGGTTCATTCATTTGTGTGAATTGACACTAAAAATAAAGATTTATGCAATGACACTCTTTACTCCTCTCACTTGCACATTTCTGTTTTCTTAAATAGCAACAAAACACACAGGAAAGGCAACAAGTAAATAAAAACTGCAATTATTAAATAATATAACAACTTTTTACACACTTTATGGATGTAATCATGTTTAGAATAATGTATTGTGTAGGACAGAATCAAATAGTTATAATGGCAAACTGAATAAATGTGTTAACAGCAATTAACACTTTATTCTCTTTAACTCTGTGGCATTTCTCAAACTTCACTGTCACGTCTGCAGTTAGTCCAGAATGCTGCTGCAAGATTGTTGACCGGGACAAAAAATACACAACAATATATCCCTGTCACGATTCCCTGTTGTCTGCCCTGTGTTTCTCCCTTGCCATTTCTCCCGGACTACACTTCCCACAATTCCCTGCCCTCATCACTGCCAGCTTGATTGTTCTCACCTGTTAATCATTATCCCTGTGTATTTAAGCCCTGTTGTTTGTTCAGTCTTTGTTGGTTGTTAAATGTTAGGTACCGGTATGTCTGTTCCTGAATGTGGTCCTGCCTCGTACCCGTCGTGGATGGTCCTCTTGTTTATATTTTGGTTTCCCATCGTGGATGTTTTGTTTGTTCCTGTGTTTACCAGTCGTTTGTCCTTGTTAATTTTCAATAATCTGTGTGTAGATCCTCACTCCTCGTCTGATTCGTAACAATCCCAAGTGTTAACATCTCTTCATTGGCTTCCAGTCAAATTTAGGATTCAATTTAAGATTTAATTATTTACTTTTAAGGATTTACATGGCATGGCTCCTCCCTATATTACAGATCTCCTTCAGCAACACACGCCTTCTAGACTACTAAGGTCTTCACAGAGTTTATTTTTAACGATCCCCAAGTCCCATCTTAAGTCAAAGGGAGATCGGGCCTTTTCAGTGGCGGCACCACGGCTGTGGAATAGCCTTCCACTACATATCAGTTCTTGTACATCAGTTGATGTTTTAAAATCTTATTTGAAGTCTCACCTTTTTCACTTGCTTTTAACTGTGCTTAATGTGGGTTCTTATTTTATGTGTTTTATATTTTCTATATTATGTATTTATATGATCTGTTTATGCTATAATGTGAAGCACTTTGGTCAACATGTGTTTTAAATGTGCTATAGAAATAAAATTGATTGATTGATTCAAATTGTATTAAATAACATGAACTAACATGTTAATTTTGACAGCTCTAGCAATAATACATCATAAATTAATTGTATCATACAAACATATTTATTGCATATTAAATTGTACCTAGCAGTCTTTGTTATCTCTACTAAAGCCATTCCATGTGTTTAGTTTGTCTTCTTTTTTACCAGGCCATTTTATGTGCCCAATGGGTCTAAAATTTAAGCAAAAACAAAAGAGGTCATGATGATTATTTTGGTTATTGGTATTTGTTTTTTGTTTTTTTTCAGAATTACGTCTTCGACAGTTTAATTAAATGTTAGAATCAAAATGGTGTCTAATCAAATGAAATTAATGAATTAAAATTTTATTAAAATCATATTAGAATTATTTGAATTTAATAAAAATTTTTAACATAGCATTGCATTATTTTAATCAAATGAAGTGCTTTTATACAAAATCCACAGTGCAATTTGTCCTCACATGTGAACTAGGCTTTTTTCGCCTAGTTCACGTGTCCATATTAAATCAAGCATTTCTGTGTTTTTTTGACAGTAGTTTCTCATCTCTGGATAATCAATTCGCTACATGGCCCAGTGTGATTAATAAACCCCCAAAAGCTGTGATTTAAAAAAAATAAAAATAGTCTGCATGTGCTGTGCGCTTTACAGTGAATGAGCTCTCTGCTCTCTGTCATTTACTACACAAACAGAGAGCGACATGATGATCATGATGCAGTGTTTTCAGTGTACAAGTGACTGGCTTAACACATTCACCTTGAAGTGTGCAGAACAAGCAGACTATTTATTTATTTAATTAAATCACAGCTTTTCAGAGCCTGGGTAGCTCAGCGAGTATTGACGCTGACTACCACCCCTGGAGTCGCGAGTTCAAATCCAGGGTGTGCTGAGTGACTCCAGCCAGGTCTCCTAAGGGAGGGTAGAGTCACATGGGGTAACCTCCTCATGGTCGCGATTAGTGGTTCTCGCTCTCAGTGGGGTGAGTGGTAAGTTGTGCATGGATCGCGGAGGTTTGCATGAGCCTCCTCATGCTGGGAGCCTCTGCGGTGTCATGCACAACGAGCCATGTGATAAGATGCGCGGATTGGCGGTTTCAGAAACAGAGGCAACTGAGACTTGTCCTACGCCACCCGGATTGAGGTGAGTAACCGCACCACCACGAGGACCTACTAAGTAGTGGGAAATGGGCATTCGAAATTGGGAGAAAAGGGGATATAAACACATTTATATACCGCTTTTCATTGTAGGACATTTCACTATTTTATTTTGATTCATTGTGCATTCAAACATACATTTTTAACCAAAATATGTTAAATTCTGTGACACTCCACTTTTTATAGCTAATGCCATTCTATATGTGTTTTCCACATTAATCATAGGGCCCTACATTTGGTTACCAAGGTATAAGCAGACTCAAATCACTGAATTATTGAAAATAAATTCACATCCCGACTTGTAAAGGCCATATCACCACGCCACTACCTCCGGAGAGAATATATATATATATATATATATATATATAAAAGAAATGTTTAATTAACGATCCAACCATTGCCATTCTCAAAATGTTAAAACTACATGTTTTTGTAGTTAACAGCTACAACCATGATAAAAAAAAAATTATGATGTCATTAATGATTAATGTATGCAGTCATGAAATCAGAGACCCTCTCCTCAAAATCCAAACACAATTGGTCAAAAGAGACACATATTATCAGGTACAGTATAGCGATGGCGCCTGTCCACTTGTGATCGGATCACACAAAATGCATCTTTAATACCAGGAAATCAATAGGTCACACAAACAGCAGGAGAATGAGAGTGAAGATAAAAACAGATGCACTAAGTTAAAATAGTTTTCTTTTTTCTTTTTTATCTGTCAAAATGATGGACATCAATTGGAATTATCTGTTCATATTATGAAAAAAAAAAAAAAACACAACCCCTGATGCCCAGTTCTGATCGTTACCATGTTTTTGACAAATGGTCTCATTTATTATGACTACAGACCTTCTACAGTGCCCCTGGTGCACTCATCTATTTATCTAGTTGTTAGGTTTGTTGGGTTGGGTCATCTTGCTGAAGATGTAACCAAGGTGCCCTGTTTCCGCTGGTGCAGATGATGGGTTTAAAAGGGATTAAAGAGACCAATCAGCTTGCTCCTCTCTAAATAAGACCCTGTACAATGAAAAGTCACCAGGCCAACCACATGTGAGGGCTATATGGTGTCACTGGGGTGTTGCTTAAAGGAATACATTTCAACAGTACATTCAAGAAAACAAGACCTTCTTTTAAAACATCACAACACTGTTAAATGATTATGACACCTTACTCTACAACTCACTGAAATACAATATATAGTGTAAAATGATTTGTATTTTGGTTTAATAACGTATGTCAGGGATTCTTAGTAAATCTATGACATTGTAGGCAGTGTCATATGTATGATGTAATTACATATTCGCTTGAATGAATTCTTTGAGAGGGTTGATCCTAACCTCCTTATGAGAGTCCTTGTGGGCTTCTAGTGTTTTCATGATGGTGAGTTCTGCATAGTTCTTGAAGCGTGCTGGTTGGTTTCTTAGTATCTCCTTCAGAACCCGTAAAGCTAGTGCTCGGATGGTGTGCTGAATGAGAGATAATGCATTCTATCATTACTAACCACTACAAATACGCACAGCCAAGAAAAAGCTCAGGCACACAATGCTGGCACATGTATGGTACAGCATAACAGGACTTCATTAAAGCTAGTCTATGATTCTTTATATATATATAAGATATTAGGTTTATTTAGAATGTGTCAATTAAAAATGTGTGCTATATGATGCATTTGGGCAGTAATGTCTTACATCTTTGTCCCCGAGTGTCTCCAATAGCAGCAATAGGATGGTTTTGAAATGTTCGTCCCACACAGCCAGGCTGTCCTCACGTGCAATCTTCAGCAGCTCGATTAGAGCTCCCTTCCTCTCCTCTACTCGCTCGTTGTGATTGGACAGCTCCTTAAGTAGGTCTGCCACCAGGTCTGAGAAAGCCAGAGTGACTCAAGTCAGAGGAAAGGATGGAGAATATAAACAAGCTATTGTCCAGCTTTGATAGTACTAGAGCTCAGCATTTTACAAATATTTCACTGTCTTTATTGGATCTGAATATTTGAATATATTATATCAGATACACTTAGAAGTAAAATGTCATTATGAGACAGCAATGTATGAAGTATAAGTGTTCCATTATTAGTTTTAGGCCACATCCAACACAAATCCGTTTTTGTGTGAAAAACGTAGTTTTCAGTTTCCTAGCGTCATAGATTTCTTAAGTATGCACGAATGGAGAGCATTTTCAAAACGCTCAGTTTTTTGGTGTAGGCGAATGCTGCTGTAGTGTGGATGAAGCATAAAAGTAGTGAAATCAATGTGTTTTCAAACAAAACCGTATCAGTGTAGATGTTGTCTTAGTAAGTAGTTAGGTGCATTTGTTTTTAACATTCTCTTTGACTCTGGTTAACCATACTTTTTGCTAGGGCTGGGTGATAGTCAGTCTCAACATTTTACAGGCTTTTTGATGATATTCAATATATCTTTCTCTATAGCTGTATTTGCTTGATCATTCCTCTGAAGTGTCAACAGCAATATTTAACTACAACTAAAAGTATACTTTTACAAAAATATTTTAATTAGAGCAAATGCTGCATTAAAGTGTTAATGTACACTCACCTAAAGGATTATTAGGAACACCTGTTCAATTTCTCATTAATGCAATTATCTAATCAACCAATCACATGGCAGTTGCTTCAATGCATTTAGGGGTGTGGTCCTGGTCAAGACAATCTCCTGAACTCCAAACTGAATGTCAGAATGGGAAAGAAAGGTGATTTAAGCAATTTTGAGCGTGGCATGGTTGTTGGTGCCAGACGGGCCGGTCTGAGTTTTTCACAATCTGCTCAGTTACTGGGATTTTCATGCACAACCATTTCTAGGGTTTACAAAGAATGGTGTGAAAAGGGAAAAACATCCAGTATGCGGCAGTCCTGTGGGCGAAAATGCCTTGTTGATGCTAGAGGTCAGAGGAGAATGGGCCGACTGATTCAAGCTGATAGAAGAGCAACTTTGCCTGAAATAACCACTCGTTACAACCGAGGTATGCAGCAAAGCATTTGTGAAGCCACAACACGTACGACCTTGAGACGGATGGGCTACAACAGCAGAAGACCCCACCGGGTACCACTCATCTCCACTACAAATAGGAAAAAGAGGCTACAATTTGCAAGAGCTCACCAAAATTGGACAGTTGAAGACTGGAAAAATGTTGCCTGGTCTGATGAGTCTCGATTTCTGTTGAGACATTCAGATGGTAGAGTCAGAATTTGACGTAAACAGAATGAGAACATGGATCCATCATGCCTTGTTACCACTGTGCAGGCTGGTGGTGGTGGTGTAATGGTGTGGGGGATGTTTTCTTGGCACACTTTAGGCCCCTTAGTGCCAATTGGGCATCGCTTAAATGCCACGGCCTACCTAAGCATTGTTTCTGACCATGTCCATCCCTTTATGGCCACCATGTACCCATCCTCTGATGGCTACTTCCAGCAGGATAATGCACCATGTCACAAAGCTCGAATCATTTCAAATTGGTTTCTTGAACATGACAATGAGTTCACTGTACTAAAATGGCCCCCACAGTCACCAGATCTCAACCCAATAGAGCATCTTTGGGATGTGGTGGAACGGGAGCTTCGTGCCCTGGATGTGCATCCCACAAATCTCCATCAACTGCAAGATGCTGTCCTATCAATATGGGCCAACATTTCTAAAGAATGCTTTCAGCACCTTGTTGAATCAATGCCACGTAGAATTAAGGCAGTTCTGAAGGTGAAAGGGGGTCAAACACAGTATTAGTATGTGTTCCTAATAATCCTTTAGGTGAGTGTATGTGATTAATTAAAAAAGGTTTAACATGTTAATTTTTCTTAATCATTAATAATGCATGTACTATTTATTATGTAAGTTATTATAACATAAACCAGCTTAAACACTAGTCAGAAGGGCTGAACCTTGAGGATGTGTCCGCCCGGAGTCATTACAGGGACATGCACATCACAAACATATACAACAGTGATTCAGTGTCAGAGGTAAAGTGATAGAGAAAGGATCTTTTAATGCCATTTGTTGTACAAAACAAGCCTAGATGGAACTTGAGACAGAAATCATGTATTTTTCAGCCTCTGTAAGGCACAATTTAGTTACCACAGAAGCACGTCAAGTCTAACTATCACCAAAACGCAGAATGAGACGTTTTTGTCTGCAAGCACTTTTAATGTGGAGTTCAAAGCAGCGCTTGACGCTGGTGCTGACACCCTGACATGAATCATGAGCGCAGTTTCACAATTGCTGTATCAAAATGGAAAGCCAGTCTGCCAGCTAATTAATATTGTGCTGGATGAGAGTTTAAGAGATTTAATGCCTACTGCAATGAATATGCAACTGTAACAAAGTTCATTGGAAAGGAGGAGGCAAGAACCGTCTTGACAATATAAATAATCTTTTAAAACAAAAAGACACAACAATAAAAACATGCAGGGCAGCTGCTCTCTCTCTCTCCCGAACTGCCACCTCCGTTCGCCTTTATCCCTCTCTGAGGGCTTGATAAGCCTGATTAGGGGCCGGGGGTGCAGCATCACGACACGGCCCAACCCTCCCTGTCACAGCAACCTATGGGGAGACTTGTTCTTTTAATAAGTTAAACTCCTAATTAGACTTTGGGAAATGTTTAATGTAACAAGAATTGTTGCTGTTTTAGTACATTTCTGTCTATATACTGTTGAAGGGTTTGTTTGGGAAATGTTAATAAAGCATTATATTGTTACATATAGTTTTGTTTTCTTTCCTAAGAAGAAAATAAATGAATTTTTTCAGGAAAATAGTTATATTTAGAGTTCAATTTCAGCACTTTCAAAATCTGTGATTAATCACAATTAACTACAAAAATTATGCGATTAAAAGAGATAAAAAATTTGAAACACCTGACAACATAAATTGTATTACATGCAAAATGCCACGTGGGGAATTCATTTAATACTTTTGAGAGATAATGCAAATGAACTGTTGAATCAGAGTTTTGAACCGATTAACGACAGTCTAAACATCTACCAATGCTAATGTAATTTACTCTGTTACTTAAGTTTAATCAGAGATGCTGTTAAAATACATCTATCTTTACAAGGCTCTCATACTCGCAAGTTGCAAGACATGGAGAATTGCGAAACTAGTCTCCTTAAAATCACTGCATATTAAAAGTTTGTATGCATTTTATGAATATTCCATATACCACCCAGCCCTACTTGTTGCATAGCATTTATAAATTGTGCTGTGTTTGCAAACAATTAAGTTCTGTTAGTTACAGCAAAACAGGAGTAAGCTTTAAGAACCATCACCATATTTGAGTTTATACATTTGATAGCAACCATTCAAAGACTCCTATTATATGTCTAGTACTGTCTTGTATTAGTGAAGGCAGTTTGTAGCAATGTTAGCACATGACCATGTTAGCAAAACAGCTGTGCCATTTAAGATGAGTTGACATCACATGGCAGACACTGGGATGAATGGCACTGAAGAAGAGGAAGTGGAGGGGGATAAAAAACTGAAAATGCAACAGTCTTGTTGAACTGTGCAGGTCTTTACCAGGAGTAAAACCCTTAGTCAGCACCATCTTGTTCTCACCACAGTCTTGTCGACGGCCTGTAATAAGGGAGGGACAAGAGGGGGGACAGCAGGGGATGTGATGACACATAGACTTCACAATGCTACACCTGTGTCCCTTAAACTTATCGTCATAGGGTTAATAACCTGTTTATGTTTAGTTTTAGTCTCTGAGAATCACTATTTGTGACAGTTTCACACAGCCTTTTTTTTACTACAAATATACTAAAGGTCAAAATCTGTGCCATATACCCATTTTATATTTACAGTAATTATGTATTTATATTCTGAAAATATATTTTCAGTGAACATGTCCGATGCATCCACTATAAGATATTTGACTAATAAAATGACATGAATAAAACACATTTTTACTGCTTTATATAACACAATTATTTTTATTATTATTCTTTTTTTACTTGGACTTTCTTGTATGCTTTTTCTTGCTTTTCAAATTTTTTTCATCAGCTTTTAAAGCCATTTTTTAATCTGTTCATTAGTTTTTCACAATTCAAGATGTTCTAACAAAATCACACACAATGGGAGCAGTATGGAGTACAGATGATGAAAACAGTGAAAGTGGATGTATGGAGTTTGAGAAGCGTGTTGACTCACAGTCACGGAACTGTTCCACGTCGTCATCAAAGACGGCCTCTTTCAGTGCGCTTTTATCATAGGCCGTGATTGTGTCTCCGTAGCCATAGGGGGCAAACTCACGTGACCGTGGCACAGCAAAAGATCGGGGAGATGGTGTGTTGAGCAAAGACGTCTTGTTATCCAAGGCGGTTCGACCCCCTTCCGTTACATCCAATCCCAGTCTGGCATCAGACCCCGGAGATGCCCCTTCCCTTCCACCCTGAGAGGACACGATAAAGAGTGTTCAAATACATACTGTATAAAGCTGTTCAGTCATGACATCAATTTGTATGCCAACTCAGAAGGCTTATGTATTTTTATTGCTTGAATACATGTGCTAAAATTAATGTTTGAAAGTAGCATCAGCACTACTGCCCATGTTCTGTACGCAGAACAAGGATGTGAGCATACGTGTTTGACAAATGTTACGTATAAATCATAAATCAAAAACTGCTATTCTAAAAACCCATTAGAAATTCCAGGCTCAAAAAGGCAATTATCTTTCAGGTTTAGGAGTGAACGGCTCTATTATGAAAAGATAAATGAAAACTAAATAAAAAAGAATATCCTTTATGGATGTGATTCATATGAAACAACAGTGATCAATATTTCAACGTCAATGATTCATCTCTGTTTAAAATGGCAAGTTAAGAGTTTCATAAAAAAAATATATTTTTGGGTCATAGAATTCCCAATCTGTGTCCTTGATCCTGTTTCCCACTGTTAAAGCAAAGACTCACAGCATCATCCTTCTTGCCATCACGTCTGATTGGCTCATTCAGGTCCTCTTGGCTGCGGTAACTGAAGCTCTGTATGGCCTCTGTGACACCACGCAGCGAGCTAAAGATCTCGTCAGAGTTCATGTTCTCTGTGTCATACTCCAGCATACTGAGAGAGAAATAGAGAGATTAAACTCTGACGTTGGATAGACTGCAACATTTAGACCAAAGGCAAAATATACAGACCCAGAAATGAGCTCCGTTTTATTAATCCTGTTTTTTAATGCCAACTGACATACTCATGGTTAGAGCCATTATGCCAACAGCTCTAACATTTACAACATATGAAGTGTATTCCTGATACCAAATAATTAGGGGAAAAGCACAGAAGGCTCTGTTAGTTCTCTTCTTATTCTTCCTCTTCCCCAATGGAAGTCTATGGCAGCCCATAGAACCGTTCGTAGGAAAATGCTGACATTTGGCACATTGATAGGCATGGTCATGAATAGTCCCTATGGCATATTTGGGACCTCTAGGACAAACTCTATAGCGCCATCACCAGTTCATATATTCACTTTTCTTTTGCGCATATCTTTTGAACAGTTTGTCCTAGAAACTAAATTCTCTTATATTTTCTTGGTCGGATTACTCTCCTCCTAATGATTCAAATAGAACCCTTACATTACAGCTCCACCAATTACAGTAGCCACCATCTTGGATTATGACGTTTACATCCAGACCATCCACTTTATCAGTATTTTATCCTCCTTCCTTCTGGCCACAGGTATAGACTACCCATGTGCAGAAAGGCCAGTTATGTAGGAGTTTTGTTCCTATGGCTAAACGAGCTTTAAACACATAGGTAATCAGCCATTGTGTTGCCATCTTATGCTCTGGCATTCGTTGTATGATCTTGTTTTTTTTATTGTATGTTTGTGATTGTTTTAATGGTTAATATATATGGTGTTGTTGTGTTTACGTTTTCTACGCACCCACGGTGGAAACAAATTTCCTCGTTGAGGACAATAAAAATGATCTATCTAGCTATAGATTCCTTCAGTCATGATAAAAAATAGGTATATCTTTTAAATTACTTTTAGGAGCAAATCCTTTCTGTATTTGAAATGACATGATTTGATACAAGCCCTTATTCGGATATGTCCCTGGGAGTGGGTGGGAATCTAAGCACCCGTCCCGCCCCTCCTCGCCATGACAGGCTAGCAGCAGAGTTACCTTGTTGACAGGGCGCAGCGGAAGGCCCTGAGGGAGGGGCCAGCAGGAATAGAGGAGTGAGATGAAGGAGGAGGAGGAGGGGGAGGGGGATGCTTTAAAAGCCCATCGACACTCCAACCCCATAACCGACTGTGCCCACAGAACGGCCGGAGAGGGAGAGAACAGGGCAGAAGAGGAAGAGAGAAAAGAAAGAGTGGTCCAGTCCGAGTGTAGTGGTTAGCAGCATGGGTTAATATGTTATGAACAGAAACCCCTAAATCATTATCTGTGCTCATAGTGGACATTCTTTAAAGACTTCTCCCACAGACCAAGACAAAATCCTAATCATAGGAGTGGGCAGTATGGTGTCTTAGCTATATTAGTTCAACTGTTTTGTTCTAAAATCATGTGGTACATGATGTGAAGTGATCAAATGAGATGAAGTACCTTTCATTTATAAAGTACTTAACCAAAAGTAGGCATTGCCACATTATTAAAATATAAATCTTTTTTTTTTTTGCAGAACTTTCAACAAAAATATCTGACAGAAATACAGTTGACATTAAATTATTGTGATAAACAATATGGCCATACTGCCCACCCTTACCAATGCAGAAATTCATTTTAAGGGTTTCAGGTTTATAAGGGAAAAAAACCTATTCTAAAGAAAACAATATATCCAGTGCTACACTGAAGTCAAGCACATGTTGGAAACAGTGTCAGTGTGTTAAAACAGACTCTTGAAACTGCTGTACTTGGTCTCTGTGCCCTGAGTGAGATCATGCATTAGTGGGGTAGGCATATGCAAGTAGAGAAGAGGACGCAAGTTACCTGGGTGACAGCCCACTATGTGAGCAGTTCGTGGGAGAGGTGAGGGGGCTGGTCCTGCTGGTGGGGTGCCGGGGTGGTGTGCGGCCCATTGTATTGCTCGGAGAACTCTGTAAAGAAGTCAAAGATGAAATGGTTAAATTATACATAATTAAAAAAAGACAAACATCCAAAAAATATTAGTAGACCTTTTTTCTAATCTTTAAAGTTAAAGTATGTGATTTTTTTCTATGATAAAATACTATTGTTTTGTTTGTTATGCGCAGTCTGAGATCTCATTTTCTGGCTCAGCCAATTGTGTAAGTTTTGGGTGAGACTACCATTAATAGGCTATTATATCTTGGCCAAAGACAGGTGGTACTGTAAATACAGGTCCTATCTACTTGAATGGTGAAATAATCAAACCTGTTTAGCAAGAATATGTTATAATAACATACAGTATCAAATTATACATTTTGCTTCTTTACCTCAAGTCATCTTTAATGTACACAGATGTGAGTGCTTGGCCAAAACATTGTCTGTTGCTTAATGTGCGTTCTTGAATTATATTCTTATGTTGATCTTTTATTAAACAATCTCCTAAGAGAAAGAACAAAAGAATGCACTTAGATCTTACCACACTGCTAGTGTTGCTTGAGTTCTTCAGATGATTGTGCAGGAGCTTGGTGGCTCCATCCTGGAATGTTTTTGGCAGAGCGCCCAGCAGCATGGTGAACTCAGGCGTGTTCAGCTCAAAGAGTGAGATCAGCACCACCTGAGCAGCCTGCACAACACAGCACACACATCATGAAAGAGCCAGTCAAACAACAAACCAGGTAGTGAAAGGTAGCACACATTGACCATGCCGAGAATAACTCTGGAGAGAGAGACATTGTACAGCTTTTGTCTTAGATGCAAGATAAGCAACGAAGAAACGATGACTGCTGTGCTCCTATGAACAGAAAACCTACACAGTTTATGTTGGAAAACCAATTTGCTGTATTCCTGCTTGATTTCAATCTGAGCCAACTCTTTCCAAACCCTCAAAAGCATTTCTATTCATAAAATGCTCTGACAGAGCTTTCTCTAGTGTGTAGGCACACCTAATTGAAGAGATGGGAATTTAAGAAAGACTCTGTGATTATTTTTTTTTGTGCATCAACTGTCTTCAGTTTTCATAAAGAGCTCAGCTGTCTATAATTCAATTCTGCTTTATGTTAAACACATGCAAGAACATTACTTCACTCATTGATATTGTGTAGAAAGTAACAAAAATATCTTAAGCAGTGTAGAGTTACCAAGAATATTAAAAGGAAAACCTAAACAAACTAAATATTACAACAAACTCAGTGATATTATCTGCAGAAGAAAACATGGTAACACTTTACAATAAGGTTCCATTTGTTAACATTAGTTAACAACATTAGTTAACATGAACTAACATTGAACAATACATTTACAGCATTTATTAATCTTTGTTAATGTTAATTTAAACATATACTAATATTTTTTATTTAATCAAAAGTTGTATTTGTTAACATTAGTTAATAAACTTTGACAAACATAAACAATTGTATAAATTAACATTAACAAAGATTAATAAATGCTATAAAAATATTGCTAATTGTTTATTCATGATACCTAATGCATTAATGTTAACAAATGGACCCTTATTGCAAAGTGTTACTGAAAATATTAGCTTACTTGAGAAACAGTGAGAATTGCATGTAAAGAGATTGTATTCAACAGTATCTTTGCAAGGCAACGGGGCAGATTAGAGTGAGGGGCACATGGTTAGGTGCAGCGGTTACGTGCTGGTTGTTGGTTAGGCCGTATGGTATGGCACTACCTGCTTGCACCTCTCCTCCAGGTGACCCTCTCCTGGAAGTAGAGCTGTAGTGCTGGGCCTGGCTGAAAACTCCTCACTTGCCCAGTTATGAAGGGTCTGAGCCACCATGTCAGAGCAACAGGATTAAAAAGGTAGCAGATAATAAAGAGTCTGATGACCATTTGTTGCCTTTAGGCTGCTATTGAAATCGGGAATTGTGCTGCATCCGTTAATTATGATGAATTAATCCTAATTAATTGATTCAACTATATAAATAACAATTCTTCCACTGGCTGTGGAGAAAAGGTTAGACTACTTACACAACAATCATAACTACAATATGAATGCAACAACAACCAGCGTAAAGGAATAATTAGCTTCAAATGAACATTCTGTTGTAATTTCCTCATTAGGAGTCATTAGGAATGTGTACAGTCTTTAACTCCTTTTGTGTTCTAAGGGAACAATACAGGTGAAACTCGAAAAATTAGAATATCGTGCAAAAGTTCATTAATTTCAGTAATTCAACTTAAAAGGTGAAACTAATATATTATATAGACTCATTACAAGCAAAGTAAGATATTTCAAGCCTTTATTTGATATGATTTTTATGATTATGGCTTACAGCTTATGAAAACCCCAAATTCAGAATCTCAGAAAATTAGAATATTGTGAAAAGGTTCAGTATTGTAGGCTCAAAGTGTCACACTCTAATCAGCTAAACACCTGCAAAGGGTTCCTGAGCCTTTAAATGGTCTCTCAGTCTGGTTCAGTTGAATTCACAATCATGGGGAAGACTGCTGACCTGACAGTTGTGCAGAAAACCATCATTGACACCCTCCACAAGGAGGGAAAGCCTCAAAAGGTAATTGCAAAAGAAGTTGGATGTTCTCAAAGTGCTGTATCAAAGCACATTAGTAGAAAGTTAAGTGGAAGGGAAAAGTGTGGAAGAAAAAGGTGCACAAGCAGCAGGGATGACCGTAGCCTGGAGAGGATTGTCAGGAAAAGGCCATTCAAATGTGTGGGGGAGCTTCACAAGGAGTGGACTGAGGCTGGAGTTACTGCATCAAGAGCCACCACACACAGACGGGTCCTGGACATGGGCTTCAAATGTCAAACGTCTACCTGGGCTAAAGAAAAAGAGAACTGGTCTTTTGCTCAGTGGTCCAAAGTCCTCTTTTCTGATGAGAGCAAATTTTGCATCTCATTTGGAAACCAAGGTCCCAGAGTCTGGAGGACGAATGGAGAGGCACACAATCCAAGATGCTTGAAGTCCAGTGTGAAGTTTCCACAGTCTGTGTTGGTTTGGGGAGCCATGTCATCGGCTGGTGTTGGTCCACTGTGCTTTATTAAGTCCAGAGTCAACGCAGCCGTCTACCGGGGCATTTTAGAGCACTTCATGCTTCCTTCAGCAGACAAGCTTTATGGAGATGCTGACTTCATTTTCCAGCAGGACTTGGCACCTGCCCACACTGCCAAAAGTACCAAAAGGTTCAATGACCATGGTATTACTGTGCTTGATTGGCCAGCAAACTCGCCTGACCTGAACCCCATAGAGAATCTATGGGGCATTGCCAAGAGAAAGATGAGAGACATGAGACCAAACAATGCAGAAGAGCTGAAGGCCGCTATTGAAGCATCTTGGTCTTCCATAACCCCTCAGCAGTGCCACAGGCTGATAGCATCCATGCCACGCCGCATTGAGGCAGTAATTAATGCAAAAGGGGCCCAAACCAAGTACTGAGTACATATGCATGATTATACTTTTCAGAGGGCCGACATTTCTGTATTTAAAATCCTTTTTTTTTATTGATTTCATGTAATATTCTAATTTTCTGAGATTCTGAATTTGGGGTTTTCATAAGCTGTAAGCCATAATCATCAAAATTATATCAAATAAAGGCTTGAAATATCTTACTTTGCTTGTAATGAGTCTATATAATATATTAGTTTCACCTTTTAAGTTGAATTACTGAAATTAATGAACTTTTGCACGATATTCTAATTTTTCGAATTTCACCTGTAATAGTAAAAAAATGCTGGGTGAACTATTCCTTTAAACCATGTTGTAGCCCAAACTACATGAAGACTCACCCTTCTAACATCTGAGCTTTTGGGTTCTGTGGTCCAGGTTATAATGCGGGACACGGCTAATCTGGTCTCACTTGAATTCACAAAGTCTGCTGGGTCCATGTGCCGTGCCAGGGACTCAATGTATTTCAGGATGGCCACCTTCACCTGCATTGTAAGACCAAGAACATGAATATTGACTTATCCACACATGGTGAATTTGCAAATGGGGTTTTGTAAGCAGTCATCATACCTTAAGATTGGGGGTTTGAGTCTGATCAACAATGAATCTCATCAGGATGTTAAACTGTTGGTCAAAAGGAAAAGACTCCCTAAAAGAAAACAGAAGAACAAGGTGTCAAGCTTCTAGAGTCTTGAAAAATCTTGACTAGAACTACCTCTAAAGACTAACCGTGTGATGTCCAGAGCCTTTTGGACTTTAGTTTGTACTGAGCCCAAGAGGTCAGCTCCCATCTTCTTCAGTAGTTGAGTGAGCAGTACAAAGAGCCAGTCTTGAAGATCTTCTCTGTGCACAGTGATAAAGTCCACCAGAGTCTCCAAGAACATGCTAAATACCTGGAAGCAGAATATCAAACTATCAGCCATACCAAGTACACATACGATCACAAAACAAATGCATCACAAATCTAGATTTTTACATTGCGAACGGTGATTGTTCTGAGAGGTTATTAAAGCGATATTGAAGCTATGCGTTGGCAAGAGTAGGGCTTTTCAAACTTTTTGATGCTATGAACCCCAAATATGATGGTGCAATGCTAATGACCCCATCTTAAGGTATAAAGGCATCTACTGGTATACATTTTCATGTACAAAGACTCATTTCCACTGTAAGGATGATATTATAAAGACAAAATGAAATAATTGGCTTTTGTATTGCCATTTTACTAAAGCCACAAGATAGTATTAAAATAAAAAGTATTTTCTTTTTACACTGTGGCCCCTAGCATCCCTTGCCGCCCCCAGTTTGAAAACCCCTGGACTAATGTGTTCTGGGTGGTTGCTAAGGTGTCGCTAGGTTGTTGTTTACTAGCCCAAGTTATTATGATTGCTAGAGATGGCTCGAGTTGCTCCTTCAAAGTAAGTCTATGGAATTTTTGTCACCAGTTTATTGTCCACCTGTTGAAAATCCTAAATTTGATAGTTTAGAAAAGTAATAGCACACCTCATCTCAATAAGTGTTTATCCCAGTAATGGGTGTATCCGATTACAAAGTAGTTAGTTACTGTAATCTAATTACTTTTAGTCAAAAATAATGTAATACATCACTTTTAAATTCTAGTAATCAGATTACAGTTATTGACTTTCAATTAAAGTCATAACTTTTAAGTAAATGGCTTGCTCTAAAGTAATATATAATGTATAATACCTTTAAAATATTAATTCATATGTATGTGTTAGTTTTTCTGTGACAGCTGAAGGGTGTGCGACAATGAATGAGGAGGTAATATAGACATTTTCAATTTGAGTGGAAAAAAAACATTTCTAGGAAAAGTGATTCAGAAAGTAACTTAAAATTGGAATAATCAGTAAAGTAATCTTATTACATAATTAGTCATTTGTAGCGGATTACTAATTTTGAGTAACTTACCCAACACTGTTCTTAATAAACTTCAAGTTTTGAGATATTATTCAAGTCTGTAGCACAAACTGTATGTGATGAGTTGTGTGCAAACGTTAATACTTAGGGTTAGGGATTTTTTAACAGATCCCCAACCCAAAGTATGAGCAATAGTTATTGTGATGACTGCCATAGTCAGCACCATTAATGGTGTGTGTGAAGAAATAAGAATATACAATTATATGAATCAATACAACATAATGATTCAGGTATGTAAAATCCACTTACTCTCTATTGTTAAAATCCACACCAAGGTAGATCATGCAAACAACAGGAAAAAACACATTCCATTAGTGCAAACACATTCCGCTTCCTAGTTCTAGACAGGTACACTTTTTTCTTGACAAACATGTTAAATTTAAGAAGCCATAGTGATGAAGATTATTTATTTCTAATTATTTCACACAACACAACATATTTAAAGTATTATTTGATAAAATCCTTTATTTGGAATACTACTATTAATGCAGACATTGGTAAGTAGATAAATTGTGATCAAAACAGCAAAGGGGAAAGGAGGCGTCCTCATACAAGTTACCTTGCTGTGAGGATCTGCAAACATCCTGGTGAAGATCTCACACAGCCTTTTAAGCTCCACTCGGCTGAAACACACAAAACATATTATTAAAGGAATGTTCACACCAAGAATGAACCGAAAAAGCGAACCAAGTCGCAGATGAAAGTTTAATTCACACCAAGAGCTAAGTGAAATAGCACTCGGGTCATTCACAAACGTTAATGCAAGATACAAAGAATCTAACAATACAGTATACATATAATGCATAATAATTTAAGGGATAGTTTGCCAAAAATTTGGCTATTAATCTGAAAAACTAATTTGAGTCTTCTATGCACCTACCTGAGAATGCGCTGGCTCTTCAGCAGGTTCTGCAAACCCAGCAGGCCCTCCTTCCTTTCTGACCAGTTGGAGCTGGCACAGTGGTTCAGCACCTCTGCCACATCCTCTGTCTGCCGCAGGTAGTGAGGAATGCCTCCGTTTCGGGAGCTATAGGAACGCTCTGAGCAGGCACTGGAGGCATCACTGTTGGCATCATCATCTGACTCGTACCTCCGTCTCAATGGCTTGCGCTGAGGAGAACATGGAGCAGGTTAGAAGGTTGTTAAAGCTGTCAATAAGGGAATTCACTAACAATTTAGCATGCGTTACTCAATTAAAACATATGTATGCTGATTTGAGAAAGCCATGCAGCATAAAAAAAGATGGTTTAGGTTCTGCTGTCACTCAAGGAATAGTTCAACCAAAATCTGTTATTTTATACTCACCCTCATATCATTCCAAACCCAAATGCTGTTATATATTCCAGTGGATCAAAAAAGAAGAATTTTGTTTAATGAGTCATTACGCATCTATTGCCATACCAAGACAGTTCAAAGGGGCCAAATTCACAAAAATCTCGTAATCTATTTTTTCAAATACTATAGCTTGTATTTTGTTTTTTTTTAGGATAGATTGCAGGGTGATTTTAAGAAGGTCTCTAGTTATTAATGTTGACTCTTTTTGGGAATAAAAATATTCGTAACTTTTTAAGCTTGAAACATAAAAAAAAAAAAAATGTCTGCTGAAGCCAATTTAAGTAGTAATTACACTTAAAATCTTCACCTGCTTGTCCAGATTAAAAAGTAGCACGTCAATGTCACTGGCACCAAAATGCCATTAGTTCTTGTGCTTGTAATAACCAAACACATTATGTACCATTTTTGAATTCTGGAAGTCAATGCGGGCTAGATGTGAGAATTGGAAGAGGGCAAGATTATCAGTGAATAATGACTTACATATCAATCTGTTCTTCACAAAAACGTATTGTACAGCTTCAAACACTTGGAATATTGAGCATGAGAACTACTTCTTTTGGGCTTTGGTCACTTTGGAAGATTGACAGCCCCTAGTCACTGCTAACTGATATTTGTTCTGATATTGTATGGCAAGAGCAGTGTAACGATTCTTCACAAGTTTCAACTTTTGTGTTCCATTGAAAAAAATGACTGGGCGAGTAAACAGTGACAGAATTTTTAATTTTGGTTATGTTAACACCAACATAACCCTTGGACTTTTAAATGGTTCTCCAGTCTAAGCACTAGAGTGTGGCTAATAAAAGTTCAGATATTTGGAGGGGCAGTCATGAATAATTCAACCCAGTCTCAGACAATTTTCAGGAGTTGGCAATGCATTTAGAACCGTTTAAGTTCCAATCATTAGTACAGTATGCGCAGATGACGCAAGTGAAGATTGAGCCACACTGGGGTAATTACATCTACTTATGCAGCAAAGGGGGAAGTGTCACACTGATGCATAACATCTGCCCTGCTTTACATCTTAATCCTGCACTGTTGGCACACGTGAATTAATGATGATACACATTTCCGAACTCAACAGCACTGGATGATGAATACAGTTAATAAAATGAAGAGATAAATATCAAATTGATAGATAGCAAAATTAACTAAATAAATCTTAACCACTTGTGGTGCTGATGCAGAAAATGATGAGACTGTGCAGATGAAATGCTTGTTGACCATCTTAATGAAAGAAGCGCAAATGTTTGTGGTGCACAAAATGCTCTTGCTATTTGCTTGACAGCTCATGATGGTATAAGTCATTCTGATTAGTGAATAAATAAATGGAAGTACAAACAGTATTTGAACGGAAGCACTACCTTATTCCTGGAGTCTCCTAACAGCTGAAGACAACCAAGAAAGGAAGAGCACAGAGATGCAGACATTTCAAAGGGAGAATATTTGTGGCAAAAACTGAAAATTGCACCCTAATAATACAATTGGCTAACTTTTGCAGTTCACATAAATTGCCCTGTGGTATGAAAAATAAATTAATATTCCTTATTATTACTGTCTAATGCTGGAGGGAAGTATGAGGGATTTGTAATGTTACCCCAAAAAGAAAGTGATTACAGAGGTTGAGCAAGTATGAAATATATAATAAAGCCTGTTTGTTTTTATTTGAAATTACTTGTACAGAGAAATCTTGCACAATAGACAAGAAATGTGCATTAAGAAAGTAAATAGGGTAAATATTGATTTCATGCTCACACTTGAAAGACAGAACAAACTTGTCTAAAGATTTGGGGCACAACTAATGAACTGTTTGTGCTGTCAATGGCATGTAAACAATCTATTACAGCATACAGAGGCATCACTCCTGTTATTCTAGATCAGATAATGAGCAATATTTCAGTTTATCTTGATCATGTCTTTAATTGTGGGCTAAGATTCTTACCAAGGCATCAGCCACTGCTGCTTCCACTTCTGTCCCAGTGTTCAGCACCCTCATAGCATTGACAGATGCAGAAATGCGGGCCTGATGAATCAGACCAAACCGATCTGTAGAGTTAAAACACAGTGCAAGATAGTGAGGACAGACAAAGATTAGCAGGCAAAAACTTACCTCATTGGACATCAAGTCTGGTAATAAATGTAAAATAAATAAATTTGTCAAAGAGAAAATGTGGATGACATTCTGATAAAAACCTACAACATCATATGAGGCACAAGCCCAGAAAAGAGACCAGCACTAAAAGGTGCAGTGTTAAATGCGAAGTGTGTAAAAATTACTGTTTTCAGACAGGTTTCCCAAAAACCCAAATTCCATTTGTCAGGAAACAGATAGTCTTGTCACAATCTCATCCCACTGGTTGAGACAATGTTGTTATGTCTGGGTGATCGAATGCTCAATCAAACAGAATAACTACTGCTTTTACTACAGCTATGCAGTCAAACTGTTTACACTATGAATGGCTATAAATTACACACATCACCTTAAAACGAATCGGTTACTAACGTAACCTCGGTTCTCTCTAGATGAGGGAACGAGTATTGCGTAAGCTAGCTTACACTACGGGAAAGATTCATCTTTTCTGAGATATTGAAGCCAAAAAATTATCCTTAATTTTGTATCCATTGTCAACGCAGTGCGGCAGCTGCAGACCTTGAGCGGGCTAGCTAGCGAGCTCATTGGTTGCTCTGCGGCAACTGCTGCAGCCTATAGACGAACTTGAGTGAACTCGCGTCCAATGAGAGGCGTCCGCGCGCTCACTGCATCAAAGCCCGCCAAAAAGGGCGTGACTAGAGTGCATATAAGCGTAGTTCGTAGGCTGGAACCCTGGTTTTCATTGAATGAAGTGAAAAATCGCTCGTGGCGCGAGCACGGCCGGTTACGCAATACTCGTTCCCTCATCTAGAGAGAACCGAGGTTACGTTAGTAACCGATTCGTTCTCTTACGAGAGCTTCTCTCGTATTGCGTAAGCTAGCTTACGCTACGGGAACCCTTTGTCAACGCCGTGCGCGCCAAGCATCCACTGCATGAGCCCCAGGGAATTAAGGGGGACCCGGGGGAGCCCTTGTGAGTGGGGAATTAATATTTGGCCGGCAAGAGTGCGGGCCAGTGTGTGTGTAGTACATAAGCACATAGACAGAGCGGCGGTGCTGGTCTGTGTGGACTGTGTCCCATTAATGCAGCTCACCAGGGGAGCTGTAGCGTATTAAACCGCTAGCAGTTTAGCCTGCAGAGCGGGTACTTCCAGATTGTAAAATCTGACAAAGGTGGAGGGGGAAGCCCAGCCCGCTGCCACACATATGTCGTGAATGGAAATCCCGCTGGACCATGCCCACAAGGAGGCCATGCCTCTAGTGGAGTGAGCCTTAATGCCTAGCGGGCATGGTAGGTCTTTTGACGCGTATGCAGCAGCAATAGCGTCCACTATCCATCTGGACAGTGTCTGTTTCGAGGCAGCGAGACCTTTGGTGCGCCCTCCGAATGAAATGAAAAGCTGCTCGGAGCTTCTGAAAGATGCGGAGCGCGCAGTATACAATCTCAGTGCTCTGACTGGGCAAAGGAGATTGGCGTCGCGTTCGCTATCAGATGCTGGTAGCGCCGACAAGGAAATGATCTGTGCTCTGAAAGGAGTACCGACCACCTTGGGGACGTAGCCGTGTCTAGGCTTTAAAATGACCTTGGAGTCACTTGGTCCAAACTCAAGACACGCAGCGCTGACAGATAGCGCGTGAAGGTCTCCCACCCTTTAACTGATGATAGGGCAGTTAGAAAAACGGTTTTAAGTGAGAGGTGTTTCACATCCACGGATTGAAGCGGTTCGAAAGGGGGGGCTTTCATTGCTTCGAGAACTATAGAAAGGTCCCAGATAGGAACCAATGGGGGGCGCGGAGGTTTCATCCTTCTAGCTCCCCTGAGGAAGCGGATGACCAGCTCGTTTTTACCCTGTGACTGGCCGTGCAGGGGTTCAGCGAATGCCGCGACGGCCGCCACGTACACTTTGAGCGTGGATGGGGATCTGCCCTTATCCAGCAGCTCTTGTAAAAACACGAGCAGCGGCGACACCCCACATGTCCGTGGGTCCAGGTCTCTGTCGGTGCACCATTTTGAAAACACAGACCATTTTGACGCATAGAGTCTTCTCGTGGAGGGGCTCTAGCGTGTATGATGGTGTTTATTACTCCTTCTGGCAAAGCGACGGGTAGTCGTTGATCACCCAGCGTGTAGCGCCCAGCACTCTGGGTGGGGATGCCAGATCGTTCCGCGAGCTTGCGAGAGGAGATCTGCTCTCACTGGGATGGGCCACGGCGCTGTCAGTGACAGCTGCGTAAGCTCCGGGAACCATGTTTGATTCTCCCAGCGCGGGCTATGAGGAGCACCGAGTGGCGCGTTTCCTGATCCTCTGCATTACCTGTGGCAATAGCGAGACGGGAGGGAAGGCGTAAAGCGGGCGGTTGGACCAGTCCTGGGCCAGCGCGTCCTCGCTTTTCGAGAAAAATATTGGGCAGTGAGAGTTCTCTTCTGACGCAAAGAGGTCTATCTCTGCTCTGCCGAATATGCGCCATAACGTCTGGACTGTTTGAGCGTGCAGGGACCATTCCCCTGGGGGAATATTGTCTCTGGACAGTCTGTCTGGGCCGTCGTTCAGGTGGCCTGGCACGTGCGTCGCCCTCAGCGAGCGCAGGTGGCGCTGGGATCAACTCAGTAAGCGTTTCGTCAGATGGAAGAGGTTCCTGGATCTAACACCGCCCTGACGGTTTAGATAGGATACCACAGACCTGTTGTCTGAGCGGACCAGGACGTGGTGACCCTGAATGATCGGGAGGAAGCGCACGAGCGCGTACTCGACCGCTATCATTTCCAGACAATTTATGTGAAGGAGCTTTTCCTGAACTGACCATAGGCCAAAAACCGGAGAGCCCTCGCAGACCGCGCCCCAACCCGTGTTGGATGCGTCTGTCGAGATGACTTTTCGGCGAGATACAGCTCCCATCATCACTCCCCGCTGATACCACTCGGCCACTGTCCAGGGCCGCAGAGCTGAAATACAGGTCTGAGTCAATCTGATTGGCTGGCGGCCTGTGGCCCAAGCCCGGCGAGACGCGCGGGTGTTTAGCCAATGCTGAAGCGGGCGCATGCGCAGTAAACCCAGTTGAAGTACTGCTGCGGCTGAGGCCATGTAGCCTAGCACTCTCTGAAACTTCTTCAGAGGTGTGAGGCTGTTCATCTGAAATGACGCGGCTAGTCGCTGCACACGGCGCGCGCGCTGTGTAGATAAGCGAGCCGTCATTGCCACCGAGTCTAGTTCTATTCCAAGGAAGGAAATTGTCTGACTGGGCTGTAGTGAGCTCTTGGTCCAATTGACTGCAAGGCCCAAACTGTTCAGATGACTGAGGAGAACTGTCCTGTGAGACAGAAGCTCCGTATGTGATTGTGCCAAAATCAGCCAATCGTCCAAATAGTTCAGAATTCGCAAACCCTGACTCCGCAGGGGTGCGAGCGCCGCGTCCATGCACTTGTGAAAGTACGGGGTGCTAAGGACAGGCCGAACGGAAGGACGGTGTATTGATAAACCTGGCCGTCGAAGGCGAATCTCAAGAATGGCCTGTGACAGGGATTTATCTGAATCTGAAAGTATGCATCTTTCAGATCGAGAGAAATAAACCAGTCCCCCTGGCGCACATGCGCGAGGAGTTTGCTGGTTGTAAGCATTCTGAACGGTCTTTTTGCAAGCGCTTTGTTCAAAACCCTGAGATCTAATATTGGTCTGAGGCCGCCGTCTTTCTTGGGGACAAGAAAATAACGGCTGTAAAACCCCGACTCGCTCAGGGAGGTGGCACTCTCTCCATGGCCCTTTTGCACAGAAGGTTTGCTATTTCTGAACGAAGCATGCACGCTGCTTCCGTGTTCACAGTAGTTTCGAGCCAGCTCTGAAGCGAGGAGGACGGCGATCGAACTCTAGCAAATAGCCCTGTTTTATTGTGCTTAACACCCATTCGGATATCCCTGGAATATCTTCCCACGCTTTGAAGCGTAATGTTAGAGGGTGAGTGGCCAAATCGCTCTGATTGCCGCACACAGCCGCTGAACAGAATGTGTGAGCGCGCTTACTGTGCTTATGCTGGACTGCTCGCAGACAGCATGGACAGGCTGTTCTGTGAGTGACTTCCGATTGAGGTGAATGGGGAAAGAGTCACGTCTGTTAAGTGATACGCAAGCATAGTCACGGGCACGGGACTTACATACAGAGAAGTGTTTGCTGGCCGTGTGACAGAGCGGGCAGAGAATGGGCGCCGCGACGTATTCGTGAGCGCATTTATTGACTCTAACACTCGAGTGGTTCGTAACCGCTTTTGAGTGTGCTCTGATGGGGACACGGAACGTGTAATGCTTGTGTGTAGAGGTGAACACTGGATTGTGGGCACATTTTCTACACATAAGTCTGGTCGTGTGACAGAGCGGCCAGAGAATGGGCGCGCGCATGGATTCGTGGGTGCGTTTATTAACCCTAACACTCGAGCGGTTCGTAACCGCTTTATGTGAGTGTGCCATGATAGGGCCACGAGATGTGTAATGCTTGTGTGTAGGGGTGAACACTGGATTGTGGGCACATTTTCTACACATAAGACATGTTTGCTCTCTGGTATGGACACGGGATGTGTAATGCTTGTGTGTAGGGGTGAACACTGGGTTGTGGGCACATTTTCTACACATATGGCATGCTTGCTCTTTACCAGATTTATTTGGGTCGCCGTGAAAACGGCGTTTGAGCGCAGGCAAGCGGGCGTTAACACCGGCTTGTTGGCTGCTGAATCTACCACTGTAGTAGCCTGAAGGAAGGGGACTGACAGGGGGCGAAGCTTTGACGGTGGTCCGGCCGCAGCGGGACTGATCCGTCGCTTTGTCAACAAAGCTAGGAGGACTTCGGTTGTTCAGGTTTCAGCGCAATTCTAGTCCGAGGCCCGCTGGGGCGGCGGTCTGCGGCGGCTGTCTGAGCGCTGATCGAGGGCGGCCACCCTGTCGACGCTGAGAAGTCTGGCTTTGTTGAGCTGGGCGCTGTGAAGAGGCTCGTGCAGGAGGCTCACGTGGGCAGCCTGCAGAGGAGCTAGCGCGACGAGGCAGAAAGAGATTCATGGCTTGTGTGGCTTTTTGGACCTCTGAAAACCGGTCAATGATACCACTCACCGCGGAGCCGAAGAGACCGGATGAAGAGAGCGGTGCGTTGAGGAACGTAGAGCGCTCTGCTTCTCCCATGTCGGCTAGCGTTAGCCACAGATGTCTCTCGGTCACAGTCAGCGCGGCCATGCACTTCCCTATAGCTTGGGCTGCAGCTTTGGTAGCGCGGAGGGCGAGGTCCGTAGCACTCCGTATGTCTGCAACCACCTCTGGATGCCTACTTTCCTCATCCCACTCCCGCAGAAGGTCCGCTTGGAGGATCTGTAGGACGGCCATAGAGTGCAGAGCAGATGCAGCTTGGCCGGCGGCGGAATAGGCGCGGCCAACACAGGCGGAAGTTGTTCTGCAGGCCTTAGACGGGAGCACTGGTTTAGACCGCCATCTCACGGAGGGCAGGCAAAGGTGTGCTGCTACCACATCCTCGACCGGAGGGATGGAAGCGTAGCCCTTCTCAGTGGCGCGGTCCACCGAAGCAAGAGAGGTGGAGACGTGGGATCGGACTCTGGCCGAGAAAGGCGCGTTCCATGATTTGGAAAGCTCGGCGTGGAGTTCCGGCAGGAAGGGAGCGGCCCGGGTAGCGGGTGCTGCGCGGTGGCGGCTCTGTAGAAAAGCAGCCGTCAAGTCTGTTGGGTGCCTGCTCAAGGGGCGGTGACCACTCGAGCCCGAGGCGGTCGACGGCCTGTGTTAGTTCCCCTTTGACTCCGGCGCAGGTCCTGCTGGATTCCTGGGCCGAGGAGGAGGCGTGTGAGCCTGACCATTCCTTGCTGTCCGAAGCAATGATGGAACAGCCCTTATCTCCGCTTCTTCGTCCGAGATGGCAGCAGAGCAGCCGCTCGGCGGCAACTGCGCGTCCCGGGTGGGCGGGGAGGGTGAAGGCGATTGCTCGAGGGATGGGCTCCGGTGAGGAAATCGCTTCTACCACTGTTTCCGGCAGCCTTTGAGAGCGGCGCTTTTTTCTGCGCGGCTGAACGGAAGGCGGCGCGGCGGCTTCGGTCCTGAGCGCTTCGAGTCGAGCCCGCAGGGTCGACATCGGCAGCTCCTCGCAGAGATCGCATCCACCTTCGGCGAGGGCGAGCTCTGCATGCCCCAGCCCCAGGCAGAGAGCGCAGATGATGTGGCGGTCTCCGGTGCTGAGAGGAGCGCGGCATGAGGCGCAAGTGGAGCGTGGCATCTTAAAAAAGACGCTCGTACTCTTTTGTGAAGTTCTTTAAGAACTAGCTTGCTTTTAAAAAGGATACGTTGCCGGATGGCGTAGCTCGCAGGACGGCTGAAGGTGGCGAAGACAGCCGGCTTCTTCAGCGCTGTCCACGCTTGCTTGATGCCCCTCGAACGGCGACGCGGCTTTCCGGTTCAGTGATGCGAAGAGCTTCGCTGAAGAGATGAAAATCAGGGTTCCAGCCTACGAACTACGCTTATATGCACTCTAGTCACGCCCTTTTTGGCGGGCTTTGATGCAGTGAGCGCGCGGACGCCTCTCATTGAACGCGAGTTCACTCAAGTTCGTCTATAGGCTGCAGCAGTTGCCGCAGAGCAACCAATGAGCTCGCTAGCTAGCCCGCTCAAGGTCTGCAGCTGCCGCACTGCGTTGACAATGGATACAAAATTAAGGATAATCTTTTGGCTTCAATATCTCAGAAAAGATGAATCTTTCCCGTACGAGAGAACCTCTAGTAAGAGAACCAAAATTACACCAAACTGAATTAACTGATAAGAAAATGCATGATCAAGTGAAAAAAGTGTGTGAATTACAGAATGGGTCCTGAATCCAAAATACTGACTAATTCCAAATAATAAACAAAATCTCAATGATAATCACAGCACAAAATGGCAAACAAATATGGAAAAAACTTTTAAATTTATGATCAGCAATGACAGCTATGCAAGCAGCAAATCTTTAAAAATAAGTGGATATGGAAAGTGTACAAAATCGAATATATGAAGCAGAGAACTTAAGTGAGTATTGGCAAACATGCCACCAACTGAGTGTAAACAAGCATTGTAATGAAAAATAAATGAAAAGCAAATAAAAATAATCAAGATGAATAATGATATTAATCGAACGAACATGGCGAGAATAGTATAAAACGTCCAACTTCAGAAGTATATTGAATCATGAATGATAACAGATCAGCATCTAAATCTAACAATGACATGGAATATGAGGGCTTTAACTTGATCTGGTATCCCATGGTGTTGAGATGTGACAATCCAATAAATTAAAAAAGTATGAAGGCATGCTAGTGATTGGCCCGGTTTGAAGGGCAGGGGTAGGGGTCATGCAGGTCACCTGACTGGCCCACGGGTTCGGCCGTGGACAGCGCGCTGGTAGAGCGAGAGTGACGTCGGGAAGCTGCAAGAGGACAGGAAGTGGGGTGACACCCCAGGGAGGGTTAGTGCTCTACGACAAACAATGTCACCACACCGAGCGCAATCACAAAACATCCAGCATGCCACAGTTAATAAGTCAACATTATATTGACAAATGTCAAATATGCTGTCAGCTGATAACAATGACCAAGTACTGATTCTCCCTGCTGAGAGCATTCAGAAATGGTGGAAGCATACACAATGCAATGTGTTCTACATTTCAGTATTTTGATGCACTTGTTTCCTCTAAGAAATAACATTTAAAAAATGTAAACAGAAATAACAAAACCAGACGAGCTGTCTTTTCAGACTGTCCTCAAATAAAAAAATAAAAAAGACACATGCATTTATTCTTTATGGACAAACCAACAATATGGCCACCATGTATTTATATGAT
Source organism: Xyrauchen texanus (assembly GCF_025860055.1). Classification (NCBI taxonomy): domain Eukaryota; kingdom Metazoa; phylum Chordata; class Actinopteri; order Cypriniformes; family Catostomidae; genus Xyrauchen; species Xyrauchen texanus. Next base: position 35,698,605 of record NC_068289.1, on the reverse strand, counting down.
ATATACAGTGGTCCCAAAATTTACTTACGGACACAAGTTAAACCACACTTAAAAATGTATGAATGTCATTGCAACAACAAACCAACTAAATATCCAACCAAGTGACATTTACTTTAAAGGAATAGCATTAGCACACTTTACAAGCAAAACTTTCAACAAAAGAAAAATACGTTTATTTAGGTTTTAAATGATAGAAAAATAGACATTTTGCTCAAAATGAAGACAAAGTATTTAGACACATTATGGTTGTCAAACTTAGTGGAACATAGCCAATAGTCTATAGCGAATGTTATGAACTAGACCTGTGGTAAGTCAGCATGGACATCTGTGTGAACTTGAAGGGAAATTATTTGATATATCCACTAAAAGTCACCTTGGGATAATTTGATTAGATATAAATGCAGAAATAGCTCAGAAAAGTGAAGTTAATTTTGAGAAAAGATTCAGAATTTACTTGCAGATGCCACTTAGTATTTTGTTGTCTAATATAATGAAATTCCTGTATTTTAAGTGTGGAGCAGTGTCCAAATTGCAGCACAGTTTTATGAGGCACCCTGAGAACATATTAGTACATGCATGACAGTGCAAGCAAAAGACAATTTTACATCCCATGTGCTAGAGACAGTAGATCCATACTGTAGTAGATTGAGGCCCAATACAATTGGAGGTAGGGTGTTGGGAAGGATTGAGGTGGTGTTGTTGTTTAGGCTCCAATCGGCCACTAATGCGCTCTCTACTCACCAAGAGGAGTGAAGCCCCGAGCAGGGCTTGTGTCACGGCTGCTCTCGCGACTGGTGTCACGGCTGCACCCCTGACTCATGCTGGGGCGGGGGATGCGACTGCTCCGGGCTAGCGTGCGATAGGGAGAAGTGGCAGGGAGAAGAGCTTTACCACACAGCCTGGCTGTTAGAACACATGTTAGAGCATTAGTGAGGCTGTGGGGAGAAAAATTGGGTGTTGAAGGGGAAGGGGTGGGGTGTTTGGTTGGGAATATCTGGCCGTTCCAGGGGTCTTCCTGTTTTAGAAAGGTTAAACATTTCGAGCAAAAGGCTTAAGCTGAACATTTTGAATTAGAATCAAACAACATTTAGGCTGAACATGCAGTATTAAAGGTGCACTAAGTATTTTTTTTTTTACTTTATACTGACACCTATTGGTGTGGATGCAGAATCACGGAAAAACGTTTTTGGTTATCGATGTTATTGTGGAAATGCTTTATTTGCAGGAATATTCTTCACCCATGGTTAATTTGTTACACAACCAAAAGTGTTCAAGATAAAGTGAGTAGTTATCGGCTGGTCATGCAATCTCAACATGGGGGCCACCATGAGGGAGGACCACACTTTTATAGAATATAGGTACATTCTACATTCGCACAGACAAAGATTGCATTGTTGGAGGTTGCCAAGTGGTTGTATTGTAAGTAGATTGGATGTTATAAGTGGGATGCAAAATTCCAAAATAGCTTTTTAAATCTGATCACAAACGGGATTGTATTTCGGTCAAATACGCCATCCTATTTTGACAAGGAATCAGTTTTCTCGCAGAAATTGTTATTGGCATAAAATTTACATTCTGGATGTGAAGGTTTTGGAATATACATTGCAGCAGTGCATGATGTATCATTATGAAAATCATAAATTATTATTTATGCATGAATCAAACTCTCTTGGAATGCCAACAGTTAAAATAATTTAATAAAATAAAAAAACTATGCGGGCAGAGACAAATCCAGAACAGGGAAATGGCTCACAGTTAAGTTACACATCTTTTCTAAACTAAACCACAGTACATGACAGGAGATAGATAATATGTGCTCTAATGCGTTCACGTCACTGGTAGTCGCTACATCACTGCTCATTTGCATAAAAAATATTTTCTTAACTTCCATGTCATATTTCTGGACAGGCCCACATCACATTTTCAATGGTCCTTGCCACTCATGTCACCTTAAATAGCCATATTTCACTAAAAATAAATTACTTCCCAGGTGCTTTGTCACCACAAAACGCTGTTAGTGTGAACTCATGGCCTCAATACTCGTGGAACTCAATAGCTTTTTTAGGCCATGGTGTAAATAAAGTTTATTATTAATTTTTTTAGGTGGGTTTTTTTTTGGTGTGGAAAAAACTGCTTAGTGCACCTCTAAATATAACAAAAAATATTAAAAAACTAAAACAAAACAGCATTTGTCTTAAAAGCTTTAACTACTATCAAACATACTAAGCTCAGATAATTGGCACAATATTGAGCAGTCAGATGAGAAATGTAAGCAGTTGATTAGTCAGCCATGTCATCTTTCAATAACAGGTAAATCAATCACAACCCACAAGACAGCAATTAGCAGCCACTGAGTCAGTTTAGACACAAACACTTGCATCAGCAATTTAAATGTATGCGGAGTCTCTTTTCACACAGTTAAGACATCTCATCTCTTTGCACTGGTGGAATCTAATGGGATTCTGAATAAAATTATGATTCACTAATGAGTTAAAAAGTTAAAGGAATAGTTTACCCAAAACTTGTAATTATTTCCTCACCCTCATGTTGTCCTAAAGCCCTACTATTCCCCAGGGTTAAGCTCTCAAAAAGTTGTTGTTTCAATACCTATTCTTAGGGATTCTACAAGCAACCAGTCTATGTCCTCTTGAGTTCCATAATCATGTTGTTTTATGCATTTATAAAGAAGTCGATTACATGTCTGCTATTTGTTAGTGTCCTTAGGAGTGAAGTGTTGAGATTTAAGATGTGTATTGCACATACCTAGGCCCATTCTATTGGGACTGGTCTCACGGCTGCAGCCCTGACTTCGTGGGACCCTTGCATACTTTTCTGAGGGTGTTGTTGGGGCGGTGGCCCTAGGAATTCTGCCGTATGTGTGCCCCAAGAGCTTTCCTGGAGAGCTGGACCGGCTGCCGGCTGCAAAGGGAAATGCTGTAAGTGTAAATTTTGACCATGGCTGTGATTTAGTAAGTGATTATCTACCAAACCCCATTGGTTTCGCTCTGCTTAACATCTAGGAGATTTAAGATTAATTTACATCTAAGAATCCAACCTTTTGAGAAGCTTGGTAAGAATCATAATAAATACTCTGTGACTAATCTGATCATTAAAATTCAATCATACTGTGAGGACTTGAAAAACCAAGGAAATAGCATAAAACAGCATAATGAATATATATATATATATATATATATATATATATATATATATATATATATATATATATATATATAATAAAGAAAAAAGTAATTTCCCCAACAATTGTCTGAACATTAACATTTGTGAGCATTTTTTTTTCCATTGATGACTCTAAGCACTCCTTAATTCACTTGGCTGGTTTGATGAGAAACAGCTCAAGTTCATGTAGATAAAATCAACTCAATGTTGAGATATGTGTATGCAAATATATGGAGAAGATAGTACAGACAAACACAAAAACATCTGTAAGACAAACAGGGCGAGCTTTGATCCAAGTCTACATGAGTTGTATGGGAAAAGTAATCTACATGGTATGGCCACGAGTCATGACAAAATACAAGTGACAGACACATTATCAAAAATATACACATTTGCAGAAATACATCCAAGCAACAACAAATAACCTACTCTCAGACTCATTCTCAGAGTAGAGGTATGGTAAACCCAAAAATAAAATTTCTGTCATCATTTACTCACCTTCATGTTGTTCAAATCAAAATGACTTTCTTTTACCCATAGAACACAAAAGTGGATGCTAGGCATGACTAGGCCTCAGTCACCATTCACTTTCAATGTATGGGAAAAATATGCAATAACATCTCCAAGATGTCCTTTTGTATTCCACAAAAAAGAGAGAAAGTTATTCGGGTTTGAAACAATATGGGGGTGAGTAATTGATGACATAATTCTCATTTTTGGGTGAGAGCAGGACATGCGACATGATGGTAGACATGTGACTCATGCAGGGTTCAACTTGAAAGGGTGGTGGCAGGGTCTTGAAGGATCTTTATTCTGATGAACAGGGGCTTACCACTAGTGGGGTTAGCTGATCTGGATCCTTGTGTATGAAGGCGAGGCACCAGACAGGTGAAAAGTAGCCAGTTACAAAAGACACTTGATGTGACGCATGGTTATCCAGCATGCACCAGGCAAGATGTTGTTCACTCGTGCTCTAGCAACTTAAAGGTATAGTTCACCCAATAAAGGAAAAGAATGTTAGCCTCAGTAACAATTCACTTTCATTGCATCTTTATCCATACGATGAAAGTGAATGGTGACTGAGGCTGTCATTCCGCCTAACATCTCCTTTTGTGGAGATGGAAAAAAAGGAAGATATGTGTTTGGAGTAAATGATTGACATTTTTCATTTTTGGTTGAACTGTCTCTTTAAATCCAAAATCCCTATTATACCCCAGGGTTAAGCTCTCAAAAAGTTAGCCAAGCATGCATTTAATCATAGATAGTGGCTTCGACTTTAAATGTTGCAATAAACTTCATGTTCAGCAGGGTGCCAAACTGAACTGTGAAAACATTAAAAACAAAGCCAACAGAGACAAAACTGATGAGAGTGGTGGCAGGCCAGTGGTAATTGCCTGAGCTAAATAAAGGTTTAAGGTTTAGTCTTAAGTGATCCTAAGAGGGTGAATCTCAGAAAAACATGTCCGTGCCACATTACACCCATACAAATTCATTTGATTTTTGGAGTCGAATAACAAAAGAAAGAAATTAGAAGTTACAGTGTTCTTGACAGATTTTGTGCAATTCACCTAGGAACTGTAAAGGTCACAAACCTATCACCATTGAGCCATTAAGCAGGGTATTTAAATCCACACTGCTCCAGAGAAACAGTAAATCGCTTTGAATAAAAAGGCACTAGTTTCATGAAAGTTTAAGCATTTCAAGTAGTTTTTTGAAAATATGCGTTTGAGCACAAAGGATAATGGGTCAAAATACAGGAGGAAAACCTAAGAATCCCTACCGACATTTACGCTGGTTCCTGAATGCTAATAATATAAATCAAACTAGCAACTTTCCATACACCTTTTAGGCCATTTTGAGTGTAGTATATGCTTTATTGAGTATCGTAGCTGGGGAATGGAGGTGAAATACTATGCAAATACTTACGCTGGGACTGAGACACTACTTTAGCTCTGCTTCGACCACGGCTGTCTGTCACAGTACTGCTGGTGCTGACCGTACTGCCTGAGCTCTGCCTCCTGGTGCGCACACGACCTGTGGGTGAAAGACGGTGTTAAAAAGGAGATACAGAATGTGTGAGAGAAAGACAGAGATTTAAAGTGACTGACACAGAGAGAAACAGACTGAAAGGTTAATTAACGACAACAAGGACAGGGATACTGAGGACAAACATATTGATTCACTAATATTGACTGGAAGGACTTACATGACATGCTGCATTAAACTAGTTGGTGTTCAAATAAAAGCAACACCAGAATATTATTGGTTTTAGAGTGAAAGTAACAATGGCTTTCAAATTAAATCTATCAAATCTAGAATAATTTTTAGTCTTGTAAAATCGACCCAAATTATGAAATTAAGTTTTGATGTAACTTAATATTACCTAACCCAAACCCTAACCCTAACCTAACCCAGTGTGAAAATTATTTTAGAGGAAACCCTAAATTAAACTAATACCACACCTGCATAAGTGTATTAAAATGCAGTGCAGGGGCTGTTCACACCAAACATGTTTTTACGTCTTTCTGCACTGTTTAAAAATAAAAAAAAAAGGTTTTCTATATAAACATATGCTAGACAGACATCTTTGACCATTATAATGCTTATGTTGTGTTTTGGGTGCTGGTCCCCCAATATGGAATGTTGATGTGCTAGTGTACCATCTAGACCAGCAACTAAACCAGCACTAATCAGCATAAACAGCCTAGATCAGCATTGGAATTGCATGCTGGTTTAGATGGTATTTTTAGCAGGGTACTGTCAAGAGGATGGGGGGTATATCATGCAAAAAGGTCATGCAGACCACTAGTATAGTCATACCATCAGTTGAACAGTTATTAATCGACAAAGGGTACACAAGAACATTGTTTGAATCCCTCCAAAAGAGAAATCTGCACATTTGTCCACACAAACACATAAACACATACATCTTACCATCTATTTTACCAGGTGCACCGTCTTTGGGGCAAAACACAAAAACAAAAGCAGGGGAGTGCAGGGTGGAGAGGAGAGGCATAAGAGGCAGAGGTTAGAGTCAGTTAAGCCCATGGAAGACAGGGATCTGCTCACAAATGGGCCTTGCATGGAAGCACACGGGACCTACTGAGTGTGACTGCAGGTAAAGAGATATAATCTACTGGATTATTTATGAGAAACCATGGGATTAGAAAGCGGTGCAGATAAAACATTAAAAGAATAAGAGTAATAGATAAATTAGTGGCAAGTTCAAGAATAGTTCACCCAAAAATGAATATTTTGTAAATATTTAGTCACCCTTATGTACTTTTTAACCCTGAGAATTCAAAGAATTATTTTCTTCTGTAAAACAACAAAAGATAATTGAGCCATACAATGAAATTCCCATACAATGAGTACAAATTATTTGTTATTTTTTTTGCCAAGCTTCAAAAAGTTAAAAAAGGCACCAATTACAGTACCATAATTCAGTGTCAGAAAATGAACTTTTCATAAAGGGGCAAAAATTGCCCCTGGATTTGATTGCAATGGGAATTTTTTACGTTTATGATCATGCCATTCTTTTATTCAGATTCTTCAGTTTAATCAAGTTATTTACATACATTCTCAATCTCAATCATTCGATAGAATATATTTACTCCTACCCATCAAATTCTTTTAGATTGTATAATGTTTATAAGAGAGAGGCTTAGAAATAAATATTAAGAACTATATCAGATGTTATAACTGTTTTTTATTTTTATGTGGGTATTTTTTGCTCACACATTTTGAATTTCAGGGGCATTTTTGTCACTTTTGGTGGCATTTTTGCCCCGAGCCCCCCTTTAATTTCTGACCCTGTAATACAGGTAGTTAGGGCTGGGCGATATGGCCAAAAATACTATCACGTTATTCCTTTTAATATGGTTCAATATCAATATTTATCACAATATATAGTCACATTTGCAATTTTTTGTTTACATTTCCAAATTGGCAGAAGAAGAATGCATGCTGATTAATAATGCAAAATTTAGAAGAAAATGTTTTTTGGTCTACAGGCACTTTGGAACCACGGTAACTTAAGCGTTGCCTTATGTCTACTCACATGCAGGGAAAAGAGGAAAAGTGTGCGGAGTGGGACAGGGCATAAATGAAGCGTGTTTGGAGCTAGAGAAAAATATTCAAGAATACAGCGCAGAAAGATCAGATCTGGTGTACACAGCACTGTTGTTTTGTCGCGCTGATCACTAGATAGATGAGAGGGTGCATCCATTGTCATAATGTCTTGCTGTCCAGATGGTATCACTCCGGGGTCCGGATTCTGTACGCTGACCAGTGTAGCCTAATCTAGCAAGGCAACTAACATTAGCTTTAACATTAACTTCATACAGTATGAGAAAGCCAAACTGCTTGCATTTTAGCAACATGCACCTGACCATCTAGATGTAGAACATTCTCAAAAGCTTAAAATCGATATTGTGGATTTATTTTATCTTTATAAATATCGAAATATTTTTATCACCCAGCCCTACATGCAGTCCATATAACTTGTACACTATATTCCTACATCTTCTGAAGACATACGGCAGCTTTGTGTGAAGAACAGACCAAAATTTTAGCCCTTATTACTGCATAATCTTCCCCTCTGCTTCAGCTCACGATCTCATTTGAAGTCCCGTTTCTGACCGAGTCTGAATGTGATTTGTGAGCACCAGCGAAGGGGAAGATTATCAGTGAAGATTATCAAGGAAAGATTATTGGTCTGTTCCTTATACAAAGCAATTCTACAGCTTCAGAAGACTTGAAATAAAGCACACAAATCATTTGGACTACTATTATGATACTTTAATGGTACTTTCTGTCCATTTTGAAGCTTGGCAGCAAGAATTCTTTTTTCTTTTTTAATGGAAGAAAACAATATAAGGGTTAGAAAGACATGGATGAACTATCCCTTTACAGTCATCGAAGCAGAATATTTAGTGGAAGAATATTCTGACTGATGTGTTACAAAGTGCTCCAACAAGCTCTTTTCCCTCTGTTGAACAACTATCAATGGGAAAACTAAAAAGAAATCTATTTACTAAAATAACCAGATTACACTTAAAAAAAACCTTGAGGATAATAAATGGTAGAACATCAGTGACACACACTCCTCGTTTGTTCCTCATCAGAGAGCAGTTTAATAGCATCGATGGTGCCCATCAGTTTTATTAATGGGCCACTGCAGCCATAAAAGCCACTGATTTTTATGGGTATTTTATTAAAATTCCTAATTAAGGATGAGCGAGGAGCAAAGATTGATAGAGTGTGAGCGGGTCTCACCCAGAGAGGCGTAGGAGCCTGGAGGCAGGGCCGCTGCAGAGCTGAAGGGAGATGGGGAGGTTGCGGTGGACATGCGGGATTTGGCACTGGCGGCGGCGTTCACGTCTACGTCGCTGCGGGAACGCTGGAGGGTGCTGGGTGTGGAGGACACCCTAGAGCCGATCACTTTACCTGAAGCGAGAAAGGGAAAGTAAGCACATTACAAACATTACAGAGGAGTTTGATGCAAAATTCGATGCACACATTTGAAGTGCATTATAAAAGTAATCCATATGACTTCTGCACTGATCTAAAAATGTTAAACAAATCAAAACTATCCTACATTTGAGCTTTTTCAAAGTAGCCAGCCTGTGCCTAGATTCCAGCTCCGCCTACTCTGGGTATTCTCTCAACCAACTCATGAGGTGCATGAGCAGCTTTTTCAAAAGTATTAACATTTCTTCCCATGTAAGGTTTTTAAGATCATAAGAAACATCACTTCAGTCCATTTGCATCTAAACTTTTGAATGGTAATATATGTGCTTGTATACAAGTGGAAAGGAGGAAAACAATGTTGCTCAACACTTACTTCTTGTAACAGGGGCTCCAATGACACTCTTCACCGACAGCGGCCGACTGTAGGAAGTTAGACAGAAAGTGAGCATAAGGTGTACATTAAAATCATTGCAATATTCACAATATTTCTTAATTTTATAATCACCATCAAAATCATCACGAATATATCATGAATCTTCAATATGTCACACAGTCCAACAAATCTAAAATAAATGCATTAATATCTGCTTTTAAATCACAACAGCTTAGTGCCAACAATCACTCAGCATTTCAAATGTTAATTTGCTTTTAACACCTTATTAGCCAGAATTTTGCTTGCCATTTTTATAACCAGGACAGCACTGTTTGGTGCTTTTATGTACAGAAACTGATACCAGATTGTGATAATTAGAGCTGTAACTCATCACACTTGTGCTAATGCAAGATGATCTCACTCTTTGCACAACAGCAAATGAATATAACAGATGCTGCAGTCTAATATTTAAGATGACATCACTGCTTCATTTCTAAAGGGGACGCAACATGCTAGGAAAGACAGTCATTAATCTGTGTACATGCTCTGTCAACAAACGCTGATTTTAAATCTTTCACCAGATTTAACATGAACATAACTCAAGAGTTTTTGATAGCATGATTTAGCTTCCTAACGTAAAAAAGCATACTGAGTTATTAGTTACTAAGTGATTACCCAACTCTGGTAGAAAACATCAAGATACATCTGGAATGTTCTCATCATCTGATCTAAAATCACTATCTATAAATTATAAAATCTGTTTACAGTATATATAGTAGGGTCCAAAAGTCTGAGAGCCCACTAAATATCTTTCATTTTTTTATTTAAAGTTTTTTGAAAAATTCAAAACAAAGAAAAGTAAGTAAAGGTAAATGGTAGAAAATATTCTGCACTGATCCTAGCTCATGTGACAGGTTTTGCACAAAGTCCATGCCAGCTGGAGCACAAGCTGTCATTACAGCAAAAGGGGACAAAGCAAACAGCAACAACTAAGAGATTCTGAATTTCTTGTTTTCATAATTTTTCAATTCAACAATTCACCAAAATTGTTAAGCTGCAATAACATTCAAATTTTATTACAATTAAAATGTCAATAAAAATTAGAATAATGTAAAATAAAAGCATTTTCACTAGAGGTCTCAGATTTTGGATCCCGCAGTATAGTCAGAAAAAAATGCAAATATGAATTAATTTGCTTTAAGATTATTGCTTTGACCGACATTTTTAACAGATATTAACAATTTTCGACTTGATTTTTTAAAGGGATTGTTCACCTAAAAATTTTAATTCTCTCATCAATTACTCACTTTCATGCCAACCCAGATGTGTATGGCTTTCTTTCTTCTGCTGAACACAATTGAAGATTTTTAGAAGAAGATTTCAGCTCTGTTGGTCCATACAATGCAAGTGAATGGTGAGCAGACCTTTGAAGCTCAAAATATAATATAATCACATAAAGGCAGCATTAAAGTAATCTGCTACTAAAGACTGCAGTGGTCTTTTGAAGGGATGCAATCACTTTGGGTGAGAAACAGATCAATATTTAAAACCTTTTTTACTATAAATCTCCACTTTCACTTTTAGAATGTGAAGGTGGAGATCTACAGAAAAAAAAAAACTTAAATATTGATCTTTTTCTTACCCATACCTATCACATCACTTCTAAAGACAAAGATTTAACCACTTTTTTGCGGTCCTTTTTGTGATTTGTGGAGCTTATAAATCTGGTCACCATTTACTTGCACTGAAAGGACCTACAGAGCTGAATTAATCTTCTTAAAATCTTTGTTTGTGTTCCGCAAAAGTAAAAAAGTCTCACACCTGGGATGGCATGAGGGCGAGAAAATAATGTGAGAATTTCCATATTTAGGTGAACTAAATTCAGACACAAAAGACTTAACATTTTAAATATTGATTAAGTGAGGGGCTTTGAACAAGTTTATATTGCAACTAAATCAAGTCAAATTTATTTGACTAGATTTATTTATTAGCATTTCACCAGAGGATAGTGATTAATGTTTAAGTTGTCAGTGTTTTTAAAAGCAGAAATAAAAAAACTAATTTCTAGTGAAATGTTGTGATGTCTCACTTGAGACTCTCCTGCGAGCTTGATGAGGAGCGGTCCGACTGTGGTAGAGACACTACACTATCAGAACTCTTCAGGTGAGACTGAAGGGCCTTCTGATATGTTGACTCCAATGCCTGAAATAGGTGCTCCGCCTCCCGACTGTAATGGCCATGGAATCCCCAGTAACACCTGTGGAAGACATAAATATAAATTAACTTTCATGTTTTTCCAAACCTGTTTGATTTTATTTTTTACATGGAACACAAAATATTATGTTAAGGATAATGTTAGCCTCAGTAACCATTAACTTTTATTGCATTTCATCAAAACAATGAAAAATCTCTTTTTGTGTTTCACGGAAGATAAATATCATAAAGACATCAAATGACAAAGTACAGTAAATGACCGAATTCTAATTTTTGGCTGAACTGACCATTTAACTAGCTTAACCAGAAACTAGCTTTATCAGAAAGACCATTCTGGTCCACCAGCTAGAACAGCACCAAACCAGAAACAGCTAGTCTTTTCAGCAGCAACTACAAACACATATTTTAAATAAACTACTACTGCGTCTAACCAAGTACTCAAATAAATTGCAAAAAAGACTTACTTTCTGGCCACAGATCTGGCTTCTGAGTCGGCATCATGGATCCCCTTCTTGATGGTCTCAGTGAGAACCGCCACATGCCTGGGGTAGTATGGAAACATGTTAAGTACACTTTCTTGTAGTCTCCTTTTATACTTTCTGGACCTGGAGCCAGAGCTTCTTCTCAGTCCTCTAAAGGTGGCACAGTTGAAAAGAGAGGAGAATGCAGTCCGGCTCTCCTTATAAAAGAGCTCTTGGCACTATTGCCATGGAAACGGCTGGGACACATGGTTGCCACACATCCTTGGCTCATTAATTCCCCCCGCAAAAAGAATCATTAGTTGCCCATTCAGGCAAGCTTTGATAAGTAACAAACATTTTCACCAGTTAAATGTCACAAAAACAGAAAAGGGAGGGGGGGCGATCATTTTGTCGCAACACAAATTCATGCACAAACTAAGTTCTATAAGAAACACCCTGGGGAAAAAGGAATTCCCCAAACAAATAACTGCACCTTCATGCCCACTATCGTATCAGTCATTTCTCACTCACTGTACTCACCTCTCTAGAGTGTGCATCTGCCATTCTTGCAATAACAGGTCCAAAAACTCATAACACCGTCTGATGAGGATGAGAAAGATAAAGAATTTTATTGGAAGACAATCGTTTTAAGTTTCTCCTTTGCAAACTCTGTTTAAAGGAAACGTTCACCCAAAAATGAAAATTCTGTCATAATTTACTCACCATCATGTCGTTCCAAACCCACGTGACTTTCTTAATTCAGTGGAACAAAAATAAAGAAATAATGAAGATTGTGCTGGTTGCTCTTTTCCATGCAATTACAACTAATTGGGATTTAGGTTTTAAGCTTCAAAAAGGAAGCAAAAGCAACATAAAAGCATTAGAAAAGTGATCCATATGACTTCTGCACTATATACCTAGACTTCTGAGGCATGTTATGCTTTTTGTGAAAAATGTGAATAAAATTAAGTTGCTATTGTGTTTCACAGAAAAGTCATATGGTTTTTTAAATAACATGAGGGTGAGTAAATTATAACAGAAGTTACATTTTTGAGTCAATTATTCCTTTACTTTTAAATAGATCACTCAGGGAGGTCAAGCTTACCTTCGAACAGCCACGGATTTGGATGTGCAGTTACTGGTGATGATCGGGATAAGGCGTGGGAAATGTGTATGCTGGGAGACAAAACAAATTGTGATTAGAATTATTGACTGCAGAATATCACAAAATTTTGTCACACCATGAAAATACAGGTGATTATGCATGATTATACTTTTCAGAGGGCCGACATTTCTGTATTTAAAATCCTTTTTTTTTATTGATTTCATGTAATATTCTAATTTTCTGAGATTCTGAATTTGGGGTTTTCATGAGCTGTAAGCCATAATCATCAAAATTATACCAAATAAAGGCTTGAAATATCTTACTTTGCTTGTAATGAGTCTATATAATATATTAGTTTCACCTTTTAAGTTGAATTACTGAAATTAATGAACTTTTGCGCGATATTCTAATTTTTCGAGTTTCACCTGTATACTTCAAGACAAAAAAGTTATTAAAAAACACTGTGTGATGAAGCTCCTCTGGGCCCACTGAAGATAATCTGGTAAGAAGCATGCACACATTAGCTGTTCCAAACTCTAGTTAGCTACCTACCAAGAAAGCGTTTTAAAGTGCCAAAATGTCTGTTTTTTTTGGCCAGATTCTAAATTTTATGTATTCTCATCATCCAGAAGAAGAAATTTTGACTATAAATATTTATATTTTATTCAGTACTGAATATGCACCTTGTTTTTAAGATGCTGTGTCAAGTTTAAAATAACTTAAACTTTTTATTTGGTCTGTGATAGCCTCTCAGAAGGTAGCAGGTTATGTTGGTAGCAGAGAGAAAAGTCTTAGTTTTGGAAAAGAGCTATTTTAAGTTGAGGCATAGTGTCATCTACCTCCAGAGTGGATTTATGTACTATAACTTGTGCAAATTGAAAAATGAAAAAGAAAGAAAACAAAACAAAAAAAAAAAAATCAGTGAACTTTCCATCAGGACTCACTCTCAGGATGAGGCGGATGGCTACTACTCCTGATGTGGCCATAATTTTGGCACTGTTGGGCACCAAGTTGAGCAGCGTAGGCATGATGCTTTCGGCTCCGTGGTCAAATTTATTCCCCAGCACTAAGGACAGATGCCTGCGAGACAGCAAAACCCACCAATCAACAAGAAACATGACGGACGATACACTGACTTCAGGTCTAGACTAAATCTATCATATTCATGTGAAATTAAGGCATGGAACTTGTTTAGATATTCATCATGTAGCTGCACTTTAGCAGAAGAGCTCTCCTGCATGCTCCAGTAAGCTCAGTTTCACTTCACTAGAAACACATCAAGACCCCGTATAATTAAAGACTGACACTGAGCAATGCTCAATCCCAGAGACCCGCAAAGCAGCTTCAGTTCCAGTTTAAAACTACATCGAACATCTAAACCGATGAGATATGAGATACCAGATAGATTATGTATGATGGAGGGCCTTGAAGACAGAATTTGTGAAATATTTGCCTACTCTTGAAGTGAAGGGCCTTAACAACTACTCATTTTTGCAAATAGACAAGTTTTCTGATTACCATTCTTCAGATTCTCGACCATGTAAATAAAGCTTATGACTGAAAACAAGTTCAAAACAATCAGGTAGTGTGAAAACGGTATACAGGACTCATTTTGGTTTCTATATCAACAAGAACACTGTTTTAAAAAGATATTCAAACAGAGACTGTATATATATATATATATATATATATATATATATATATATATATATATATATATATATATATATATAAAAAGAAGTAGAGAAGAGTGGCTTCTTACCCTAACGTGATACAGGCCTCTCGAACCACTTGGGAACGAAGATCTTTAGCCGAGAGCTTTAAGGCACCTTCTAAAAGCCGGAGATGTTGAAGGAAACCCTCGTAATTGGTTGCACCAGCCAGAACCAGCGACCGCACTTTCTTCAGCTGAATACATGATACAAGATATCCATAAGTGCCACTTTGAAGACACATCTTTCAAGCTGAAGTCTGCAAAATGTTGAAAATAGCAGTGAAAGTGAATAGCAATAACTTACAGCGGTGACTCTGTGTTCCCAGTCTGTCTTCTCATCTGATAGTACTTCACGGATCTTGTTCATCGAGTCCTCCAACTCCTTACTAGAATATATCTGAAAATGGAGAATACATCTATTTCTTGCCTTTTGTGTTTGCAGGATAAACAAAACTCTGACAAATGACTAAGTTCAGGCATGAAACTCTGTATGGCATAAGCCATAGTTCTTTGAACTTGTTATCTGTTAGCCAATCAGCTTGTGGTTTGTCAAGCCAATTGACTCACATGGTGTAAGCTGATAGGTCCATTGACATGTAATTGGGTATCCAATCAAATTGCGTACTCTCTCTTACCTAACATTTACATTTGCTTAGTATGCAAGTAATCCAGTTTCACTGGAGCGTGCTGCAAGAGTTTTCTCTGAAACCCTCCTCCTCCCCAGCTTCACCTGTCTAGATCTACTACATGGAGATTGTATTTATGTCTAATTTTGCAGCAGCATGTCTTGTGTTTTTCTAAATGTACAGCAGCAGCATGTCCACATGCTTAACTCAGTATGTCTTTGTCTGTTCTAGCAGTAGCAAGTATCCGTTCTTAATGTGGGAAGGACGTATCAACACGTCCTTCCCACATTAACATGCAAAATCTTTTTAGAGTTGTTCTGACTAAAATTCCATTTAAGATGAAAATCGAATGTCACATGCAGCATTCAACCTCTTTGCAGGTATGCTTTACCTGAACTGCAGGTGCATCTTCAAAAGCCTTAATGAAATCCTCCTCATCCACAGCTCCAGCACTGACTCCATCCTTCCCTGAGGAACAAAATATATTTTTTTATTACAATTTATCTGTCTCAGTTTGAATAGCTGGACCCTCAACTATGAAAAAAATAAAAAATAGCCAATAATGTGCTATTAAAAGCTCTGTTTAAATTATTTTGTACATAGCAATTCCAATCGTAATGTTATCATGATTTTACACAGATTATTTATTTATTAAAACAGTAAAGAACATAGTAAAATATTTTAGCACAACCCAACTAATATTCATGAGCTAACCCTTCATAACTAGCATGTCCCCACCCATTACTAATGCCACTATCCCCACCATTTTTTATTACAAAGTGAAACCCATGGTCTCACCTGCAACCCTGGATCCAGAGGCAGAACTGGGTCTTCTCATTGAACCCATGCTACTCACTCTCTTACTGTTGGAGAAGCCCTTAGAGGAGCAAGAGGAGGAGGACCTGCCTCCATCCACAGATTCCTCGTCGTCAAAGTTCTTATCTGCGGAGGACACAAACAAAATCAAATCAAAAATTGTCACCACTACCACATAAGCTTTACTCGTAGTCAAAAAGGCAGGTCAGTCACAGACAACATCATCAGTCTGTTCCAAAATCGCAGCATGGATCTGAAGACCACATATTTTCAAAATTGACTGGTCTGTTGTAAGGAAACCCTTTAGAATTAGGGCCCACCAGACTTCAATCAAATGTGTTTCTTATAAACAGCTAGATTGTCAAAGCTATGGTTTGGGCAGGACACATAAAAGCTGTTGGCTCAGTGGGACCAGGTTCGAGGTGGATCTGGGTCATGTTCCACAATCCATTTCCTGTCAATGCTCTACTTTCCAATAAATAAAGGCAAAAATCCCCAAAAAGAAACATCAAATCATGCTATATACAGTTAGCACAATGGAATGGAAGACTTATTTTTGGACTGATGTACAAAATCTGCTAAAGATTTTCTGTCACATTGTTCAGAAAATATATAACTAGAGAAATTCGTAGATTAATATACTGTGAGGGGACTCTAGAATTAAGTTGATGTCAACTCAAAGTGAGCGGATGTTAAACATTCCAGCCGTCTGGGAGGAAAGGGATGGCAGACCAATCTTTCAGAACAGGAAAGATCTACAGGATGAGTCTAAAATCTGCTGCCTAATTGTTACGGAGTACTACGGTTGTCATGATCATAATAAAACCAACACACTATATAATATTAATATGTATATTGATATTATATAGTGTGTTGGTTTTATAATATCAATATGTATATTATTATTACTACTATTCTATTGAACATTAGAATATTATTATGCATAAAATAAAAAGTAGTTTCAGCGATTAATCGCGATTCTTCCTCGAACGTTTCCGAATCGATTCTCAAAACATTCAGAATTGATTCAGAGTTCAGTTTAAACCGTGGCAGTGCAGTGGCACACAAAAGACAGAGTGAGATGCTAGAAACATACACTAATCAGCCACAACATTAAAACCGCCTGCCGCCAAAGGTCCCAATAGGGAAATCTAGGGTCCCCTTAGTGCCGTCAAAACAGTGCCAACCCGTAACTCAGAATAGCATTCTGAGATGCTATTCTTCTCACTACAATTGTACAGAGTGGTTATCTGAATTACCGTAGACTTTGTCTCTCATCAACAAGGAATTTTCATCCACAGAACTGCTGCTCACTTGATGATTTTTGTTTTTGGCACCATTCTGAGTAAATTCTAGAGACTGTTGTGTGTGAAAATCCCAGGACATCAGCAGTTACAGATATACTCAAACCAGCAGGTCTGGCACCAACAATCATCCATGCGATTATCTAATCAGCCAATCGTGTGGCAGCAGTGCACAAATTCATGCAGATACGGGTCAGTAGCTTCAGTTAATGTTCACATCAACCTGCTACCAATGCTATTCTGAGATGCAAGTTGGCGCTGTTTTGACAGCACTAGGGGGACCCTAGATTTCCCTCTTACGTTCTCTCCATTTCTTTGGCTCTTACTTATCTCTCGCTACTCAGGACAATGCGCAAGTCTGACAACTCCGGTTTGAAATCCATCCTAGCTTTTGTGAGGGGGTCATGATACCTGAGACTTCATAGTCGCAGCGCAAAAAGATGGAAGAGTGCATATGAGATGCTTGATAAATGTCAAAGGCAACAGCCCCGCTATTTAAACCACTTTACTATCAACTGTGCTGCTGAGGAGAGGCTGATATCTGCATAATCACAGAAGCAGGTATGTCATCCTGAACCAGCAAATTGTGTTATAGTTAAATCTAAAATGAGTAGGCTTAGCATAGATTACCTTTAATTAATAATTAAATACTATTAAATACAAATGATTAACAATGCTTTCAACAAAAAAACTTATTTTAATATAATAAGCTGAAGTATTTAATAGTGTTTATGTAATGTAACTCATTCAGACTTTTGAAAATAGCTGTTAAACAAAAAGCTAAAAGGGAAAAAAAGAGTTCAGAGTGAGTGTATTTTATTTAACAGCTTTCTTTGACTTTTCTTATTTATTTGAATAATTAAAAAATAAATGTGGTTCTTAATGGGTTTTGTTATTGTATCTTGTATTTATTTTATTTATTTTTTTGATGTAATGCACTTTAAATTACCATTGAAATGTATATATAAATAAACACGCACCTTTGAATAGTAATCGAATCGAATCATAAGGCCAGTGAAGATTCATGCCTCTATTCCCTTCCATCAGATCATTTAAAATTGTAGCAAGCAGAATGTATAACAGAAATGAATTTGGATGCCAGCGTTGTTCCCACTCAGACTCCCCAACGACGGCAAATTGAAGAAACTTCTTTATCTATCTATGACATAACCATATGCGGCCACAATTCATATTACCTGGTGACAGATGTCATAATGAATAATGTGGCAATGTTACTGTGTCTCCACATGGCTGGCTCAGAATCTGCTTTTGTATGCCATCCCTTATAATCCCCTGCTTTACATGTTCAAAGATATTTTAATCTCATGCCATGTTTTTTCTCTCCATTCACTGTTTTTTTTTTCCCATCAAGCTTTTAGTTTAAAATGTTTTCAAATGGTCTGTTACAGTTACAACCTCACTCTGAGTTTTTGCATTTAAATAATCCTACAATAAAATGGAATATGAAGCTGTATCTTGACAGTACAAAACACAAGCAAAATTCAACAATGTTCAAGCCTGAACGGCTCATACAAAGGTGGATTATCACAGTATTTCAAGGTGCAAATAGTATATCAAGCCCTCATCCCACTGAACAATAAACTCCTAGCTAAATGCATTTCATACGATGTTTTCCCTCAAACAAATCCCTTCAGGATTTTTGAGTATGAATAGAATATCCTGATTCTATTTCAAATATCCTTAAAATATTCTAAAATTGAGCATTTCTGCAGCATTAAGCAGCATTTTCACTTTCAGTGTGGCAAAAGTGTCAAGTAGACTCAAGAATAATTCAAAATCTTTCTGCCAAAGTGCCAGAACACCTAAAACTTTAGTGAACCTAAAGTGTCAAAACAATACTTGATATCCGGTGCACCAATAAATAAAGACAATATGTTAGAATATGTCGGATGAAGCTGTAATGTTGTTGTTAAACACTTTGACCCTTTGAGGGCATTCAATAAAAGGATTTTAAAAGGTTTGCCGTACACACATGCCAAATTTCGAGCCACCAAAGCAAATGTAATGGTATTCATCTCACATTCAGTGCTTTATATGAGCTAAATTAGCTTTTTTTGAGTTTTTAAGTGGCCTGACTGAAGCCTAGTTTTGATCCGCTCTGCTCTATCCTATTGTATGTATCTCAGGAGTGCACATGCATCATCCGGGCTTCCCTTGATATGCGTGCCCAAGAGATTGGATAGCACAGAGTGGATAATTTGCACAAGTCAACCGAGCTTCCATCGATATTGCTGCACAGACCACAGAACTTATGTGACCCAATTGAATTCTACTGAGATTTTTTTACAGCACTGTGGAGGAAGTAAACATCACAAACAGCTAGACTGCCCCTAGATTCTGAACAGCAGTGACTAGGAAAAGAGACAACACTGTGACATATATGGCAAATTAAAGGTTTTTCAAATTACACATCATCACCCTTACTAAAATTAATCATGATTTATCAGTAGTCAAATTAATTGGTATTTGACAAAAATGTTTCATATTAAAATATCTATTAGGTGGAATGTATTTACTTTTTCTAACAAAATGTATTCCTAACAAATCTTTTTTAAGAAAAACTAGCAACACTGACCTAACCACAGTAACGAGGAACCATCCATGGTTCTTACCTATGCTCATGGCATTGCATTGTAATTATGAGGGCAATTATAAAGGGCTTTAATGTTTGAACCTCCCTCCTCCTTTTTCAACATCTATAATTCAAGCATTTATTTGGACTATGGTTACATAACTGCTGTAAGAGAGCGTCAGGTGTGTCAAACTAATACATCTACATGACAAAGGATATAAGAAGCTCTTTCAGGCACAGCTGGATCTCAGCAATCTAGGCAATAAGGTGTTTTAAAGCAGAGCATAACTAGATTATTGTATATTCATACAAATGTTCATGACTTTTAAGATTATATGAATTTCCATTACTTTTCCAGGACTTTTCCATGGCCGTGAAAACCCTGAAATACAGTTGACAATGAGTCTGTGTGTAAAACGTCCAATGAACACTTCGATATGTCCACAATTGTTATCTTTCATAAATCATTGTATGGCAGATCACTATTGACAGTCAGTATTATGATCATTTGATATTGATGTATCAGTTGTAGCTGGAACTCAAGCAGCTAGCTGATCTCTCAATTTGCTTCATGGTAACAGTTAGCTTTGATTTGAGATCCAACAGATGCAGGCCTCTGCTGGTTTACATAGACAGAACGGCTGTTGTAACAATATGCTCTGTAAACTCCCTTAATTGACCTCACTATTATAACACTGCTGTGAAGATCAATCTAACAGCATATTATATATTCAATAAATAGGAAATAGGCCTTGGAGTAGAAATGGCTAATCTGAATCAGGCTTTTGGTAGTGCAACTTCAAACAAAAATATTCGCTTTTTATATTTTATTTAAAAAAAACTGATTTGATAAAGGGCGTAAGGATTTGGTTTGATTTACATGAATTCACGATTCTAAACTCTCACAAAACTTTGAACAAAGCCTGAATCATGAAAAATGTGTCCATGATTTCCATTATCGATAATTATAAATGTTATCGATTAGTTGTTGCAACCCTAATTTGTAGATCTGGCAACATGTCAAAAGAATGGATATGAATGATCCAGTCATACTTTAAGGCTTTGGTTGTAACAAAACTGCCTTTACAAACACACCTGTTGAAGGATAAAGCAAGTCATACATGTTTTGGACAAAATGAGGTATTGCAGAATAAAAAGTTTTGAGTGAACTTTCCCTTTAATTGAAGGTGTGTCAGCATTCCTATTGCTAATGCCAAACTGGCCCAGTGCAATGTTACTTTTACTGTATATGATCCACAGTCTGTAGCCATTCCTCGGCATCATCTACCATAATGGCACCATACTGTATAATTATGGCCGTGCATCTGTGCAATTTACATGTGATGTTTCTAAATTCCGGAACCAAGACAGAGCCTAGGATGTGTACAGTATGTCAGTAATGTATGTGTCATGTCATTGTTATGTTTTTCCCCAAGGACTCTTATTTTGAAGTTTTGAAGAGACTCTTAGTTTGAAGTTATTTTTATCTTCCTGTTATGTCTGTCTTTCTGTCCATTGCCCTAACTGTATCCCAGGTGTTCCTCATCTTCTTGTTTCCCAGGTGTTCCTCGTCTTCTTGTTAGCCCATGTGTACATATACCCTCTTGTTCTTTCTTCCTGTGTCGGTTCTTGTTTGTATGTAGTGTGTGATTAGCCAGAATACTACTGTAGAGTGTGTTTCTTTTAACGGCATCTTTGTATTCTCTTCTTTTGTTTACAATTAAAGTTCTGTGTTTGGATGCTCACTCTCATCTCTTCTCTTCACTTCACACACCATGACAGGATGGGATCGATTCATATTTATTTAGTAGGGTGGTGATGAGATGGTGATAATATTTACTCTACTGTAGTTACTCACACTCACTGATTCAGAATTGAGCAGTGTCTTCTCAAGGGGACGAACCCCTGGAAATGGCCTTAATCTCCCTGACACTAATGTTTCGTGTAGAGTCTGAGAGATGTGTCATTTCAGCTTGGATTTAATCTTTCCGCATAGCCTGCCAACTTCAAACGAAGTGTTTTTATGGCTCTGAAATCAGATTTTTCACTTGCCGCTGCAGACAGACTATGTTTCATTTAGTTATTTGTTTACTGGACAGACATAGAACATACACAGACCCATAAAAGGGTAAATGTCATGGAAACATGTCCACAGGGCTTTCACAATGATGAAATTTGGCTGATGAATAATTCTAATTATGAAGATTAGTTGTCATATAAATGGTCATACTAAAGGTGCATTGTGTACTTATACATATTCAAATTAAAAAGTTATTTATTCATATTTAACTTAAAATACCTATATATGATTTCCTTTAAGGCTTTAAAAAACTTGGAAAATATTGCACAAGGGTAGAATTACTTGAAAAGTAATATTTAAAATATTGAAATATTTAGATTTATTTAAATTATGTCTTGCTTTTTAGTCAACTTTACATTTACACTGTTATTTGTGCTACCTAGCTAACCTGAATAATATATTATATTATGCAATAGTAATTTATTTCCAATATTCGCTTAAAATTCCCTCATTTTGTGATAATTTAACAACCCCCCAGGATGGGTTTTTTGTCACTCGATGGTCATTTTTATTTTTATTCAAATTGCTAAATTTCTGCTGCACTATAATAAAAATGCCAGTAAATGAATGATAAAAAAAAAAAATTCAAGGCAGATTTGTTTTTACATTTATGGTAATAAGAATGGGGGGTGGTCCTTAATTGTCATAAAAATATTGTCACACAGTAAAAACAATTAAAAAAAATTTATGAAACCTTAATGGTCCTAAAACAGGCTAAATTGTATTTATGCAAATTCATTGACACAATACTAGCCACTGTGTCAAGTGATAACTTCCTTAAGCTGCTGATTGGACAGAGATGAAAACACAGCATAACATGTCCTAGTGTGTCAGTATAAAAAGCTCAGAATACAAGCGACATATTTACATAACAGTGCTGTAGGACATGAACTCTCTCTTGTCCTCACACACACACACACACACACACACACACAGCCCTGATCTATTAATCTCACGCTCAATTCAATTTCAAGTGAAAGACATGATTTAGATGTGCACATCCTATGGGTGAATTAAGAATTTCAAGTAAATATCCTGCATATTAAGATCTCAATCTCTGTTTTTAATTTCCCCTCCAACTCTCTGATCACTTCCTGCAGTCTCTTAATACAAACACATGGTGCTCTAGGCTCACAACCTGTTCTCACAGGTACCAGCAGCACTATGTTGACAAGTGATACTAGCAGTGAAGGACCAGACTAGGACACTAGAACGACTGAAGATTATGTTCGATTAGGAAAATGAGTCCAAGTTGTATCACTATGGATTCCGAGAGGGGGGAAGAAAACATGCTGTCAGTTGCTATTAAAGAAAGCAATGGGGGTGCTATTTGGGCATTCTGTTTCATAACAATCTGACCATTCCCAAGCACTGTTTTTAAAGGTGAAGGGTGTTATTTCTGTGCATCTAGCAGCACAAAACAGAATGGCAAAAATAAAGATTTTTAAACAAGTTTCAAACACTCTCCACATCTGTAATAGCTCGGGCGAGAGACAATGCAATGGCCAAAGATGATTCCCCGCCCAAAGGTCTCAAGATGATTGATTTATTTGTCAAGTGCACGCTTAGTCAAAGTTATCCAAATTGCTAATACAGTTACAATTTGTGAATGCAATGCAAATCAAGAACAAACAAGATACAAATTGTAACAGAACCATTTTTTGTCACACTTGTCATAAGTCTAATTTATGCATATTTAAACCATTAGAATTTGAAAGATGATAAACTTTATTCTTTAAAAGTGTATGGCTAACAGCTTTCACGGATGCATTGGCTTTACATGGCAAACAAGCATTAAAATCTAGCCAAAGAGAACAGAAAAGAAGCAGAAGACAAAAAAATATATTCAAATGTCATGAGTTCATACGGTATCAGAAAAAAAGCAAAACACAAATACACAGAAATACATGCCATCCCCTAGGGAAGAACAGCAACTGGAGGTTTAAGGCCACTAGAGCCCAACACTTCTTTCATATTTCTCTGACATTAAAGCTGCCATTTCATTCCTTTCCTTACCTTCTCTGGTTGTCATACAACAAGCGTCTCTTCAATTCGCATGGAAAGACTGCAAACACAACAAAGCTCTGGCTTTTTTTTTACAGTGTCTCTCGCTCTCTCTCTGGTCTCCGCCCCTCCCTCCCTCGTTCCCTTCCTGCTGCTTCGGTCTTGTGACTTGAACCAAGAAAAAGCCACCCAACTCTTTCAAATAAAGGAATTAGAAAGCATATCCCCATACAGACACAATCAACATAGACTGGATCTTTGACTGCTTGTTTGTCGATCATTTGTCATCTTATCAAAAACCTTTTAATTTTTACGAATTCTTCAAAAAAGTATTTCGTACAGCAAAAGAAATCTCAGCACATTCTGGACTCCCTGGCCTTCACATAACAGATTTACACAAAATATTAGCGGTGCAAATGACAGAAATATCCTGTTATATAATGCTATTTATATTACTGTGGAGACAGCACTTATTAAGAAGAAAATGTTTAAAAGGAAAGACGGTGAATCAAGCTAGAACTACATGTCAGTGAAGTTATATCTATTCTATTTATAAATTGCCATTTTAATCAATTTATTTAGACATTTATTAAATTCAAAATTAAAGGTGTTTTATACTTTATAAATATTAAATACATTATAACTCAATAATAAATACATAAATATAATTAAAAAAGTATTTATATTTATTATCATTTATTTCAGCCTTTATGGCCTCTTTGTTATTGCAGCACAGTCAAAGTTGTACAAGGTTGTCAAAGGAGAAAGATCCAACAAAATACCAACAACAAAACTAGTCTCCTGGTAACCAGACAGGAATCAAGACAACTTACACAGGTCTGATGAAGGTTTCTCAACACAGTGGCATGTAGTGTAGCAAGTTAATTTTGTCTCGATTAAGTATTATAGTGTGTGTCTGCCAAAAGCTGCATCATCTGTAAAACTCCTACAGCTCCAATACAATGCCAGCAAGGTTCATAACAAATTACTTTATTTACAATGATGTGAACCAAGGATTGCCTCCAAGCATTTTAATTTCATACGCAGCATGACATAATGCTATAAAATAAATCAGAATTCATAACGAGATAACAAAGTGAGTCCCTTTGACAGTCATATCAGTAACCTTAAAAAAGCTGTTTTATTCCACACAGAGAGGGTCACCACATGGAGGCCGCCATTTTAGGATCACATGACCAGCTGAATACTGCTAGCATAATCTCAGTAACCACTCTGTTACTGGATGCTTTCACTCATGGATTAAATGTATCATGGCTGACTGTTAATAGTGAATTTATACAATGGCATCCATAACTCAAAACGTTTGCGTTTGAATTATGCTGCATCCACGCCACTAGGTGTCAGTGTAAGTCCAAGATGACATGCAAAAAAATGTGTGCTCCTTTAACTAATATTTTTACAAATTTGAATGGGGGTGGTTTAACTGGAGATGCAATTCTCAAAATAATTAAGAGATGCAACTTCTTGGAGAGTGCTTTTGCGTGATGATAATTAGCTGTGGTTAACACTGAATAACAGTCAGCACAGCACAGTAAAATCCTGTGCAAGATGTTTCATCTCTTTAATGAGTTATGATAAGTCTCTTTATGTGCTGCTGTTACAGCAGTTAAAGTGCTGAATCAACAATACATTTCGAGAGGATCACTGTCGGGCATGAAATCCTCTGCTATGAGTAATGTTACCATATATGTTGGTAAAGTCTTTCGCTGATTCTGAAAATGGTGGAAGAGTTTAAGAGATGACCAAAAAGAGATGATCCTCAAAAATAGACATTTCAAATATAGTGAAAAACCTTAAGCCACAGATGCTGGATTTCAACCACCCACTGAAATGCAAAATGTGCCCAAAATGTGCACTGGGCCGCAAGGGAGAGCAGGAGGAGGAGGTGGAGGAGAGAAAGGTTGTATTCAGACTTCCCTCCTTCTGTCTTTCAAAACAAATATGCTTTATATCAGTGTCTGATGCTGACTGCAACTGTTGTGCCAAATCCTACCCCCAAAGACTCAGTGGTGGTGGAGATGCTGTTCCCGATCCGGACTGACTGAGCTCTCCCAGTCAGGAAGTCCAGGATCCAGTTGCAGAGGGAGGTGTCCAGGCCCAGCAGGTTCAGCTTTCCAATCAGGTGCTGAGGAATTAATGCGTTGAATGCTGAGCTGAAATCTATGAACAGCATCCGAACGAATGTGTCCTTTTTATCTAGGTGGATAAGGGCCAGAGGAGGGTGGTGGCGATGGCGTCATCTGTTGAACGGTTTGGACGATATGCGAACTGTAGGGGGTCTAGTGAGGGGGGCAGCTGGGTCTTAATGTGCCTCATGACGAGCCTCTCAAAGCACTTCATGATGATGGGTGTGAGTGCAACGGGACGTAGTCGTTGAGGCAGGACACTGAAGACTTCTTTGGCATGGGGATGATGGTGGTAGCCTTGAAGCACGTTGGAACGACGGCGCTGCTCAGAGAGATGTTGAAGATGTCGGTAAGAACATCTGCCAGCTGGTCTGCACATCCTCTGAGCACTCTGCCAGGAATGTTGTCTGGTCCAGCAGCCTTCAGTGGGTTGACTGTACATAGAGTTAAGTCAAACTCACATCACCGCATCGTGGTAAGACATAGCACCTGGTCGATGGGAGGTGGGGTGGTCTTCCTCGCCACCACGTCGTTCTGTGCTTCAAACTTAGCGTAGAAGTCGTTCAGCGCATCTGGAAGGGAGGCATCTTTGGCACAGGCAACTGATGTTGTCCTGTAGTTGGTGATGGCCTGGATGTGACTGTGAATTCTCTGGGCATGTGCGTGCTTTGCCTCACTGATGGACAGTTTGGCCCTTGCTGTTCTTAGGGCAGCCTTGTCGCCTGCTCTGAAGGCGGAGTCTCGGGTCTTCAGCAGCACACGCACCTCCGCAGTCATCCATGGCTTCTGGTTGGAGCGTGTGGTGATGGTCTTGGAGAAGGTGACATCATCAATCCACTTGCTGATGTAGCTCATCACTGATGCTTGGTAGAGTCGCCATATGTTGCAGCCTCCCTGAACATGTGCCAGTCAGTACACTCAAAAGAGTCCTGAAGAGCAGAGATGGCTCCTACTGGCCAGGTTTTCATCTGCTTCTGGAGCGGTTTTGTGCGTATGACGAGCGGTCTGTATGCTGGAATTAGCATAACAGAGATGTGGTCTGAGTAGCTAAGGTGGGGGCAGGGCTCCACCCGGTATGCGCCTGGGATGTTTGTGTAAACAAGATCAAGCGTGTTTGCCCCTCTCGTTGCAAAGTCCACATACTGATGGAATTTAGGGAGCACTGTTTTGAGATTTGCATGGTTGAAATCTCCGGCGACAATAAACAGTCCGTCAGGGTAAGCGTTCTGCAGTTCGCTCATAGCCCCATACAGTTCACAGAGCGCTTCTTTAGTGTTAGCGCTGGGGGGAATGTAAACTCCGGTTATAATAACAGTGGTGAATTCCTGTGGTAAATAAAAAGGTCTGCATCTAACAATCACAAGCTCCACCAGTGATGAGCAGTAACTAGATACTAGCATAGAGTTATTGCACCATTACGTGTTGATGTAAACACACAAGCCACCACCGCGAGTCTTACTGCACAGAGCTGCATATCTGTCGGCACGAAACGAGGCGAGCCCGTCTAGCTGAATGGCGGCATCCGAAACTCTGTCGCTGAGCCACGTCTCTGTGAAAACAAAGATGCAGCAGTCTCTAAGCTCAAGCTGCGTAGTCTGCTGGAGTCGGATGTAGTCCAGTTTATTGTCCAGGGAGCAAAAATTTGAGAGCAGGATAGATGGGAGAGGCGGCCGGCTAGGGTTTGTTTTTAGGCTAGCATAGACCCCCGCCCTCTTGCCGCACTTTAGCTTCTTTGCACACCGCTTCCGACGTCCCCTACCCCAGGCACCGGCATCAGGCGACGCCGAGGACAGGAGGCCTGGTTTCCGCAGCCAGCCGATTTCGCAGCAACTCCTACAGATCATCATGCAGCTTGGTTGTTGCATGAATCTCATATTTTAACAGTGTCTGCGATGGTAGACACGAACACCGGTTGCTCCGATGTCCATGTGCCATAAAAGTCGGGCTAAGTGACAAAAATAGCACCATTTTGGATCCGGAGTGACCGCTGCGTGCTACCATGCAGCCATCTTGGATCTTCCCTTGGATCTTGGATTGTCTGGCAAGAGGTACAGAAGAATTCGGGCCCTCACAGCCAGACTGTGTAACAGCTTCTTCCCCCAAGCCATCTAACTCCTCAATACTCACACACACGTGTCCTGAGTTGCACTTTAATTATTGTCACTTTATACCTGGCTGCTACCTCAATAACTGCTATGTCCATAGAACACTATCTCATAGTATGCTATGTTTACATTTGGCATTTTTAGAAACTGACATCTTTTTGCACTACTGTGTACTTGTCGGCGCTGCACTGTCTCTCAGTGTGCCTATTGTCCTGTTAATTTTATTTTATTTATTGTACTGTCCGTACTTTTTGCACACGTTTGCACGTGCACTTTATATAGGCATGTTATTTTGTCTGTGTAGACTCATGTGGTTCTGTGTTTGTCCTATGTTGTTTTATGTAGCACCATGGTCCAGGAGGACTGTTGTCTCATTTCACTGTGTACTGTACTAACTGAATGGTTGAACGAATATAAAAACCACTTGACTTGAGTGTTTTGACAGTTCAAAACATAATTTTCTAAATTAGTATTTTTTTTCCTGTAAAAATATTGAAATCTTCTTAAAACAAGATAAATGTACTTGACAAGCAAAAGACAAATTGAACTAAATTTTGTGAGGTTTAATCTTAAAACAAGAAACAACTATTTGCCAGTGGGGTAAGAAAAATAAACTTAATTCAAATGAAAACAAGTTTATTTTTCTAACCCCACTGGCAATTTATTTTATTTATTTTTTTGTGCTTGTTTAAAGCATAAGGTTGACTAAATTGTGTCAGATTTCTCTGAAAACAAGACAAAACATCCTATGCCATTTTGCTTGTCATGTAAATATTTCTTTTTTTAAGAATATTTTTATATTTTTGCTGGAAAACAAGACAAAAGATTTTGGCAGTGTTACTAAAAATGTCTTTCAGGCTTTCCTATTGTAGCTGATCAGATAAATACACTCAAAATTAAACAACACTTCAATGCTGTAACCATGACAAACATTGACATCATAGACAATTTCATAGAAACTATGGACATTTGAATTGAATATATAGCTCCTACCTGAACCAGAGGAGGGGATCATGTTCCCGGATCTTTGGACTTCATCAAATTTGCTGAAAATTACATTCAATCTGTATTGAGATGAGAGAACAGAAAAAAGCATGTCAAACCTCAAAGAGCAGAATGAATTATATATTTTATAATAATAGATAAACCTCGCTTTGCTTAAGAATTGCTCAGAAACAGATGAAAAGTAATCAGATCTTCAGAACAGTAACTCTTGGAAATGCTTTCTAGCATACCATTTTCCACCATGACCCTTACTGCATACAACACAATCCTCAGAAACAGGTGTTGTAAAAATAACAGGAAGATTTCAGTGAACAGGCAAATGTCTACAAAATGGAAATACCTTTCACCTGATTAACGGTACTCACATTTTACTGAACTACCCTTCTGACTACACTACTATTTCCTTGGAATTGTAGGTACCTGTCAGAGATATGGACATAATGACATCACGACCAAACTAAAACTGTATGTCTATAAGATTTAGGGTTATTGGTAGGTATGTCATGTAAATGTAGACACAAAAGACAGTTCAGTCATGACCACTTCTGTCAAATGAATACTTGACTTAAATACTTGAATGAATAATTTATTCAATTGTAGAACATTGAAGCAATCTGTTGGTGTTGTCGGTATGGTTCTATTCTGGGCAAACTCTCCACTCATCCATGGAACCACGCATGGACAGAGCAGGGAGTGCAGCATTTTAAACATTCAGACAGTGCAACATGGTACAATCCTTCATTGCATAATAGATTAAATGGACACTTAATAGAACTTCAAATGTCATAAATCAAGTTGGTAAATCAAGAACAAGGGACAATAACACATTGAAGATAGGAATTCCAAACTGGCAATCAATTGTAGTCTTAGAGCACAGAACAATGTAGAGAAAACAAATAAACAAACAAAAAAATGGCCATACATGAGGTGGAGCTGGGGATGGAGGCAGCATCCATACAATGGAAAGGTAGCTAAAGCAAATAATTAATGGAGGACTTAAGTAGAAACGCTTTGATAAGTGTCTGAATTGTATTGATTGATGTCATGCTCAGTAGAGCATAAGCTTGACTAACATGACCTACCTGAACAGACGCTACTCTTGATTACACTTTTTTGGTGTTTGCTTTTTAAAAGTTTGATTTACTATGCAAACATACAGTCATTTTCAGAACCCCAAACTCCTTCCATCCCAACACCAAGACTTTAGATTTGTTGAAAATTGTAAAAAAACTGTTTAGAAATTCAAGGGTTGGGATGTAACAGAATTTCACATGCAGTTTATGCAGCACAATTTAACAAGGATTGTTTTGTGAACCTGTCACAATTTAATGCAGGATGTTATTCAGGGATGGGGCAGCACAAACTATACTGGACAGCAAACTCACAGCCCATAAGTAATGTTGCTACTTATTTTAAATGCAAAGAGGTTAGGTCAAAGAGAGTGTTTTCAATGTCTTGCAAATACACTGGCAAAATATTGTCCTGTTTAATTCTAAATTATAGAGAGATGGTGGGAAATTGTCAGGATTGTTTTGTTTTTGTTTTGGTACAAGAAACCTTAACTAATATTATAATTTGACCTCAGGGAAATAAAATGACCAGAAATTATACCTAAACTGATTAAAGACCAGCATCCTCCAATTTCAGTAACCCATTTGGAGCATACAGTGCTGTGAAAAAGTATGTCCCGATTTCTTCTGTTTTTGTGTATATCACATACTAAATTGTTTCAAAAATACAAACAAAATCTAACATAATACAAAGGCAATCTGAGTAAACACAAAATACAGTTTTATGTGAAACAGTCCCATACAGCTCATCTCCCTGAAACTTCTCCCACTGCATATTCACAGAGCTGATGCTTTCTTCCTGCAAAACCTCCTGAGAATCCATCATCTTTTACGCCCAGAGCCCTGAGCATCAAAGCCGATTTCTCTGCATGTTCTGAGCTCCCTGCAAGGAGATTCTGCCCTGCTGAATATAGACAGGCTGTCACATCTCTCACTTGCAGTTACAACTCGTTGCTTTTGTTGACATTATGGCAAAGTCAATAAGATTTCCAATTTGGACAAGCAAGTTAAGCCTTGTAATATTAATATTTAAGGGGAAAGGGTTCCAAACAAGCATTCAATATTAAATAAAAACATTCCCTGCTGACAAGGACTGAAAATGCAAACATTTAATCCTACAACCCCATCACTACTGCAACAGAATTTTGAATTGCAAATGAGATGGGATGCCAAATCCGTGATTTCAGAAAAATGAAAGTGTCTGGAAAAAAGCACTGAAAGCAGCACTGAAAAATGTCAGGCTATCAGTAGAATACATTTTAGACTCAAGAACGGATATTGAAAAATTTTACAGTATGTTAAATGTTGGCTTCAGCAATTCTGAGCAGTTTTGGGTAAATTACTACATAGTAATCCACTACAAATTACTAATTATTTATCTACAAT